>NC_064540.1:7292500-7615938 GCF_023856365.1 Brienomyrus brachyistius | reverse complement strand
CATCAACCGTAGGGACAAGCACTCGAGCAATATTACCCAAAGAGGCAGGAGGGAGAAAGTATAGCCTGACAGTGTGTGACTCGGAGGGTCAGGATACCTGGGTCAACCAAACACAACACTGTGCAAGTCAAGACGACATCTTTGACAGAGTGTGTCTGATTCAAGATCGAGTCCAACGGAGGGACGCATCCGAGATCTCAGTCCCTTACTGGAACTGGCTAGCCAATTCTGGAAAAACAAGTTCATTTATATACCATGAATCTGAATTCAAATAGCATAAATTGAAGAGAAATTTACAAATATTTATTTTAAATGACCACCAACTAAGAAATAATTATTCTCAACTGAGAAATAAATGATTTAGCAAAGATGACAGAAACACACCTCCACTGCATCCTGTAGTAATTATTAAGTTCAGTGTAACATGACTGCATCCTACTCCTCACATTTAAAATTGGTTCTGGAACCAGACATGACGACGACGTAATTTAACTGTGTGGGTGGGGGCACAATGTTGGAAAATATCAACGCTAATATAAGAAACCAGGGGGTGGTCTAGAGCCGCTTACAGACTGCAGGCATTATCTATGGAAACAGGAAAGTTTATCGAGTCACAAGTGTTCAGTTCAGAGTCAAGACCAAGTAAAAACTGCAGTGATTCTATTCATATGTGGACTCAAAACCGGACTCAAGTTCAACTCCAGACTCAAGTACCACAACTCTGAGGCAAAGTGATTTCACTCTTGATCCCCTGAGTGAGGCCCTTAGCCCCCCATTTCCTCCAGGGAATGTCTGACTCTGCTTTCACAAAAATGTATGTCGCTTTGAATAAAAGCATCTGCTATTTCATGTATATATCATGCACAGATCATGAGGAAAGCACATCCCTGCTCCAGGTTGTTATGACGGAGATCAGCGATACAATCAGAATATTTCAGCAAATATGGCTGATTAAACTGCCTGATCTTACATTAACACACGACGCACTTCCAGAAAGTCTTGTCAGCACAAAAGTAGATGCATATTTTAGTGAAATATTGTGTCCAAGAATCAACATGAACTTAACAGCACCTAATTTCATTAGTAAGAATGAAATCATTTCATTCTTTACCCAAGGAATTAGTTCAAAACACAATGATTAAAAACCCTTTGCACTAATATCAGCCTGATCCACACTCTCACAGCATCTGACAAGTGCCTACACTATCCACCCCCTTATTAACACTGATATATACTGGAGAATCTGAGCAAGTTCTGCCAGACTCTGGAACAGCTTAGTTCCAGGGGCTGTCAAGACCCTCCCCAACCAGCCAGAGCCTAAAATGGACCCATTTCCCTCCCCCACTGGCACTGCTCACTTTATTGTCATTTATCGTTACTCTATAGGTAATTTTTGCTGCTATACTTAAAGCTTGGGGTTTATTTAATCTCCCATTCAGCATTTTTTTACTCTATGCTTCCTTGGGTTGTTTGTACTTAAAATATCCAGTGTATGTATCATGTGTTGTTCCACTTCTGTTTTTACTTGCACTATGCATAGTTTGCAGTCTTAAGCTCAAGCCTCTTGCCTTGCTCATATACATATAACCCCGTTTCGCCCACGTTGCACAGTACACTTCTATAGAGACAGCAGGACAATAAAGCCCCAGCTGAATGAAGATGAAAAATCCGACCTTTAGCGATAATCAGAAATGTCCAGCTATCTAATTATTATATAACTGCGATACAGTCAAAGAATAAACAGACTAATTAGGCCTTGGTGGCTGCCTGGAATAACCAGGAAGGCCTCGGGGGAAAGGTGCAGCGTCCTTGCATCAACACACCAAAAAACATTTAAAAAAATAAAAATAAAACCCACACCGCTTTAAACGCAGCACTGCCGCCGCAAAACGAAATGTTGATCCGTTAATCCGCAACTTGGAAAGAAGGGCGAGCGGGCGGGACAGTCTCCACATGTCATGCATGTAACTCGGGAAACAGAGACGTGCACAACTTTGCCAGACTTTGCTCACACATGGAATCTGTGTCAAACATTGGGCCGAGTTGTATTTTACTGCGCCAGTGAATGACATCAGTCCACCGGCATTTTATTCTTGATAAGTTTGCTTATTGTTTTATTATATGTGCACTTTGCTGGTCACAAATGGTTATTCTATTATAATTATTTATGGAGTTGAACCACGTCATTCTTGGGACAGAAATGGTGCCGGATGGCTTTACCCTGCCAGCCCATGATGATGGGTGGTTCGTTTTCCGCCGGCTTTGGGCCCGTCACTGTCCCCGAACGCAGTAAAGCACGACATCGTCCAGCTGAGTTTTTCACCAGGTGACACAAAAAAAGTCCGGATCAGTACATATGTACTTTATTTTTCGGCGCACTGAATGACAGAATTGGATTGGACAGCATCGGGACACTTCGACACCGCACGCCGATGTGCAGAAAAAAGTCCAAACCTCAAGGTCCAGAAACACTGAACCAAAATTCAATACCGGCGTAAAAGAAATCGGTTCAACTCAACCGGGTCGCGGCTCTCACATTCCCTTATGGATGTCTAACATCGCCCACCAAAAATCCCTTTTTTCTTGAACTGACACTACGAGAAGACCCGTTTCACCTGTATTCTCTCGATGTAGGACGCCGGGATGTAGCCGGTTTCGCCGGAACTGCAGCGAGAGCCGAGCCACCAGTGCTGATTGCTCCTCTCCAGGATGAGGAAAGTCTCGCCGACAGCGAAGTGGAGCGAGTTCGGCTCCGGAGAGCGGAACGAGTACAGGGACCTATACATAGCTAGCCTTACGGTCTGAACTTCGCCGTTACACGATTAATTCCTATTCGCAGCGCGTAAACACTCCGTTTCGGGCTTGTTCCCCAGCTATAATTACATCACTATATTAAGTGCTACATTGGTGGACAGATTACTAAGGGCCGCAGGTTTCTCGTACCATGAATACACTTTAAACTCCTGCCTGTAAACACGTTCGGGGGGCGCGCACGCAAATAACAGCTCACGCGGGCACGCCCCTCGGGCGTCCAGGACGAGTAATCAACGTCCGAGCGATCGATGCCTATTTTTCAAAAAACACCGAAAGGTCTCAAAGTTAGAGTTAGTCAGTATCTCTGCTTTTAAGGAAACCAATATTAACTATCACCGACACAGTCTGTCAAACCCCGATAATAAATTTGCAAACTTAACAAAAGGTGACATTTTGTCAAAGGGGGGCCCAAAACTTCTAGCAACGCCCATGATCGCCACCTTCAGGCTCCCATTGACTCTGACCAGGATAAGCGGTTAGGTGGCGCATGGAAGGACGGATGGATATCGCAAGTTTTATCAACCATATTCTAACTCAAAGCAATCTACTCATGTGAAAAAGAAAGTATTGTCAATTCTAAGGTTTTACGCATCAGGACATTAAAAAAAAATCATCTAATCCTTATCGGGTCTTAAAATTATGTGAATGCAACCTCAGATGACTTGACATATTACATCATGTCATTATTTATTTAACAAAAAGCCAAAATGCAGATGCATTGTGTGAAAAATTAAGTACAGTAAGTAAGTGCTTCCACAGGAATTAAGAGGGTTAGGATTAAGTAGCAGTGAGGTGCTGCTAATCGAATGCACTTGATTAGTTGATCATCAGCAAGTATGACCACATCTTTAAAAGCAGTTTGCTGGTCTGGAGCATTCAGGTGTGTGTTAACACAATGCCAAGGAGGAATGACATCAGCAGCGATCACAGAGAAGTAATCGCTGCTGCCCATCAGTTTGGGAAGGGTTATGTGACCATTTACCAGCAATTTAAAGTCCATCATTCTACAATGAGAGATTATTCACAAGTGGAAAACATTCAAGACAGTCGCCAATCTTCCCAGGAGTGGATCCCAGCAACTTCAGCCCAAGGTTAGACCATGCAATGCCAGAAAAATTGTGAAATATCCATGACCTATTTCAGACTCTACAGGCTTCAGTTAGCATGTTAAATGTTACTGTTCATGACAGTACAATTAGAAAAAGACAAGTATGGTTTGTTAAGAAGGGTTGCATCTTCTCTCTAAAAACAACATGGCAGCACAGCTTAGATTTGCAGGTGGCATCTGAGCAAACCAGAAGACTTCTGTAACAAAGCCCTTTGGACAGACTAGACCAAAGTGGAGATGTTTGGCCATAATGCACAGCACCACATTCAGCGAAACCAAGCACAGCATATCAGCACAAACACTTCGTACCAACTGTCAAGTGCGGTGGTGGAGGGGTGATGATTTGGGCTTGTTTTGCACCCACAGGACCTGGACACCTTGCAGTCATTGATTAGATCATGAACTCCTCTATATACCAAAGTATAAAGACAAATATGAGGCCATCTGTCTGACAGCTAAAGCCTGGCCGAAACTAGGTCATGCAACAGGACAATGATCCCAAACACAGCAGCAAATCTACAGCAGAACGACTGAAAAAGAAAAGAACCAAGGTGTTGAAATGGCCCAGTCAAAGTCCAGACCTCAACCCGAAATGCTGTGGCAAGATCTTATAGCTGTGCACAAACAAAGCAACGCTGTAAAGAAGAGTGTGTCGTAATTCCACAACAATGATGTGAGAGATATAGAAAATGATTACTTCAAGTTATTGGTACTAAAGGTGGTTCTGCAAGGTATTGAATCATGGGTTGTACCTAGTTTTTCACACATGACGTCTCCATCTGGGGTTATTTATTTTTGTTAAATAACCAGTGACACAGTAGAATTGCGTGTTTTACACCTAAGGCTAGATTTAAATAATTATAGAATCTGGTGTACTTTCTTTTTCTCGTAACTGCATGTCCAGAGCATACAAAGTTATAACTGTAGTTACAGCTGTATTAAGCTTTACACAAAGATTGAAAAAGGAATAGTTCTTCTGCTGCACAATGAAATTACATGGATATCGCAAGCAAAAATATACTTTATTAATGAGGGTAAAAAATGTTCCAAGTTCTCAGAAATATGGCCTTCAGCTGAAACATGCAATGTTATCAACTGACCTATAGAGGCAGTAAAATATTGGTGTCTCACCTGTAGGGACACTGGGGAGATGGACTGAACATTTACAAAGTCAAAGGTACATTAATACTGAGGTTAGGTAAAGTTGCATAAGCGTTCGGACATATCATCAAGCCAAATTATCTTTTAATAGGACAAGACCCACTCGGAATAACTACATTTTTGTTAGCAAAAATAGTACAAATTATGTATTGCTAGTTAAAATTAAACTTTTTTAGTAAAAATACGAATTCCAGATATCTATAAATCAATTCTAACTAGTATGAATCCTTTTTACAAGAACTGTTTTGTTACTGGTAAAAATTCATATTATAGATATCTATAATGCAGTTTTACTAGTACTATATTTCCATTAACTTCCAATGATTTTTTTCACTTGGATATGTGTTATTTTCAGATCTTACAATGTAATTGTAGACATATGTATTTAAATTTTTACTAGTAAAAACTCAATTATGGATATGTGAACCTGGAATTCTTACTAGTCAAAATGTAGTTATAGATATCTACAATATGAGTTTTTACTAGTAAAAATTTTATTTAGAATGTGAGGCAAAAATACAATGGAAGTCAATAGGAATATATGACTAGTAAAAACTGAATTATAGACCTGTAATATTAATTTTTAGTAGAAAAATACAATTCTAAGTAGCAGAAACTAACTAATCAGAATTGCAATGTAGATATCTTGAATTCATATTCTTTCATTTATGATGAGTATGTCTTATTCCGGAAGAAAGACAATTTGGCTGCCTTACGGACACTCTGTAGGGATCAAGCATGTCCGTTAAGGTAATTTATGTGTAACTTATTTCTATTCCATTTCATGTTTGCTTAACTTAATTTGATCCCATACAAAAATGCCTGCAAAACCCCCATAGTATTGATTAAAAACCACTGACAAAAATTGTGTGTGTGTGTGTGTGTGTGTGAATGATTATACACTTCTGTTTTGCAGTTTTGTTGTGTGTTTTCAAGGGCCACAAGTAGGCTGTTCAGCTAGGCTTCGGCCTGGCTTACTTTTAACTGCATATTTATCTTCTTCGGCAGATCCACTGATGTGAATCAACATCTCCGTAACTGGTTAAGCCTGTTAGGGCGAGCAGTCTCATGTTTTAAGTCTTGGGTCTCAGAGCTGTTGTATCCCATTCTGATTATTCTAAAGTTAAACAAAGTATTTCACTGATTTTGGTGGGCTTGCTGTGACATCTACTGACAACTTTCAAGCTTGAAATTAATTATAAGCATTACTAATTCACTTTACTTATTTATGACCCAAAACCAGAAAATAGCTTTTAATATGTAACTACTACCTGTCTGTTCAAGAAAATATATGTTTCAAAATACACTGACTCAGACTGTTCTTCTCCATTTTTAAGCGCTGTTTCTATTAATTGAAAGAAATTCATTTGATGCCAGTCAGACGGCTTTGAAATGTTATTGGTCTTGTCAGTATTGTCTCCTGGTGTGAGTGTTTGACAGATGTCATGTGACAACACATGCATGAGGAAATGAAGTTTCTCAGTTCTCATCACTGTGGTTCAATGTCTGCAATATTTCTCTAAATCTGTCCAGAAAACAGAAAATGTAGAACTGCACAGAAAAGCTATTTCCTTCCATCGTGCCTTTCTTTCATAATACTGATTCTTTGATCTGTATGAAAAAATAAGGATGCAAAAATAGACATCAGACACGAGATGCACTTGAAAGCACTTTAATTAGCTTCTAGTAGAAAACAACGAGATGAATGAAGAAACATTCCCCTTGTATTCCTCACACATTTTCAGGGTATGTCTATCTAACTGCTCATCTCCCCATCAGAGCAGAGGGCTGCTGCGATTGGTGGTTTCCAGCCGTCACTCTTGGCTGACACGAATTTCCCGATGGCTCTTGTTGTCTGGCGAACCGGGAGAAAACGTGTCATTCAGGAACGCAGCTCACACGTTGATGAAATGTCGAGTCCTTCAAGTGGAACTAGAGGTTGATTACCGCCCCCCCCCCCCCCAACCACGCACACCCTGAGCACTGGAAATCCCCTGCTACATCTCTTTCACTTTCTCTTTACACAGCACCAGACACACAGATAGACAGATACACACACACACATACACACAGACAGAGAGTAACTTATACTCTGCTACATACAGGGACGGATTACGGACCGGGCCAGTGGGGCCGCTGCCCAGGGGCCCTTGGGGTGCCCAAAACAATTTGCAACGCTTATCAACAATGTATTTTCGTTTGTCTATTTTAGAGGGCCTACATTCTTTGATCCTTTGCCTACAAGGGCCCCTGACCCTATAGGGAGGGCGTTTGGCTGCCAAGGGCCCTTGAATTGTGGTGGTGGTGCTGGTGGTGGTGGGGGGGGCCCTCGTGAACGTTTTGCCCAGGGGCCCACACAACCCATAATCCGTCCCTGGCTACATACCCAATCAGACTCAGCTGTAGATACATATGTATAATGTTCAGAAACATGTAGATAAATGTGCTTGTCTGCTAAGGTACATTTTCTCACGCTTAAAAATGTACATGCAGAACCAGACCCACAGATTTGTGTACAGATACTATCATAGTGACACGGCTCATGCCGCCTGACGTACAAATCGTTCTCTGTCCCACACATACTGTATCAGCACGGACACACGCACATACAAGCCACCCGGGCATGCATGGACGTCCGTGTAGGCAAATAAGCCAACACGCCGAGAAACACACCAAGCACGCGCTCAGAGTCGTTCTGCCCTTTGCGCGTGCAGATAAATGGCACGCACTCGCACATCCTTCCGTTCCATCTGTCTCACCCCCTAGGTTGACAGCCAGGTCCCAGCTGGAGTTAGACAGGGAGTCAGTGCCTCTGGGAGTGTCGGAAGCAGGTGGAGACGGAGCACACACGCAGCTGCCCAGCTCAGCACCAGCTGCATTGTGGGTTCCGTTAACACCACCTCCCGTAGGTACTTCGTACGTTGCATACTGTAAAATCACTGTGCATGACCTCCATGCAGGAAGAGTGAATATGGCAAAGCGAGCGACACACAAATATTCACTTATTGTTGCTGTAGATTCCCAGGCGCCCATCACCCATACCAGAGTAGCAATGTTTGTTTATCCTGTAGCTTACAGTCTTCCATTTATCCAAAATGTTGCCTACTATTACTTTAGAATCACACTGGTGTATTATTAAAGCTGAAAGGCCTTAGTAATCAAGACAGTGTCTGCTTATAATGTATTTTTCTACAGATCTGTGTGTGTGATACAGAAAGTGGCCTGACAGGTATTTACGTGAGGACGAAGTTGGTGACATGTTTTCTTGTATGTGGAGTTAGATGCAGACAGAGGCTACTGGTGATTGTTCCTGGGTGAGGCGACAGGTGGGTCTGTCGGTGCGCATAGTGTGCGGATGACTGTGAGCTTGTCTGCGAGTGCGTAGGTGTGCCTGAGGGACGGCGGTAAGCTGGTACAGGCTGTTTATGGTGCGAGAGCACAGAGTGAGCTTGGGAACTATCAAAAGGCAGATGAAACAGGAACAGTGAAGGCAAAAAAAAGAGAGAGCAAGAGGAAACCTGGAGTTTGGCGGCTGGGGGAGATCTTACCTCTCTGTCGCAGGTTTCTGGTTCTTTCTTTGGTCCGTGTGTCTTTGCGTGTGTGTGTGCTGGGGGAGACCCTCGGTAGTGGCCATTTGCGTGTCCCTGAGCCTCTGAGTCCGTCTCTGAACCGGCGACTCTCCGCTGTCCTCCGCTCCTCGCTCGGCCCTATTTATGAGTCCTTACTTCCTCCAGGTTGTGCCAGTTAACAGCAATCGTTTCGCTTTCGTTTTTCTCATTGAAATCCGATCCTCCCCAGACACTCCCCCCGTTCCCCATTCTCCTTGGCCCCCCCGTTCATGCTTTCTCATGAATAAACGGTGCTTTATCAGCCACGGATGTCAAAGCGATGTTAAAGAAACAATGAAAAATACTGAAAATTATAATGTTTAATGGCTTACTATAGATCTGAGTTGTAACATTTCCATGTGATTAGTCAGCTGACATTGATCAGCGATAAGGCTGAACGAGTATGTCCGTTTCTCTTTGACGTAGTTTTAGAACCTTCCAGAAAGTCTTTATCAGATTTACATATGAAGTGCTCCTGCATCCTCACCCATGAGCCCTGGACAGTGGCATTTTGGAGCTTGATGTACCACTCAGTATTTCTGGATTTTTCAGGGTCTGCTCAACGTGATTCTTATCAGTGTGGCTCAGGTGTCAGGCCAGATTTTACTTCTGAACACTACCCAAACCACCTGAACGCACTAAACCGCTTCTCGACAAATTTCTCCAATCGTGGCCAGTAGTTAAAGTGGTATTTTTTTCAATTTCAAAAGATATATAAACCACCTGAGAAACTATATATCAGTGTAGGGGGAATGAATGGTGTTCCATACTATGACTTGGGGGGTGTCCTGTACCAGTGTGAAGTGTTTTTGCAGCAGACAGTTAACCACTTCTTAGGGGTAAAGCTGTCTGTCCTGACTCTGTTTGGGGAATCTTGGAGTTCAGACACTCCCCAGGTTACTAACAAGATCTGGGGTGAGCTTCCTGAAGCCTGTTAAAAGTTAGACCTTATCAATGACGTAGCGTTCAGGGCCTCGGGAAACTCAGCCCTGTTCCCAAAGTCTGTCTTTAAGTCAAATTTGTAGGTAAGTGAGAAAAATAAGAATAGAGTACATAGCAATTATAATTCTTCAGTAGTGATAAAATGAACTACATATGAACCGCTGAAGCTACACAATGTTTTCACAAGCATGAGAGCACAGTGTGTGCGTTCATTATTACAAGTCATTATGTTTAACTCACATTTTTTTATATCCATCCATTTTCTGTAACCACTTTTTCTATTCAGGGTCACGGGATTTCATTGAGTATAAGATAAAACGGAATGTTGTTTAGAGTATATTTAGGTGGTTTGATCTTAATATCCTCTAAAAAAAAAATTTAAAAACTTGGATCCTATAATTACAAAAACTCGGAAATATTTATTAAATCACACAGAAAATGGTTTATGGATGACAGATAGCTTTTAGAAAGATGTAATTAAGTGATTATTGTGTCGAAGATCAATTACATTCATCTTTCGATTTTGACATATTGGCATTTAACTGACAATCTAGTTTTAAAAAGGCCCTTATGGGGTCATGATGACAAGACAGAAAAAATCCAGATAATATAAAGTGCAAGTCGGATATCTGAGTCACTTAGGTGGGATTAATTCATGTGTTCAGACTTACAATGATGCAGTGTGAACATGTTTCAGGTGTGTGTGTGTTTCATTGTCCCCTCAGACCTTTAGCGGGATCCCTAGAAAATGTCCACTTTTGTGTTATAGGTTATCTTTTATTTTCTGTATATTAAGGTTCTCTGAGTAAAGCAAATAGTACATATGTGTCGTTGTTGTGTGTTTGTTTGATCATAACAGTAGAACATCACAGTAACCCTGTTATTGACTGCGCAGCCACATCTGCGGGTGCATGTGACTCGAGAAGGACACTGGACAATAGGGCTCCCCCAAACGCTACTGCGTAATTTAAACCCTGGATACAGTGATGGTTTAATTGAGTGTTCGGCACTGTCCATCACATGTACAGGTGTGTGTGTCAGGTGAACAGTGGGGCTCAGGAAAGTCCCGGGATTCTGGACATCTGAGATGACCTCCTGGGAAGAGTGTGTCATTTCTCAACGCTCCTGCCATCTCTTTACCTTCCTATAAATAAGACAGTCTTCTCCATCCCTCTTTCCATATCTCCCCTTACCTCTATGGACTCCATCGCTCTCTCCCTTCTCTCCATCTCTCTACTTAGAAATAATACACATATCCCTTTATCTCTCTCGCTACATGTATCACGCATACCTCTCTGGCCCGCCCCCTCTCTCTCCCAGTATGTCATAGACGTGCAGCAGGGGTGACCCTGCCTTGTGCTGTATGAAATTAACTTTGGAAGCATGAAGTCGGTCCGGTCATTTATTCACCTAGCAAAAGCAGCAGCACGTAGGTTGGTGTCTGCAGCCAGAATGGTGAATAAAATTCCACTTGCTGTAGTGCAAAGAAGGGCATGTAAATGACTGTAGAAAAACTTTTTGCTTTTGAAAAACTCTAATGTACAGTATTCTACAAATATTTTATGGGAGTTTGTTCCACCACAGCCTACCACTAGCATGACAGGAAAGACCTTTAATCTAAGTCCAGAAGAGGACAGGAATCACCAATATACAAATAAAACAATTGGCCAATCATGCAACCAGATAAGTATGCATGTGGGAGAAACACTTCACCCTGTTACACTCAGACCTCCATATCTCTCTCTCTATCTCTCACCCCTTGTTTTTCCAGACTTCCCCGTCTCCCTCTTCATCATTCTCTACATGCCTCTCTCTCCTAATCTGTGTCACATGGCTCTCCTTCTCTCTGTAGCCACACGTATCACTCGCCAACGCAGTTCAGCGTGTCTACGTACACTCCGCCACTCCCACCGGAATGTGTCTATGACTGGAATCTCTCTTACAGTGTGTCAGTCTTTTACACTGCAGAGTGACACACACACAAAGGCAGTTTCCCCTTATTGCTCGTGCCCATTTTTTGGCTGATAAAACCATTGAGACAGAAGCAGTGAATGATGGGAATTCTTTAGCATTTGTACTTCCCTCTGCTGGTGAGACCATGTCTCACTACTTCCTCTTTCTTCAATAAGCAGCAGGAAGGGTAACCTTGGCTCATTCCCCTAAACAGTTTCTCACAGGAAGACAGCCTTCCCCTCACACACCTACACACATTCACATATTCCGGCCCCAGCTGGCGACGACATGAATGAGCACTTGCCTCTTAGAGGCAGGGGATTTAGTCAATTGTTTGCACGTATTTTGTGTGTGTGTGTGTGAGGAATATACACCAGTCAGGAGAAATACTCACAAGGCTGAGTTTGTTACAGTCCTGAGCGAGGCAGGCAAGTAAAGTGAGGGCAGGTAGAATTATAGTTGGAGGCGAGCTGGGTCTGAGCCGGAGAGGAGGGAACACGGCGATCACAGGCGAAGTGGGGATCCGGAGAGAGAGTCGGGAGAGCGGGGTCCGAAAGTGCGAGAGCCAGGGAGGTCAGTCCGTCGTTACATGAGGGAGGAGAGGGAAGACTGGAAGGGGCTTGGACCAGAGGAGCGGGTAGACCAGGCAGGGTGGAGCGGAGCCGGACGAAAGACAAGGGTTAACGCGCTCAGAATGTCTCATGGAGAATCGAACATTACCTCACACTGAGCTGGGGAGTTTGGACCAGGCTTAAGTCTACTGCTGTTGCTTTAGCACCGACTGTGGGCAGCTGTGCCAGTCCGAAGGCAGGAGGGCATGACAGTGTGAGTAGTAGTTCAAATTAAATCAGAAGATTCCAAAATCTTAAGTGTGGTTACCATGAATGGGATGGAATCCCGCAGGGCTGCTGCATCTGTGAGAGATTCTGCCATTATGTTAAAGGCTGAGCCTTTGGGAAAATTGTAACCGATATCAAAAACCTACAATGGTGTCTGGTAGATACACACAATAGTTCAGTGGAGCTGCATTAGGCAAAATTATCTAATTATCTCCACCACCACCACCCCCTCAACATGAACAGAGACCCAGGACAATTCAAATACATACACAGTGGGGTTTCCGCACCTCTCAGTAAAGCCAGCATGCTCTTTACAAAACAGGAATCTTAACAGCATTCCAGACTTTCAGGACGCAATGATATTTTATTTTGTCACACCTACCTGCAGAGTCACATACATGTTAGCGCAGATTCTGTCCACCTTGCTCACATTCAACTAGCAGCTGAAGAAGTTGGTGTTAATTCAGAAGGTTCTTATTTAACTTCTACGGGACATCTTTAGTGCAAACCATTATAAAGCCTTTGACGTCAGTTGATGCCCTTCAAATATGTTTCTGCTTAAAACTATAATAACAAATATTCAGTTGTGTAGCAGATGCCTTCATACTCAGAGGTTTACGTGACATTTTTTTCAAGCAGCTCAGCTGAATGGTTTTGACACAGGTATTTAAACGCTTACGAGATCTTTTGTTCCACTTCCAATTACGGTATGTCAGTTGTATATATTTTTAGCCAAAGGATTATGGTGAATGTAGCAACAGTAAGCAGACAGGATTGCAGCTCAATTGCTTTGGTATTTGTCGGAAATGTCTTTGCGGGCCTGTAGAGCTCTTGCATTCTTGAGAAAGATCTTTCAGTTTATCATCAAGACGGAGAAACAGAAACAGAAAGTTGCTTCAGGAGCATTAGGCTACAACCTCATGAACACTACTGTACATCCGCCATATTAAATGGTAGTGGCGGTGGAGAGACACTACATCTTCAGTCATAAGTTAGCGGGTGTGATTTATCGCCAAGCTTAAGCTAGCTCTGAAACTAAACGTGATATAGGAAACCTTTAAGGTAAAAAAAAAATGCGGCTGCAGAAGAGCTGAGCAGCCAGCAGGTCTAGCTGCGGAAAATTTTTGGTTTTGAGAAGTGATTTTGGCAGCGCCCGATTCTGACCGTTGCTGAGCTCGGCCGGCAGGTGGCAGCACCCAACAGCGGCGAGTCGCAGATCTACTTGACACACCGGAACAAACGAGCAGCTCCTCCCAGCAGCATGGCCACTGTTCGGTACGGCAGGCTGCTTCCCCGGGTCGCGCAGCACAGCCTGCGGCTGGCTTCCCAGAGATATCCAGGACTTATGAGGTATTGATGGCACTTCATTTTGATTCTACACGCCACTCTCTCTATATATATAATAAATTAAAATGTTTTATGTTGTTTGACGGATATTCCCAATGACCTTTATTCAGCTGCCTAGTGCTCCAAGAGGCTCCTGTTAACTGCCTTAGTAATAACAAACATCTGTAGAGTACCATAAAATTGTATGCTGGCGAAATAAGCATGATTTTCAAAAAATATATACTACACTGAGAAGTATTTAGTAGATCACTATGCATGTAGTTCAGTGGTTATGTTGTAAGGCTAAATGCAAAAACCGTTGTCTGGTGTTGTTTTAGTATTTGTGTATAAATTATCTGCGATTCTCTATTACATCCTGCATGTTTCATAAAAACCTTAGTTTGTAATACGCGAATTATGTAGTATGGAAGCCTGATATACAGTGTGGGAGTATGTTTATAGGACTGTTCCCGTATGAAGTAAATGAAGCGTACGCTTGTGGAGAAGTAACCTTGCACCCGTGTCCCGTAGCCCTGCCTTGGTGCGCGGACACCGCCTGGCCCCTACTGACGATGAACTGTACCAGCGCACCACGGTGTCCGTCATGCAGAAGGAAGCGGACAGCGATCTGCTCATTCACAGCTACAGCTCTCGGGGCTTTACTATCGGGCGGAACCGCGTACTGGGACCGTGCGCCGTGCTTCCGCCGGCCATCCTGCAGTGGAATGTGAGCCTGTTATTATTATTATTATTAATATTAATAATAATAATAATAATAATAATGTGCAGTTATGTAAGGTGAAACAGTGATAGGATTAGCATTGTTAATTATGCCCATTTATGAATACCTCTGGCTAATGAGTGAGGTAAATAAATGTGACGTAACGTTTCAGTAAAATATGCAGTTTTGTAAATCGGTGGACCAATTAATTTCCAGACATCCTCTTGAGCAAACAATTTACATATGTTAAGTAATTAATAGGTTAAAGTTGATATAGAATTTGCCTGTTTTCTGTCGCCCTCTGCAGGTAGGCAGCTATAAGGATATCTCAGTGGAGAGTTTGGCTTTATTCTACCTACTAGAGCCTCGCATCGGTAATATACTCGCACCCCTACCCCACCACACCACACCACACCACACCACACCACGTGCAGATCGTTAATATCCGTTAAAAGCAGCAGGTGATATAGTATTTAAGTTTCAAACATACCCCGGACGCTGCATGACTGAAATGGCGTTTCTGTGGAAATCATAAGTTTTTTTTTTTTTTTTTTATTAGCAGCACCTAAAATGCAGCTACAGGTATTTCATCAGCACAGATCAGTAATCTGATCCACATCCAGCTCTCAGTCTTTATGCTTCTTACAGAAGTTTTGGTCTTGGGCATTGGTGGCCGAGTGGAGCGGCTTGACAGGAACGTTCTAGACTTCCTGAGGAAGAAGCGCATTGCAGTTGAGATTCAAGACACGGTAAGAAATAAGCAATGGGGCCAATTAGCCTCCCAGTACCTCCCACAGTCAGGGTCATACCTGGTGACCTGATAACCCACTACTACACTAGCCTAAAAAAAATGTTTTTCTCACTCCCCCAACAGCCCAACGCATGCGCCACCTTCAACTTCCTGTTCAGCGAAAGACGAGCGGTCGCCGCTGGCCTAATCCCACCACCAATCAGCACAAAGGACCGCCTCTAACAGGAAGTCATTTGAAAGCTCATTAAGCGATGCAACAGAAAGGCTGGCATCGCCGATGAAACTTGTAGGACTCTCAGCCCTACTTAACCAATGAGTGGAGACAAGAGGAGACTGAATATCAGAAGATGTCATTTGTACAGGAGACACTGTATGCAAGTGTACGGCAGAGTTAGCGTGTGGGTCGTTTCGGTGTCAGGCGGCGTGTTTGCGTTTTTGTAATATTAATGTCCCCTGTCTTGTGTTTATGTGCGGTTTGCGAGCTCGTCTGCTTGTAATGGTCCATCCCCCTTTCAGAAAACAAAATTACAACTAGGTTGGGGTTGTATTTACTGTATGTGCTGGGATCTAAGTAAGTAAAGGAGACTTCGTGGCTGAACCTTGATTTGGCATCAGCATGTCAGTCCACCCTGGATGCTCTGCTGCTGTCTTTGGGGTAAATCCATCATCGAAGCCGGAGGACTGTCCGCATCGTACTGCTCCAAATGGTCGGCCTGCTGCATATTTAAAGGCAGCACCACTGCTTGAAGTGGGCGGAGGAAAAACAGGTGCTGCTACTCCACTTGTTATTCAGTGCCAGCCGATACTGAGAGGTGCTGGTACTGTGTAGCGGTGAGCGCCAGCCCACTTCAAGCACGGGGCATCACTATCAAACCGAGGTGTAACCAGTGTTCCTGTGTGAGCATCGTAGCTGCTGCAGTTTGGAGCTGCAGAAAGATACAAAAGGAAAAGATGTCATATGTCACGGGAGAGGAAGTCGGGCCACCCCAGCCCGAGAGCAACGGGCCGCCGTGTAAGGCATGATGTGGTTAAAGGAGAACCGCCGCTAAGATATACCTGCTAAACTGAGCTCAGATCAGCCGAGTGGTCCGACAGACCTGGCAGCTGGGTAACAAGTGTAACATAAAGCACTGTGGGGTCAGCCGTGCTCCACAGCATGGAAATCCCCTTCCTGAGACGTACTCAGGCAGTGAGGTAAAACAAACGAGGGTGAAGCTGAGGAGCCAGTGTTAATATTTAAGGATTAGCGCTGATGCCAAAGGACCAAAAGACAGGGCAGGAAGATGTGGATCTTGCACCAGCATCACCAAATGCCAGCTTGTTGGGTTGGTGGACTGATTAGTTTGACTAAAGGCTCACAGAGCAGGCGGCCGACCGGCTTACATTCTTCTGTTGGCCAAAGACTTTGCACAGATGGACTTCCCACTCACTATGGCTCGGTGCCCTACAGCCCTGCGTTCAGTTACACTTTAGCAAACCACACATGAGAAGTTCATTTAAAACCCTTTAAGAAGTCTATTAATACACAACGGCTGGAAAATACAGCATTTTTATACCACCCCCCCTCCCCCAAAAGGTTTCAAATGATCAAAATATGCAACAGCCAGAAAAATGGGGAAAATATACAAGAAAACAGAGTGCATTGGTTTAGTGTCTTGGTCAAGTATCTTTGTCTTCAGAGGGCAGGTTGCACTGGTGTCGTGGTGAGTAAACAAGCCTTTTTGTGCAACCTATCTGTCCCATTGGGTTTGTGCACAAGTGCGAGGTCTGCAGGCAGATCGGGGACAGCCAGCCGCTCCGAGGCACTGGCCTCCTCACTCCAGCTGGGGTCGCTATTGAGGTGCAGGAAGGTTAGTCTTAAGTATAATGGAAGTCCTTGAGCAGCGTTCGTCTATGGTGCTCTGCGATGTGCATCTGGATTTCCAGGTCCTGGAGGAGTGTAGCATTTGGTACAAATCAGTTTGAAGTCAGATTAAACTGCCCAGAACATCATCATAATGATTCTGCTGCCTCAAAGAGACAAGCCTCTATTGATTTCTACTAGAAATGCGGTACAGGAGAGCAGACCTCACTATGTCAGCTGACAAACTTCAGGTCTCTGTGTTTCTGTAGTAAAAGCCTCAGGAGCAGCTAGTCAACTTTGTCGGGACGTGAGCCCAACTGGGATCACATGATAGCCTTGATCACATGACATGGCCCAACTGCATGCGTATTGCAACCCCCAGTATTAGTTGCTTGAGCAACTTGCTTTATCATGGCAAGCAATATTACTGACTTTAATACACTAGTGGCCAAAATTGTGGAAACACTTCAAATTTTTAGAGACAGAATTCGATTCAACTGTTGCTCCAGCTACTTATTTAATCATGCAACGTGTGCTGTTTGTAATATTCTTTGATTGCTCATAAACATTACCACCACTATTTGTGTGGAAATTTGTAAAGGGTCAGGGTGATTGGGGTGGCAGGGTCTATGGCAACATTTACAATGCACTTACACTAGGTTAGTGGACACTTTCTTACATGCCACTCCACTGGCCAGTTACAGCCCCCTGGCGATCAGCCCCTCCCCCCCCCGGCCCTCACCCCTTGGTCAGTGGCACTCATTCCTCCCGCTGCTCCTGTTCGCTCATAGCCGTCGGCTCGCTCCAGCTTCCACGACAGGTTCTCGATCTCGGCTTCCAGCTGCGCCTGCTGGTATTCAAACTGGAAATGGTGGGGGGGGGGGGTGACTTCAAGCGGACTTAAAACAGCCAATCAACATCCCACACTCCATCTCGGGCGCCTACCGGCCCGTTCTGGTCCATGCTAGATTAAACTGGCTAAATTCCAGTTTTGTTCAGCTCATGCACACACACTGCTCACCAGTTTCTTGCGGGGTCCAGGCTCCATGTAGTAGGCATAGGGGTACGTGTACTGCAGCGTGTAGCGGCACTGGGGACACAGGTGAGATGCAGGCGTTAGGCGCCGACCAGGGTGATGCGGAGGATGATGGCCACGGGGACACGCTACCTTGGCCAGCAGCATGGCCGCGTTCTGCATGTACTGCCAGTCGATCCAGGTGCCCAGGTTGTTCATCACACGGTCCTGGATCTTCCTCTGGATCCGCTGGTATGTCTGCGCCTCCAGCTGGAGGCTTTTGTTGTGGTTCTCCCACTGCAAAGAGAGAGAGAAAAAGGACACTTTTCCACTGCACCAGATACGGTACTTTCGGTTTCAAGAAACTACCAAAAGTACGGTACCTGGTGCGGTGGAAAAGCGCCCAAAGAGAGAGAGAGAACGAGCATAATATGCAGAGATAGCATATAATACAATATATAATGTGATATATAACACAACATAAAATATGTACACACCAGACCCCATGACCCTGAGTAGGATAAGCAGTTACAATATGGATGGATGGATGTATTATTGATGGAAGGATGGATGGATGGATGGATGGATGCACGTTTGAATGGATGGATGAATAGACGGTAGATTGATGGATGGATGCGTGATTATGATGAAGATGGATGGATGGATTATTCATAGATGTATGGACGTTTGAAAGGATTACTGATGGATGGATGGATGGATGGATGGATGGATAATACAATAATAATACTTGTGCCCCTGCCTCACCCTCTCAAAGTAGAAGAGGTACTTCTTGAGGGCCTCCCTGGCCTGGGCCTGCTGGCTCTGGTTGGTCACCTCGGGGTTCTCCTTGTAGCGGCTGCACTCATAATACTCACTGCCGTGACTCTTCCAGTCACCGAGGCACATCCAGCAGAAGTCTGCATGCGTGGGGACAAGAAGGCTAACTGGCAGGTAAGGAGGATGGGGGGGGGGCAGGTGGGCTTCCCAGCGGCGGGAGGAGGGGGGTTGGGGCGCCGACGAAGGAATCACAATGGATCATCTCTGACTTACCGTGTTTACACTTGGAGCATTGCTGAAATAGAGGAGGGGGGGGGGTCGTTAGGGTGTCATCCTGCTCATCCTGTTTCAATAAATGCTTCAAGAAACTGAAAAGATACCAGGAGGTGGACTGACCATGTGATTGCAGCCTCCATTCTTCTCAATGCAAATGTTGCATTTTGGACACTGAGAGGAAGACAGAGAGAGAGACAGACAGACAGACAGAGAGAGAGACAGAGAGAGAAAGGAGGAAAAAACGCTATAAACATTCCAAAGAAATACACAAACAAACAAATAAATAACTGATACCAAGACAAAGACCAATAAGATCTCACTGAAAGGTCTATTGTTCTGTCAGGGTAGCACCACACACACACGCACACTCACACACACGCACACACACGCACACTCACACACACTCGCACACACGCACACTCACACACACACTCACACAGCCGTGTCCCTCACATATTTGGTGTGCGCGCTGATGTAGTTGGCAGTCTCTGAGTCATCTGCGCACTTGGTCAGCCACCTGCGTACGGTTGCGCAGTCTGTGGGGGCGTGGTACATCTGCCGGCACTTGAAGCTGGGGGCAGGGAGGGGGAGCAGATTACCAGAAGGTACAGGATGGCAAGTGCTAGATTCAGTGGACTGCGTCGTTCACGCGGCGTGGCCTGCGAGTGCACACTGCTGGTCTTTGTGTGCGCGCACGGGCACCCGCCTGCCCACTTACAGCGGATCACAGGTCACGTGTGTAATTGTGTTGCATGTAAAATCTACTGTGGTTAAGTATGTGTAAACTCCGGAGCTCGGTTGACTACAGCGCCCCTTTGTCGCTCACCAGAATTCCTGGCTGCAGCCTCTGCACTTCACCCGTCCGGCGCGGGGCTGCTGCACTTGTATGACGATGGGGCAGTCAGGCCCAGGGCAGAGCTGCAGCTGGGCGTGGCTCTGGAGACACCACACACACACACACACACACACACACACACACACACACACACAGCAGCTCAGTGTCCCGATCTCACAAGAGCTTGTTCCCCAGTCTCTCCACCAGCCCCCAGCATCTCCGGCCCCCTAAGGGCCTCAATACCCACGAGGCCTTATTTTTAGCCAGAAGAAGAGTCTGCCTCAGCACAAGGCCGGCCGCTTTCCCCTCCCCTGTGGCATTTTCTGTTTTTGTTCCTGCTGAGAGTCTTAAAACTCGGTAACGACGCGGCCCAGAGGCTTGAATCATTGCCAGAACCAACAGAGAGCAGTGCAAAGGTAAACGCAGAAACAGGAGAGGAGAACATCTGAGGACTGACACTGCACAGGAGGACATGGACTCCCAGGAAACCAAAGGTTTGAGGGCCCACAGCACTGCTGTGACAGAAGACCTGGCCCCCACAATCCCCCATCCTATACCCTATAGAGCTGGTTTGGGATGAGTTGCATTGCATTGAAGAGTAAGAGCAAGGTAGCCGACTTGTGCCCAGAACTTCTGGAAATTCCTTCAGGACTTTTGGAGAAGCATTACAGGTGGCTACATCTGGAGGGTGGTTGAAAGAATGCTAAGAGTCTGCATCGGAGAAAAGGCGGCGTGTTGAACACTCTTGCTCATTTCAGTATTTGAAATGTATTACTTCATTGGCTCAAGGCCTTTTACTATAAGGTATAGCTAAAATAGAGACAGATACATGTGACATGATGACTGACAGTTATGAGTTTTAAACCCACAACCTTCTGGACACAGGTACAGACCACCGAATCGCAGAGTTACACATAACCACTTGAGGTCTCCCTGACAGCAGATGCTTATCTGTCTAGCACCAATGACATTCTGATGCAATCTTGGAACTGCAGGACAGACCTCCACATGGTCTCTGAAAAGGTAGCGCCGGTATCTGTCCTTCAGGTCTTCGCTAGACAGGAGAGGGAAAACAAGGTCCTCGGGCACACGGAGGGAGCAGTCCTGGGCCATGCATGAAATGCCTGAGGACACACAAGCACGCAAACACCTGTTAGACACCCATATACACACACACATATCAGACATGCTCACTGCAGTGCCCCCTACTGACCAACTCCTGTTCCTTCATTGACGAGCACGGTGCAGTGCTGTTCCCAGCATGCTTTGCAGAAGGAGTGCTGGCACGACAGAGCGAGCAGAAAGTCCTTCCTGACCAGCTGCAGACACACGCCACACTGGGGAGACTGGGAGTACTGGGGGTAGAGAAACGCAGCATTATGATGATTACCTACGAAGCCCACTGTAGCTGGGTCCGGATCACACAACCACACACCCAGAGTGACTCACCGGTACAGATCTGCCTGAACTGGGCTGGACTCGCGCTTCACACAGCATCTGCAAGAAGCTGGATTTGTACCTGAAATCAAACGAAGATGCAGTTTCATCACTGTAATCACATTTTACAGATGCTTTTTATCCATTTATCCATTCACCTATCCACTAAACCTCGTCAGGGCCACTCTTGGGGAGGGGGGGTGGGCTTGGGTGGAGCCTGTAAATGGGATGCGAGTCCATCACAGGGCACACATACACCCACATCGATGGCATGATGGCAAAGAAGATGCATCAGCGGTATGGCTAGCAGATTACAGAGCTCCATCTGTGGTGAACTAAATCTGAAATGCTTCAGCACATATTCAGTGATATAGGATCACGTACAAGCTGGCCTGAGACAGCATCTGTCAGGAGAAAAAAAATCAAACAAGGATGCACAGTAACTATAAGTCATCCATAACTAGGGTGGTGTGCAGCTCAAAAGGTTAGGGATCTGTGCTGGTTTCCACAGGGCTACTAGTTGTAATTCTGGCACCATGGAGACCAAATGGATGGTGTCGTGAGACCCCAGGACTCCACTTCATGGAGAGCAGGTGGGGTATGTGAGAGTTACCCAATTCCCCCACAGGACTGAATAAAGTAGACAGTGACATTGACATAGAAAAACAAGCCACTTCACCTGTCGAGTATCACAGACACCTGCCAGCGGAAATGAACGAGGACAAGCTTAGCCACAGCAGGAGTCACCTAGGAGGACAGAGCGGCAGACGTGAGACCCTAAGCACCTTTAAAGATCCACACACCCCCTGACGCCCAGACCTGCCACCATCCATGCATCCGTAACGCATAGGAACCAACCCAAGTCTGCAAACTGTTGAGTTCCAGCACCAAGAGTTGTGCGGCTCAGTGGTTTAGAATGCTGTACTCATGACCAGAAGGTCGTCGATTCGAATCCCTGGGCCTTTAACTCCAATGGCTCCAGGGATTGTCTGTCCCTCATTTCTCAAACAGATGTCACTTTGGTACAACCATCTGATGGCGTCGCAACCAATACCAAGTTAAGAATGCAATGAACTCATTGGGCCTTGCTTTGACCTCCCACCCCAAACACCCCAAATAACAGACTGACACACACCTTCAGAGCACTGGCCACAATGGCCACATCCTGTGACAGCACCCTCTGACTCTCCCAGTAGGAAAGACAGGTGAACTGATAATCCTCGGGGTCATAGGAGTCCTGCAGCTCTACGTCATCATGCACGTCGTCATAGTAGTTCGGTATGTCCCCCGGCTCCTCCTCTTCCTCATCCTCTTCCCCACCTTCACCCTCCACCTCCTCGTCAGAGTTGGTGCAGATGTCACCTTCGTTGCCGTCCGACACCACAGACATCCTTCTGGCAGCTACCACGTGGGAACCACGAATCCCAGCAGCCTCTGGGCTCAGCAGCAACGAAAGAAGCAGAAGAAGTGGCAATCCCAGTCACTCATGAGGTTACGATTGGCTGCCAGGTGTCAGGTGATGCAAGCTGGAAATAGAGGGGGCGGGGCCATAAGGAGCACATTGCAAAAGGAGGATAAATCATTAGTCCTCATAGTGCGTCGATTCAAACATCTCCTCTGATGTTGGGTTCTTGGTATATTTTTACTGTATAGCTCTTGCTCTGATACCAACTTACACTTGTTACTGGCATTCACAGGTGTCCCCAGTGTAATGACTATTTGTGGCCATAAGAGGGCTCCCAAACCTTCGGGACCCAATGCACCGCTGCCGGTCATTCATACGTTGCTGGTACGTCATTTTAGACAAAAGCAACTAAATAAACAAACACCTGCGTTAATTCCTTATAGACATTTAAATAATAACAAAAGCATTAAACAACCACTGAAATTAACTTGTAACCATCAAGTCATCCCATGACACAGTCAGAAGCGCTTAAAATGATCCAGAATTACCAGGCATCAAGAGGTGCCTACATAGCAGACACTAATTAACAAGCAAGTTCTGTGAATCGGAATAACTCAACATGCATTTGCAGACCAAACACATAAACACGTCACCTGTATTATTCGCAAAATCGCTATTTCACAACAGTTTATGATATTTAGCTATTTACATGACCACACGAAAACCGGACGTCAAGGTAGTGAGACAAATGATGTACCTCGACCAGCAAAACAGCTTTGCCGTTGTTCTTCTTTTTTTTTACAGCAGGGGTTCCATAATAACAAGTTTCCCTGACATGCTACAGTGTAATAAACGCATACAAATATTTCACACCACATCCGTTTAAGGTATGGCAGCTACAGAGGCTGAACGGTGGATTTCACCCACGTACACTGGTGGATCCTGCTTCCCCAGGGGCGTAGGATGCGGGGGAAAGGGGGACGACGTGTACCTCCCGATATTTAACTTGGATTCATTTATCTCCCAATAAAAAAAAACATTTGTATTTAATTTAAATGTTCCCCCAATACTCTATCCCTTGCCGATTTGATACCCAACATCCAAACCCATCATTTTCAAAGCACACAGCCCAGTCGGCGTTCAACTCCTAATTATTAACCTTTCCTTTGTCAGACCTGAGGAATGGGCTCGATCAGGGCAGAGGATCAGATATAAAGAGCTCGCTTTTGTATTTCTCGATCCTCAGACCGCCGCGCACTGTGCTCCACGCCGGGTGACACGCAATCAAATCAGCGCCGTGTCATTTTCGGGAAACTGAGGACAAAAAAAAATCTCCCGACTGCAAATTTTTAACTCGCTACGATTATTAGGACAGATCATTCAGCTTAATTTGTTGCGATCTGGGATAGAGAGTTGCACTGTTAATCTAATGGGGAAAAAAACATCCTAGGCATTCAGTTGCATTAACACGTAAACATATAAAAAGCAGCACGATCCCCTCCCCCCTTTCCCAAAGTGTAGCCATCATATAGTCGCTAACTGGAAACATCTTAACAAATCCCGTGAAAAGCATAGCTGTGTCTCCCGGATCCATGCATCACCGCATGCCGTCACTGCCGTCAGATGCGGACAAAGCGGCGTCCGCCGAGCTAAGAGCCGGCCCAGCAGCACTCACCCACGGGAGCCACGTCCGGTCAGGTCGGGACCGGCCGCCAGCGATGTGCTCGGTTCCGATCGCAGCCAAAACAGGGAACTACCAGAAGTGACTCTGCGTCATTTCCGAACCGACAGAGGTGTGGCTTTTTTTTGGGCCATTCGCGGAAAACGAGGGTGAGTGGCAAGCTGGCATGTAGACAATAAGAGGGGTTGACCGCGATGTAATAGATCTGTATGTAATGTGGATTGGCATGATTGGATAAATGATTATGAGGACTTTTAAAGATCCATCTTCCAAACACTTTTCAAAATATAATTTATTTATGATTTAATAACGTATAATTTGAGAATATCCACAATACTTTAATCTGAGCGTGCTCATAGTGATAGGCTAACATGTCAGTACTGGTGAGTATAACTCCAAATGAAGAAATGTATAGAGACAAAAAACTTACATTTTTGTCTATATATATATTGATCTGTTTATTTATTCATATACTTATTTACATGCTTTTGTACCTATTTGCATAACAGTTATGAATTTTAAGCAGCAGCGATCCATACCTGCTCCCTGCTTGTCTAGGACTTCCTCTCTCAGTCTATGTCACTAATCAGAGACTCGCCGAGAGTAAAGTTGTAAGCTACCGGCCTGTAAGCTATCCTACCCTGCTGAGGGAGCTGAGCTTCCTTCTACCTTTCACACGCATAGATTACTTCTCGTAAATCCTGCCAGCCCCTTTCTCTCTTTGTCCCTGCATCTTTTGAATACAAACAGTTTTAAGCCATTCAGCATAAAATCGGCAGTATCTTTAAGTACTGGCCCCTGAAGTTATAGCACCCGTGTTGAGCTTTCGTAGTTCAACAAGTAGAACATTGTGCTAAAAATACAGAAGTTGTTGGATCAAGTGCTAGGGAGCCCACACAAATTGTAATCCATCCCCCCTACTTTAAGCTGCTTTGGATAAAAGTGTCAGATAAATGTTACAGTACCGCTAAAACGCCCACAGGTGCTGAATGTACAGTTATTTGATTCTCTTTCTCAAACAATACACTTTAACACCCAGACACACGTAACTATGTAAAACACACTACACCATCCTGTACTAAATGGTTTATTAAACAAGGTGACGCTGGAAGAACTGAATGACACCTAGCAGCATACAGCACTCGTCATCTGCCGTTACTCCATGGTCACATGGTGCTAAGCAGAGCCTGGGTGATGTTGAAAGGGTAATCCTGCTGTCTCACTGTATGCCATCAATGGATCCCCACCATTTTCTCTGATTGCCAGCATGAGTGGAAATTTGGGGGGGGGGTTGTAACCCCCTCAGTTATCAGAAGTAGTCAGTGCAACCCCCCGCCCCCCCCCAATAATCATATTGTCAAGAATGGGTGGGGACCTTAACCTCCCCAATGTTCAATCCAAAGTTACGCCCTTAATTACCAGGCAATGTCCATGCATGATTAGTGGCTTCCAACAAGTACCTCTGACAGCTTTACTGCATTTTTCTTTATGTACTACAGCCTGCTGTGTACAGTGCACTAACTATTCCACAGTGCACACAGCTGTAACTGTAACGTCACTGTTCTAGTTGCCCAAATACATCTCATATCTCCCACAAATACCACAAAGTCAGTGGGTCAATTAGCTAGTTCCTTATCAGCTAGTTTTAATAATTAAAAGATCATAGAGGGAAAAGATCAGTTTGGTGGAAAATGTTAGTCCTTTTTCCTGTCGGCCCATCAACTGCAGGAGAAGCACTAAGTGCCTGTTGCAGAGGCCTTGGCAGACTGATCCTTGGTTACTGAAACTGGCTTTAGGGACATGGATGTCAGTCCTACTACAACAAACCCAACTCTGTTTCTCCGATTCCTTTTTCCGTCATCTGTGGGGATAAGCAGGTCACCGACAGACACAAACCTGCGGGACGATCATAGTATAAATTTTGTAAATGCTCTGTATATACCATAGAATAAATGTAGTAAATATACATAACGTGTTGACCTAAATATAAGACAGGCTGTTTTTTTTTTTTTCTCAAAATATGTCTGGAAAAAGTGGTGTTGTCTTGCATTCGGGATCTAGACAAAAAAGGGATTAGATGGAGCCGAATATGATATTTTGCAATGAGTGTTTTGACTGACCATAATATAGATTTGCCGTAGATTTCTTGCGTGGGCCTGAGCGTCTGAAATGGTGAGTGACACGCCGGACGCGTGAGAGCTGGCGGCCCTGGCAATGTGTGTGTTTAGCGTGTATCCTTGAGTGTCGTGAAAATTGTTGACTTCCCAGGCACCTGTGGGCTGCTAGTATTAAACCAATAGTGCCGGTTAATAAAGAGCCTTCATATCATTTGTTAATATGGCTTCACCATTCTCCGCAATACATTTTTTACCCTCTTCATGTGGGTCTGCTGCCTCGAAAACATGCTGCGTACTCAAGGGTTGTGCAGGTAACATTCACCACCCCCTACCCCTGGCAAATAATATATTTGTTTTTTGGCATGTTTACTCTTTAATACACCTATTGTAATCCGATAGCCTGCGGTCGCTTTTTAAGCTGTGGTTGCTGGTTAACTTATTTTATCTTGTCAATTGAAATTATTTTATCTTTATAAAGGTAAGATTCGGTGTTCTAATAACTTTTTTTCTAAAAAAATAGCTGCCAAAAAGTGGTGTGTTGTCTTATGATTGGGTTTGTCGAGCAGGTCAGTATGGTATATAGCATAGTATAAATGGTGTATATACTCTATACATACCATAGTATAAATGTAGTAAATACTCTCTATATATACCATAGTATAAATGGTGTATATACTCTCTATATACCATAGTTTACATGTTGAATATATTGTATGTGTAACAGTGCCCAGTCTGACGGCACAAACAGAGAGAGGTCATGAGGAGCAGGTTACTCTCAGATCCAGGCCCATCTCAGGGCTGCGACTCTGCTGCATGTTAACTCACATCCATGAGGGTATTATTTATAAGCAGTCATGCAGTTTGAGATGACTTAACTGGTTAAATGATTATGCTGTCTTTAAACATGTGATTGGTATAATTACAATAGTGAAATAAATGTGTTAGCTATGAAAATGAATTAGTGAAATGTTTAGGATAGCCTGGAAATTGAATTGACTAAATATTTTGGTATCTATGGAAGGCTATTGTTGGGGTAATGTGGATAGTGAGCAGAAGTCATCGGGGGGTGTCAGTGAGAATGAGAGTGGGTGGCACGTTACCCTGTCCAGTGACACAGCGGTATTATTTACATAAGGCTTTCATCGCCGACTGTCACTGTTGTTATACTTTGGCCTTTCATCGGCTGAGATTTTTCATGTGTTAAAGAAACGAATAGTTAATACTTTACTTTAAGATTATGCAACATAAAACTTTTCTTAATTCATTCTTCACATTTCATTTATTCAAAAGTAGTGATGGCCGAATGAAGCTTCATGAAGCATTTGCTGTATTTTTTGGCCCCACTAGATGGCGCTCTCGGCTTGCTTTGGGCCTTGTTTTGAGCCCTTTTTGTTCATAAAGCACCATCTAGTGTGGTCAGAAAACAAAGCAAGTGGTTCATGAAGTTCGTTTGGCCATCACTGTTTAGAAGACACTTTTCAACAAAGCAATGTGCACTTTTTGAGAAAGCAGACTCGGACAGCTTCTGGGGGTAATTGAGGCTTAAGGGCCATACTCAGATCCAATGGTGACATCACCCTGCTAAAACTGGGTTTTGAACCAGCATCCTTCCGATCACAGACGCAGCATCCTTACCCGCTGAGGCACTTCTTGACCCCCATTGTTAAGGAAAGAGAGGTTAAACCCGCCTAGCAAATCCCTGTGGCTGTTCTCCCAGGCTGAAGAGCATGTACAGTGTGTGGAGCAGTGGGCTGTGCCTGTAATCAGAAGGTTGCTGGTTCAAACCCAGCCTCAGCATGTCTGCAGGTCCTTGAGCAAGGCCCTTAACCCCCAGCTTCCTCGGCTCCTCAACAGGTGGCTGCCCTCCACAGACAGCTTACTCTTCAAAAAAAAAGAGCAAGTTGACGGAGGCGTAAAGACAATTTCCCTACGGGGATCAATAAAAGTATTGATTGTTAACCAGTATGGAAACAAGTCAGTATGTTAATCAGAACAAACAGCCTCCATACTACACAAAAAGTTCTATAATATAGTAGTAATGAGTGCTCCGCAATGGTACTGAGCCCACATTTGTAATGTTAATCTCACTTGGAAGCAGGGCAAGGATGTGGCCTGTGAACAAATGACATCACACATGCTGGAGTACCAGGGTTCCATGCTATGGTGGGTGCGAGGGTGGAACATGGCCACACCTTACACCCAGTTTATGATGTCACAATTAGCACCCTCACCTTTAACATCCAGGTTTCTTCACCTTTATTCCCAGTTGACCCCATGCTAAAGATAGATATACGCAGTAAATTGTATACATATATACACAGGGAATAACAGACACACAAATACAAATTCAAATACATTTATTTATATATAGCACCTTCCCAAACAGGTTTGTGCCAAAGTACTTAACAAATATATATATATGTATATATATGTGTATATATATATATATATATATATATATATATATATATATATATATATATATATATATATATATATATATATATAAAATTGTTCGAAGTGACATACAAGTGAGGAAAACTTGAAGTCAGACCACAGGGTCAGGCAACATCCAGTGGCCCTGGGGTAGTTTGGGTTAAGAGACTCCCTCAAGGGCCCCTAAACCCACTACACCGCTGATTGTGGGATTCAAACAGACAACCTTCTGGATACAGACACAGATCTGTAACCATCTGATCTATAACATCCCTATGTGTACAGCTGTCAAGAAAATTTGCACATTAGCATACCACACAGACCCAGGTCAAACAAAAACCTGGAGCAGACAAATATTTCTTGAAGGGATATGGATAGGGTAAATAATGGGATTAGGGATATGGATACGGTAAATAATGGGATTAGGGATATGGATACGGTAAATAATGGGATTAGGGATATGGATAGGGTTTGGGTTAGGGATATAGAAAGCCTTTATTGTCATTATACTGGAGCATGGATGCTACTTATACAACGAAATTGCAGATATTGGCTGTAGAGAGATCAAGGCCCTGCTTTTTCCAGAGGAAAGTTGGAGGTCCTTTCTCAACCATAGTAAAGGTTTTGATTGATTTTAAGAACCTTCTTCCCATTCGCTGACATGATGCCTGAAGGCATGCATTCCTGATGAGGAGCAGAAATATAAAGAGAGAGTCAGAGAGGAAGCAAGAGAGAGAGAGAAAAGAGGGGAGTTAAATATCTCCCTGGTAGGCAGCTGGAAGGGAGCAAAAACGTGTGTATGGGTGGGGGGGGGTCTCCGAGGACCGGGTTGGGAAAACACTCTCTTAGGAAGCCATAGGGACAGAAAAGTAGTGATATATCTACATTAAACTGTCTTTCAGCAGCTCTGGAAGCTTCTCTGAAGTGCCAGCGCTTTCAGAATCGTTTTGTTTACATGTCTGAGTGCCTCTGTATTAGAATATGTGTCATCATGTCTGTTATAATAATTTCCCATTGAAACATTAGGTGGCGCTCTAGCACCACAAGCAAACTAAAAGCTTGTACAACATTCAAGCCCCACTACACAAATACTTATCTTAAGTATAAATATTTCAATAAAAAAACACTGAATTCTCCCAGTTATTTCCGAGCCCTTCATCTCTGTCTTCTTCATGTGGATGAACAGCGGAAGCTGCACAGCCCATTTATCGCCAATAATTGCCAGTAATCAATAACACCCAGGTCTCTTTGTAAGAGCTGCACATTTACCGTACACATACATGTACAACATACTGTTGTACAATGAAACCTTTGCCTTTTCTTTAAAAAAAGTAAAAAAAAAACAATGCTTTTAATTAAGTTTAAGAGCAATATCACATACTTTAAAGAAGTCAGTGACACCTTCAATGCAGTACCCTGGACAATGAAATCATATTCTTCCATATTTATTGTTCTTGACTAGACTGCTATAATTGACTTTTCAGGCTGGTTTTTGCTTTGACTTATCGAGAGTCTAACATGTGTGCAGGCAGGAATCGCTCAGTACCCTTGCAGACATGACAATTGGTCATATAATCTCAGTTTTTTAACATGAAAGAGTTGGGATTGTGTGCAAGGAGTCAATGTGTATTTGATTGCGTCTGTTAGCATGAGCATCAGAGGGGCATGGATACCATAACAGATTCAGGGATTCAGCACTGTTTAGAGACCCCAAAAATACAACAACAACAAATTTATTTTTATATAGCGCATTATCACAACATTACATTGTCTCAAAGCACTTTACAGCATCCTCACCCAAAGCCCCCAGTGAGTAAGCCATAGGCGACAGTGGCAAGGAAAAACTCCCTAGAAGGAAGAAACCTTGGGAGGGACCAGACTCAAAGGGGGAGCCCATCCTCCAGGGGCGGCAGGGATAGTCAAATATCCCAACAAAATCAACTGAGAGACTGAAAGCCAACCCAGGCAGGGGCCCAAGGTGACATTTTTCTCAGAGGAATGTCAGGCTACTCCCCTGTCTGTAAGTGATGTTTCTAGCACCCAAAGATGAGATCACACGGTTTGGTACGCTGTCCCCGTCCGTTAAGCACATGACACATGAATGAATATTGTGGAAATCCGTTGGCTAGTATTTTCACTTGCTATTCGAAAACCTGCACGGACTATATTTCCCAGCATGCACTTGCGCAGCGCCGGGAAGTATTCATCCAATTGGGTTACAAAACGCGTCGAACTTGAATTTAGACCGACGTTTGTAGAGTTTTCATGTCTTTTGCAACTAAGGCTTTATCTTTTGTAGTTTACCGTTGATTGCGGGTGTTCTGAGTTCCTGTTTTTGTAATCTAAGGGGCTTTCTGTGTATTTGTTTAACCCAAACTTTCATAGCATAAGCTTGGGTGTGGAAACGATAACAATGTCGACGCATGCAGTAAGTTGCCTATTTTAATTTATTGGTTAATAAGCAGCAATGCATGACATGTACATATACTGCAAGTTAGTACGAAATAGGGTACCGGCCAGTGTGATCCTTCTTAATTGTCTTGTCTGACTTCTTTAATAAAGAAGGCTAATGCAGTGGACTTTTACATATCTCAATGTTGTAATCTAGCAAGTTTTTCCTGAAGTCCCCATGGTATAGATCGTAATGATTCTGGTTACACTGGAAGAACTGAACGTGGAAGTGGAATCGAAATATTTTCATTTTGGTGGTGAGGCGGCTAGGGGAAAGGGATGATTTTTAAGAAAACGTTTGCCATTTGAGAGTGCTTTTACAGCTGATGCGTAGAGCGATAGTACACTGACAGTCTCATCGTGGATGTCCCCGGCGTGTTTGACGCAGATGCCCGAAGCCGTGCGCAGGGATCAGCATTCCCGCGTGAGCAGCCGCGCGACGCCAGGATTCCTGGAGCGCCTGAGCGACACGGCGGGGGGGATGCTACTCGGGGTCGGCGTGTTCGCGCTCTCATTTTACGTACTCTTCACTAACGAGGTAACTACCTTGCCATGTCAAGTTACGTTTTCTTATGACGGCAAAGATTTTGCCACATCCTCAGCTGAAGACGGTATTTAAGTAATTTGTTTGCAGTAAAGTCCCCCCTCCCTCACCGCAGGGCAGAGCTTTGCGTACCACTGCCTCTTTGAACGAGGGCCTCTCCAAGGTTGTGCCCCTGAACCCTGCATCTGAACCAGATTTCTTGAATAACAACAAACTGGTCCACCTGTCTGCTGTCCTGCAAACTTCCCAGGTAGCTATGCTGCTGAACCCCTGCACGTATAAATCTGCATGCATGCATGCATGCACGCACGCACGCATGCTTGCGCAGACACCGAGCTGCAGAACTGCATCTTTCCCTCTGTAGTCGCTACATGATCCCAACTACAGAATTGAGGTGAAGGCAGTGAAGCTGAAGAGGGAGGTGGAGATGTACCAGTGGGTGGAGCACCAGGAGAGTCGGTGAGAGTCACTGTGGAGGTGACAGGTAGTGGGCCCCCTCATGGAGGGCGGAGCTGTCATGTGGTCTCCGTGTGCTCATCTCTTGCAGGGACTATCAGGAAGATGGAGAGACCAAGACCGAAACCACATACACTTACAGTGAGTTCACTTCCTCTTAAGTGATGATCAGGGGAAATGCCATGAATCATATTATATTAATATGACTGGCGGATAATATGCAAATGTATTGGCCATGCATGACACCAGGTACCTTAGTCCTATTACCAAAAAACTCATTATTATGCTTTACTGTGCTGTCCAGGATTCCCCAGTTTAACAATTACAATACTGGTCTTTTAAGAATCACACGTATGTTTTATTGAAATCAAAGGGTTGATATTTTCTTTTGTAATTTGGCTTATTTTTGCTCTTTTTAAAAGTTAGATGCATTACAAGAGAAGTGTTCTACGTATTGGAACGTTTATCATTGAATTTATTTCAATGGGGTGTAGAAATACTGGTAATTTTAATATTTGGTTGCTATTCGAATAAAGCGGGTGTTGCTTTTCAAATGTCCATTTGTTATCTGTCGATTAGCCACAGAGTGGAGGTCAGAGGTCATCAACAGCCGGAATTTCGACAAAGAGATTGGCCACGTAAACCCCAGGTAATATGACCCTAAGTTAGGTATCGGTCTTCAAGGTAACCGACCGCCTTGGTCTTGGCGTCCGGTGACGTCATGGATGTGTGGCTTTGATAGGGGCACAACCTGCTGCTGGTACCTTTTATGGTGACCATAGTGCCAGGAGGGGGCAGCATCTTGATGCTGTAGTTAGCACTGTTGCCCCACACCTCTGGAACCAGGGTTCGAGTATCTGCCATGGCTCTGTGTGTGCAGTTTGCATGTTCTCCCCATGTTGTCGTAGGATTTCTTCCGGGTATTCCAGTTTCCCCCCCACGGTCCAAAAACCTGCTGAGAGTAACTCCAGTTAATAAATTGTCTGTAAATGTATATGTGTGAGTGACTGGTGTGTGAGTGTGCCCTGTGATGGGTTGGCCCCCCCATCCTGGAAGGTTCCCTGCCTTGCATCCGTAGTCTCCAGGATAGGCTCTGGACCCCCACCACCCAGAAAAGGGCAGACTGTTACAGAAGATGGATGGATATTGCCAGGAGGACTGATTGTCTGTTGTCATGGTTACAGCGCCATGGCAGTGGAGAGTGTGACTGTGGTTGCCTCAGATGTTTGGGTTGGAAGCCTCTCTCTGTCCAAAGGTATGGCGATTTGCATCATCTCCTGTGTCTGTGTACGGCTTAAGGTGTCATGGGTCGGCGTGGATTTGAAAGAAGCACAAGGGGTTTTTATGCCCCTGAACATCCTCTGCCTTTTCAGGGCTAGTGGACAAGATCAGTAATTTCCAGAGGCTTCATCTGGGGACCCTGTCCCCTGATCCCTTCCTTACTGTCCATGGAGATTATTTCTACCACACTGCCCAGCCCAACAGGCCTGAGGTTTGTGCTTGTACACACACAGACACACACACTCGCTCGCATACATTGACTGACACTATTGTGTTGCATTTCCTCAAGGTTGGTGATGTAAGAGTGAGCTTCTCCTATGCAGGACTGAGTGGGGAAGGAACCTACCCAGGGCCTGCTCAGATGGTGAGTGCAATGCACCTCTCTAGATGGCCCATAGGTGGCAGTATGTATGGCTTGGCGGAGAATCTTTATGGTCAAGGTTTGGTGTCTGTCCAAGTCAGTGTTGCCCATGTCTTTCTTCGGGCCGGCATGGTCACTGTGTGTGTGCTCTCCAGGTTAGCGTGGTGGCCATGCAGAAGGATGGGCGGCTTGTGCCTTATAAGACCACATCTGGGGACCACATAGAGATCCTGTACCTGGAGGAGCTGTCTGCTCAGGTGAGGCAGCTTTCTGACGCTGTGTGTGTCCTGTGATGGACTGGTATCCTATTCTGGGTGTCCCCTGCCTTGTACACTGCGCTTCCCAGGATTACATCAGGGTTTGCAGTAACCCTGCATTTAAGCTGAGTTTTTCAGGACAGGTCTTGCTGCATTTTTGACTCTTTCCACATAAAGGTGAGGAAAGGCACAGGCGTTATGTCCCGTAGAATTTCAGTGTGGACCAGTGGCATTTCTGTGTCCCTGTGGGTGTAGGAGGTGTTTGAACGAGAGCACCAGATGAACTCCATGATGACCTGGGCTCTGAGGGCTGCTGGCTGGGCTCTGATGTTCTTGGGCATCAGTCTGGCCACACGCATCGTCCACACATTGGGTAAGCAACATTACATACATAATATTACATGTTTGTAGATCTGTTTTCAAAATAGACATTTAAGTCATGTTTAACTGGTTTAGAAACAGAGGACAGACTTGGGCAGTTTCCAGCTGTAACAGGGGCTGCCCCATGGTACTCAGAATTGAGGTAATTTCTACACATGTGCTGAGAGCAGTAGGAACAGGCAGGGACGGATTATGGGTTGTGTGGGCCTCTGGGCAAAACGTTTGCGAGGGCCCCCCCCACCACCAGCACCACCACCACCACAACCACCACAATTCAAGGGCCCTTGGCAGCTAAACGCCCTCCCTATAGGGACAGGGGCCCTTGTAGGCAGAGGATCAAAGAATGTAGGCCCTCTAAAATAGACAAACAAAAATACATTGTTGATAAGCGTTGCAAATTGTTTTGGGCTAGGGGCCCCACGGGCCCCCTGCACCCCAAGGGCCCCTGGGCAGCGGCCCCGTTGGCCCGGTCCGTAATCCGTCCCTGGGAACAGGGTGAGGAACATGGATCAGGACAATTTTTGGTAAATGACTCTGTGTTTCCAGTGGACTGGTTGCCCCTGGTGAGGGACGTCGTGAATATCGGCCTGAGGCTCTTCGCTCTCTGCGTTTCCTGCTCGCTGTCCCTCCTAACCATCGCTGCTGGTTGGCTCTTCTACCGCCCTCTGGTGGCCGGAGGAATCGCCGCACTGGCACTGCTGCCTGTCCTCCTTGCTCGCTCCCGGGCCCCAACCAAGAAGACAGAGTGACTCTGAAGCCCAAACAGGGTAACAAGCCACTGATGTCACCAGCCCCTCCTCATCTACAACTGCCCACAAGGGTTTCCAAAGCCCAGACTTTTATGTGTGTCCTTGTGATGCAGTGACCTTTGACCCTTTCCCAAGGTTAATCTCAAAGCTTCAGCGTAAAGCAAGTTCATGTCAGCTGTTCCCTTCAGAATTTGATTGTGTGTGTTTTTTTTTTTTAAAGTGTGTTGCACTTTTCGGGAGCTTGACATATGCAATAATTTGTTAAAGGAGACAATCTGTTGAAGGAGCAGTGTGGAAATGTTTTTTTTCAGCTTTTTCCAGAGGTGTAACTTTGTTTTTTTTTTCCATTGTAGACAGTTTCTTTGGTGAAAGGTTAAATTATAGCCATTGTTATAGCATTTTAATTTAAAATAAAAGGTACATTTCAGTGCAGGAACAGATCCAGGACTTTTGGTAAACTTTGTATATTCATTTCAGCTGTAACTTACACCAAAAGGGACAGACGTGCAACTGCAAATACAGACGCTCCTCTACTTACGAACTTTCAGTACTTGCGTATATCCTTAAAATGATGTTGAATAACTACTTACGAACATTTCAAATTACGTTCCAAACGTTCATATCTCGTTCACAAGTAATGGAGTGTCTATATTTAGTATAATTCTTATTCAAAACAGAAACAGGTTGTAGGTAGAGTATGGAACATGTTTTGCACATAGGCAAACTCTATCATTCACAAACGGCTGTTTTTCCAGTTTAATGTATATTTTAAAATAACATTGACAGACAAACTTAAGGAAAAAGCTATTTACACAAGGTGCTGGATGCACAAAGACAGTAATTGCAGTGAGCACACCAGTGCCGCCCTCTGCACACGCATGCACATGTTTAGACGTTCACACCCACAAGTAAACATGCACGCATACACTCAGACAAGGACGGGCAGTTGGGTAAGTTTTAAAGGAGAATTCTTGTGCATTTGTATGACTGCATGTTTTCTGGGGGTGGGGCAGTGGGTGGAGTCTTACGCAAGCAGCCCGAAGCATCATTGGTGGTGGTCTGGTTACCAGCAGGGAAACTGGTGGAGTGAAGTGCATCTCATTGGTGAGCAGCAAGGTGGGGTGGTATGGACGGCATGTCCATGGCTACCGGAACAACATAACCATGGCAACCAAAGGAGCATCATTGAAGGCACCACAGCGCTGATGCTATTTGCAGAGTGACTCCATGGCGTCCAGGGTGTGCTTGATGGCTCGGATCTGCTTTCCAAGGACGTGGATGGGCTGCATGCAGCGATCGAGCTCCTCGCAGCGGGCCATCAGCGTGTACATCCCCTACATGGGACACCGAGGGCTTTTACATACATCACCACACACGGGCATTCAAGCACGACCATCCTACAGCCCCTCACCTTGATGCTCATGTCCACCGCTTCCCCCAGACTGTCCACAGAGTCCCTGTAGGTCTGGATATAGCCCACGCTAAGCGCCGTCATCTGAACACACACACACACACACACACACAAAATTAGATGCTCTGGGTCTACAGATGGTGTTCATAGGAGACTGTAGGGTACTGTCACAAACCTTCAATTGGCTCTTTTCAACACTATTTTTAACGTAAATCCCAAGTGAAGTCATATACAGTACTGGGTAAAGTATCATGCAAAGAAAATGTTTAAACGATGTTAATGATAATGTCTTAAAGCGAACCAGCTTACCCATCTTAAAACCTCCTCTATAGTCACCTCGGTATGAGCAGTAACCATCCCATGTACTGTTTTAACTCAACCCTAGCAATTTCATAATTCTAATCAATATTTCATTGACTTCAACAAATTGATCATTTAGGTGAGCTGATGATGAAATTTAATGAATATTGGGAAGGGCTGAGGGGCATATGTTCAAACTCGTTTTTTTTTTTCTGAGCAAATATACGCTTTCCTCGACCAATTAAGACTGTTCAGCGCTGTAAATGTGACAGATTTATGGACAGTAAAGTGCATTCATAGTGTTTCTATGATGATGGCCGGTAAGGAGGTTCAGTGGTGCTTGGCGGTATGGGATTTCCCTCACGTTCTGGATGGTTCCGTTGAGGCTGCGCATCATCAGCTCCACGCTGTGGGCCACTTCCTGCGTGTGCCTCTGCAGGTCCAGCAGCACACCGGGGTCGATGGGGGGGATGTCGGCTGGGCGCCGCAGAGAACCCCGGCTCCGGCCCAAGTAGCTGGCTAGCAGCAAGGCCGACATGTATATGTTTTAGTGGCCCTGATCCTCAGCTGGGTACCATATACCAGCATGAACCACCACTATTGCTTCCTACAAATACTGGATTAACAGCTAATTTTGAGCAGAAACTGCTCACTGCTTGTGAACTCCACAAATTACCATTTCAGTATGAACGCTGCAAACTTCTGCATCCTGCCAAATTCCTGGTATAAATATATATGGATGACCAATGCACCTTATTAAATTTTTGCACCTTTTAAATGTTACGGTATTTATTTTACTCTATTTTAATACTATTTCATGTGATTCTTGCCTACTATCTCATTTGATTTTTGTTACAATGACAAAATCTAACATGATCATAATAAAGTTTATATTTCTCCCCTTCTGTACCTTCCCGTCTTCACTTATGGGCCACAAGACCCTCTACCGTTACAGTGCTACCCCAGGCTCTCTTGTCCTCTTGCTCTCCTCGTTTTCCTCACTGTCCTACAGCCCCACTCTTAAGGCAAACTCACAATCTAGGCTGCGTCTGGAGCTCATCTTGATCTTGTGCTCCAAGTTCCTGGTGATGAAGTGTGTTAGGTCTCCCTCGTGACTGACCGTGCCCTCCAGTTCCAAGGCGCTGGAGATGGTGGCCCTGCGGCCCTCAGGCTGCCCCAGCCGGCCCCGGGTCCCTGCGCCCCCACACGCATGGCTGATCTCATCCAGGCTCTTGCTGTCCTGCATGCCGCGCACGATGCGCTCGCGCTCTGGCGGGTTCCGTACCCGCACCTGGGCCATCACGTGGGGGGGGCAGGGACCAGTGGGGCTTGCACAGACCAGGGTCTCCAAGGCAGCTGGCCTCAGGGACAGCTGGAGGAAACAGACAGCTTAACTGACACATAGTCACACAAAAATAACTTTAACTTGTTTCTCAGAAACAAATATCCTAGTTACTGAATGCAAACATTACCTCCTCTTCTGCTCCATCCTCATCCTCTTCACCCGCTCTCAAACCTTTATCAAGAAGGGGACACCCCAGAGTGTTCATGTGGGTACAGTTAGTTGATGGGTGTGGCATCTCCAAGGCCCCTCCCACATACTGCCCCTCACAGTTCTGGATTCCATTCTGCGGGAGTGTCCCATCCACCTGTGCCATCACTTTGCATTCAGCTGCGGTCCTAGGGATCCCCACCTTGCTCTTCAGGGGTTTCTGAGTGAGAGGAAAGTCTTCAGCACTTGGAGGAGAGGGTTCAGGTGTTTCCATCCCGTTTTCTGCCTGCTGGAGGTCCATGACAGTCCCTGAGTAGTGGCTCATCCCTAAGCCAGCTGAACAAAAACATGCCAACATCATCATCATCTGTCACAAAATTCAGTTATATATTCCAAAATAATCAATAACTAATCAACAGCTACCTTATAACCGTTTCACTCAGTCTGCCTTAATGAATTGTAGTTGTGTAAGTTAGACGTTTTGTCAGTTATACCATTCAAACTGGCAGTCATTCAGACTCCAGAAGACAACCTCAACCGTGCGAATGGATCAACTTCACTCTTCTTATGGTGACAATGAATCCCTTCGCAAGTTTATTTCTATACAGAGAAAACTACATTAACGACAAAATTACACTGTATATTTTTTCTGTAAGTTGGCATGTATTAAAAGAAAATAATTAACGTTATGTATAGTGTTCAGCAATGTGTTACAACAGCGATATGACTTCATAATTAGGCTAAACGACACAGCATACAAACAGATCTCACGGAAATAAGCCAATAAGCAAGTGTGATGGATAGCTAGGTCTTGACTCTGGGTGACATATTAACTCAGCATCTAGATGAGCAACTTAAAAATCGGGGCTTAGCCATAACGCTCATTTCTACAGCGAGATGAGCTTACTCTGGCGTTTCCTTTTTCTAATAAAATTATCCAGCTCTTCCGTGTCCGCGGCACACAAGTTTAGGTCGATGCCATCGGTAATATCATTGCTAATGTAATCAGGCGATGTTTTATTTTTAATAACAGCTAGTAGATTGCATTACTAAATAGCAAGTTACCGATAGCTACACAGGGTTCCAAATTAAAAGTTCCCAATTATGATATTTAAGCATACTGAATAAAGATGGTACATATTAAGTCGCTTGTTTTGAGGAAATCAAATGATGTGAGATTCGTGCGAAAATATATACCAAATTACTCGGCAGGCTTTAAGGTAAACATAAAGAAACACCTAGCTACCACCGGAAGTCTTTTCTGGGTGAACGTTGCCAGGAGACGAAGTCCAACCAAAATAGCTTCCGGAGAGTAACAATTTTTTCACAACATAATTCCGCTTCGAACTAACACAATTTAGTCTGTATGTTTTATTTAAATTTGAACACTTGCAAACTTCTACGCGTAACATTAATTTGAACAAAAAAATCATTGAAGAACAACATTTGACCCTTATATATTCATATGTGCTGTGAAATGTAACCTATCCGGAGAAGAAGACAGCGAGAAAAAATGAAAACACGTTCTCACTTTCTGTTAGGAAGAAGGGGAGATTACAATAACACATTCAACTCATGCTAACCATACTTGAGATCATATTTAAAAAAATCTCAGCGCACTGCAGGACATGCTAAGCAAGTCGAGCTGCTGCTGTAGTATCAAGATTTGTGGATAATATTTGCAAAACCTATTAATTCAGTAGATCTAGTTCTATTTAACACAAAGGGTTACTAAACGCACTTTTGTTCCTTATGTCACACTAATTGTACCGCTATACCAACAAATACACAGTAATAGACCTGAAGCATATAGTACCGCCACCCTAGTTATAACACCACATCAAGTGTGTTACTCAGGAATAAAATGCTGTTTAACAACACACACACACAAGATGGCGCTATAAGACTGTATTTCGAATGCATAACTTAGGTTGGATCAGGTTTATTTCACGTGCTTCATCACTGCTTCAGCAACGGTGGGGAACAAAAGTAAAAGGACCTAATGAAAAAGAATTAATATTTTAATGAATAAATCACATGAAACGTAGCTACAAAGGTGAGTGGTATGAGTACTATGTCTCGGCTATAAAGGAGCCTGAATCAGCACTTGCTGTGAGTTTCCAAAGTGACACAAAGCACCTGAGGTCTAAACAATCTAAAGGGCTGGTGTATGATTTGCAGGTGCCTCGGTGACAAACACTGCAAAAATAATTTAATCATTTAAGGGGAACAATCTCAATAACCCTGACAATATATGGAGCTGGGGAACAATACTTACTGAATCAGTTGTCCACCAGGAAATCAGTAAGAGCTGCTACACCCTCCTGCCTGAGCTGCTCTCTCTTCACCTGCCACAGCAGAGTGAGGTCCCCTGCATCCCACCCAAAGATGCAGGCAGCCAGGTGCCTATGAATGTGGGGTAGAGGGGCTGAACTTCGATGCAAATTCACTCACAGCACCTATACACACTACCTTGTTGGGAAGGGTCTTTTGGGGTATCAAGCTGGGTGAAGAACTGCCCTTAATCTGCATTTGACTTGCTTTTCAATACCCAGTGTATGTCTACACTGTATTATATTGTATTATTTTTACTGTTTAATAAACTATCATTTTGCTTAAACTAAATTCTGCAAGTGGATTCCTTACAATACTCATGAGTACAATACTGCACTGTTAATTAAGCAAACTACACTGATTAAAATGTTTATAACATTCAGCTACAGTGAAGACGATTAATAGCTGTTATTCATACTTAGGTTCAAGTGGCCTAATAAATTACCTTATTCTATGTGTACTTTAAATGAATGTCATTAGCTGACTAGACAGATAACTAGTTAATATTTACAGTGAAAGAGTAGGTACCCATAATAGCTCTTGCCAACAAGTGAATGTGAACATGCATTGAACACTGTGACCCTGCAGCCAATAAGCACACAATCATATAACGTTACATACTTAAAATATTTTTGTAGAGTAATTTTCAGTGTGCAGACATATCGGCGCCTGTGACAATTGGCCCCGTTTTTACTTTTTACCGGTGGGTGCTTGTGGTATAATGTTATAAGTCCTAAACTCTAAGACGCAAAATGTAATAATCACCTTACATAGCATGATTTCCCTATATGTTATATGGGCTACTATGGAATATAAAGAATTCACACTGTTCATGCGCACGAGTAAAGGGTGGCTGCGCATCCCCGATCGAGGATGTTTTAGCGGCGCAGGTTATCAGATGTTGAATTAGTGTGAGGTCGGAATAAAAAGACCTGTTTTTTTTGGCGCCCGACTTGTGTCAGTTGCCCCTTTCCTGTTTTGCTGCACCGCTCCTCCGCAATGTACTCATCAGTTCTCGTGGAAGCGCGACCACCCAAGTACTACAGAATCGGACACTTCACAACAAAGTTATATAATGACAGAGAAAGCCTATGTCACTAATTAAGGTGAAAATAAAGACATTTTATCAGTGACTTACTTTGATAATTTGGTCATGTAAATTGGAATATCGCAGCTTGATAAACCGCACAGATCGAAATTAGACGACAAGATTTGAACTTTCGCGAAAAGGGGGTGCATTTTGGAATTAAGTCGTAACGAACTTATGCTTGATATGTATACAAACTCATTATGGTGGGTGTCTGTTACGTCCACTCTCCGGGCGTGCGAGCAGCGAGCGGGGAAGCGGATCACCGAATCACGGAAGTCCAACAAACGGGGTTTATTGCAGGCACAGGTACAAGAACACAGCTGGGCACAATCGGGGAAGCACACGTGGATGATCAGGAGGGCGTGGCACACACGAGGATTGAACATGACAGTGTCACGAGACAACAAATATTTGGTACAGTTCTTAAAATAATGTTAAAATGTAATGACTAGTAAAGTTTAATAGCCAGAATATCTCAGAGGCGTGCATGAAATGAAATGAAAATGTTTATGGAATTTGATAGCTACTTCAGTGTATGATGGGCATGATATTAACCTAACCTAACCATTGTATCGCTGTGCCACCACATCAAGGTGCTCAACCAGATAAACTATATGCATAAAGTTAGTGTGCCTTGTGCAGATGATGTGCACAGTGCATTGCAGTGTACTAGTAGATGGTTAGATCAGCAGGGAATGGGGATGGAAAAAATAAAATTAAAAAGTTGGTCATAATACATTAACCTCTTGTTGGAAGGGAATGTTTGGAATGCTCCACGCTGGGGGGGGGGGGGGGGGGGGGGAGACATCAGCAATATTTGTTGCTGGCTTTGTGGTCCTGGAGGTGTGCAGGTCCTGAAGCAACGGCAGACTGCAACCAATCACCATTAATAATGAGCTGCAGCCTGCATTCGTCCCTCTTAGTGGCAGCAGCGAACCAGACGATGATGGAGGAGGTGAGGATGGACCCATTGGTTGCGTAGAAGTGCATTATCTTAATTAGACATGATCCCTTTGTATGAGAATAGTTTTAATGAGTGAAGCTTATGCTTATGGCAGTGTGCCACATTTTGAAATATATCTTTCTAATATAATTTAATTTAATTTAATATGTTCAAATAGCATTTTCATCTGACAAGTAAGGGGTACAATAGCAGTCTCTGCACCCCCTGTAAACTGCATATGTATTCTAGGCTATTTCATGCCAATGACCTTCCTGGAATAAATGGATGGATGGATGGATGGATGGATGGATGGAAAAACATTTAGCAAAATGCGTAATTTATAGTGCCGCGGTACTCGCAACCGATCTTGGCCTCAAGACTTCTTTTTTGCAGTCTTGGTCTTGTCTCGCAATTGACTTTGATACAGTCTTGTCTCAGTCAAGGTTTTATTTCAAGACCAGTTAAGACCACTCATTAACCCATTAACCTCAGGCTCGTAACTTTGGATATAGTTACATACAATGTAATAAGCCTGAAATCAAATGGATAGAAAAATGCTCAAAAATGGACTGGGTGTAAAATATCCTGCTTAAAAGTTCAAATGCAACCGATAAAGTGTGTCTTATTTGAAAAAAAGAAAAAAAAATACATTTGTATAGAAGCATTTATATTGGAATTCTATGAAAAAAATTTCCATGGTTCAAATTATACTGTGACACAAATTCTAGGCCATACTGCCGAGCCAAGATGCTGCCTATGCTCCACATTTTACAGTCTGTCGTATTATGTGCTCTGTTTTTTATCTTGACTTGGTCTAGCCCTGCCTTGGTCTTGTCTTGGTCTCGATACACTCTGGTCTTGGTAATGACTTGGTCTCAGTTTAGGTGGTCTTGACTACATTGACTCTTCTGCCGGCCCCTGGAGGATGGGCCCCCCCTTTGGGTCTGGTTCCTCCCAAGGTTTCTTCCTCTTAGGGAGTTTTTCCTTGCCACCGTTGCCTTTGTCTTACTCACTGGGGGGTCTTTACGTGGCAGAAATGTAAAGCGCATTGAGACAATGTAATGTTGTGATAATGCGCTATATAAATAAAATTGCAATTGCATACATCACTTGTAATTTGTACCTATATGATTCTAAAACATTCCATGATTTAGCCTTTGTTTTATTGGAATTACATTTTTAAGAAGCTGTACTTCTGTTATTTTGGTTCTTCAAAACAAACTACACTTTCTACCAGTCAGTTTATAGCTGCAACAGTGTGATTACACTTCTTTTAGGAATTTTTGTTGTTTTCTGTTATGGGGCATCAGTGGGGTTTGGGGGCATTTTCCTGTATTAAATGTACTATTTTGTAATTAATTGTCAGTATGCAGAGGCCTACAAACTAATAAAACCAAGAATCTCATCTGTTTTTTGATCCACTGGTGTTTACAGAATAGTGACATGTTACACACAGCATGACTTTTAATCACAAGTGCCATCAGATTAAGTACATAAGATGAACCACACAGGGACTGGTGGCTGCTTGTTATAAAAAAATGTCGTTCTTTTATCTATCTATCTATCTATCTATCTAACCTTTATTTTACAAAAGAAAATGGGCACTCTGTTCGGTTTATTTAAATAATTTATTTAAATTATTTTATTTATTTTAAGTCATATATAGTTTCGTTGCAACACTGGTAAGGACCAAATCAGCATTGAACCTTCCGCCCCCTAAACACACACGGAACTCTGACAGTATTGCTAGGGACATGATCCTTACCGTCTATACTAAAGCATATGCCCATGTCTTAAATGTAAGTACGTATTGCCCCTCTGTTGCATCATAAAGTGACGCATTAGTCATGAAAAGAGTTACTGGAAAATCCTTCGATGTCCGAAACTTGGAAACAGTTCATTGTAACGTGATTCATAGTGGATACCTCTTATATCCACCAATCACCGAAGCCTTACAGAATAAAATGTCAGAGAATGATTTGCCCTTGTTACTGGACTCTGTGGCGGTTTACTGAGAGAACTCGACGAGCAGAAAACCCGAATCATCTCCGAACCGGACGTCCCAAACCATGACAACTGAGACGTGCGGAACCAGTGTTGCCAACTATTTTCAAGGGAAAGTAGCTAAAGCCTGCTCGAAAAGTCGCCAAATGTCGCAAGATGACGTCATGCATATATTTGCATATTGATGGCGTAATTACGTCGTATTTGCATTCTGCGTGTTTTCCCTAATCCTACCTCACGTGTCCAATATAAAACTGTTATCAATTACGTTACATATTTTCTATCAGACAACACAACAGAACTTATTACCCAGCAGTCACATCCTCTGCAATGGAATAAGAAAAAATAAATAAATAAGAAAAAATAAATAAATAAGAAAAAATAAGAAGAAACGGTCAAATTAAATAGTTTTATTTCAAGCAAAGGAGAAGCAGGTAAGTGATTAGTCCGTGGCAACACCGTTTGCACATTCGCAGCTCATTCACATCTATGTCAGCTGCCGTGCGGTAACGGGAATATGCTGCTCCTTTCAATCGGAGCGAGCGCTCACTGATCAGAGCAGACACAGGGAGATGAGTAACTGTACCGGGAAAGCAAGACCTCACGCTTACAGGAAAGTACTGGCGACATTTGGAAAGTTGCTAAGGTTTGTCCAAAAGTCGCTAGATTTGTCGCTAGACGCTTTTTTGAAAAAAAAAAAAGTCGTCAAGGGGGTCTGAAAAGTCGCTAAATCTAGAGACAAAGTCGCTAAATTGGCAACACTGTGCGGAACCTAGGGCCTCGCGCTCGGCGCTGCCTCCCAAAGTCGCGCGCTCTCTCGCGACTGGTCCCGTCAGTTACTGACTTGCGCGCAGTTAGCCAGTCAGATGAGCTCATTTAGGGTAAAAATAGCTCCACGCGCAGCGGCTAAAAATAGGCAGGTATATAAAGCCACGATTTGTGGAGCGTTCCACTGATTTCTGCGCAAGCCGGAGCAGAAGAAGGATCGCTCTAGCCGAATGTTGGCCCTGGGGGGGGGGGGGATGGGGAAGGAAGGGAAAAGAAAACCATTCGTTCTCCGAGCCTCCTGGTCACGGGACATATTGGCAAAGGCAATGTGCCGGAGAGAAAAAACGCGTGGAGAGCCCAGTTTACATTTCCGTCAGTTTTTGAATCCAAATACCCCGTAATCTTGTCGGATTTACTGTTTCTTTCCTTCGAAAATTACTATATAGAGTGCGAACGGACGTCGCATGGTAGCGATCGAATCGGTCGGAAATATATTATTAGTTAGGGGGTTTTAGTGTGTTATAGTGCGAAATATCTGGTCAAATCGAGCAAATGTGTTCAGACTGAAAGATACAAGATGGTATCATTTAAAATTTGAAGGTGCCACGAAAGCGTTTGCAAAAATTCAACGCTTTTATTCCATTGGATCACCCAGTGTACCAGCTAAGGTGAATTATTAATCACTTGTAATGTAACTTAAATGATTATGTAATGAATGGATGATTGTTAATTACAGGTAAAACGTATTACTATCGTTAGTTTCCCTTTAAAATATTTGGCGAAAGACAACCATTTTCCTTAACCCCGTTTAAAATCAATCGTACTAACAATATTCTCAAAATGAATGAAACCATTTCCTACGTATTCAATTAGTTTACCTGCCAATCCTTTGGATGTTCCATGATTGACGGTTTGTCGTGTGAACAAAACGGACTATAAGTGAGATCGCAATGACGCTACTTTATACAAGACCATGTTTTCAGTAAATTATTCAATTACAGTTACTAATCTGGCACATATTACTGGAAACGGATCATAAACCAGGCTACCGAACACCTGGGATAGGAATCTATCTGAAGGGACCAGAGAAAAATCAATTCATATTATATTACTAAGATGCACTTCTAGTTAACCTGAATCACCTCGTGCATGATGCTGGTCAACTGCTGTAGATACAATAGAGTATGCATCCCAAAGAGCACAAGTTACTTGCAAGAACCAGCCAGTGCCCACAAAGATGGAGTGGTTCAACGAAAAAGCTCCAGGCTGGCGTTCAAAATGAAGTGTATATGAAGCCATTCCCCCTTAAATCACAGATACACACACTTTCAAAGTCAACACACACAAACATTTATTACACCAAGCAAATGTAGATTTAATAATAAAAAAACTAGATTCCAGTCAAGTCCTTATGACAGGCATATGAACAGAAACATGCCATATATATATATACACACATATCTTTTTAACACCATTTGTTTAGCAACCCTTACTCAATTTTTTTTTTTTTTTTATTTCTGTACACATATTATAGGTGAAGCAGCCGGGTTACCCAAATCACAGCCGCATCAAGCAGCACCAGAAGGGGCAGTGGCCAGAAGGCTGGGCACCCAATTGGCACTTGAACCTGTCACTGTCAACGACCCTCCAAGGCTACAAGCGGACAGGTGTGGAGTGGCACTTGAGTGAAAATTTGCATTTTATTTCCGTTTCCCCTTTAAACACTGGAAGGTTTACCTCGACCATAATAAAAACATAAAAGAATACAGTTCTAAAGTGAATATCCTCGATAGGAGTATATGCACGTAGGGAAACCAATGGAGCAGATTATCAGGTCACTGTCAGCTGACAGAGCCCACCCACTGTCTCCCAGAGTCCTCTAGTAAAGTTTACAGTAACAGGCACTTGCTGGGCTTCTTCCCTCTCCTCGCTTGCAGTGCTGCCCTGGTGGCCATTTCAAACACCTCCCTGACCCCATCTTGTGTCTTTGCAGAGCACTCCATGTATCCAAATGCGCCAATTCGGTTCGCCATGTCACGCCCATCATCTGGCTTCACAGGCTCCTGCGGGGGAGAGGTAGTCATGGGAACAACTTGAGTGGACAAGAATTCACGGGGGGACTCATCTACGAAGAGAGCAACATTCTCCACCACCCAAAACACTCAAGCAAGTTACCTTTCTGCCATTCCTTATTAACCATCTTCCATAGCTAGTTTGTTTACCTTTCAATATCAAAGGATATTTCAAATAAAAAGTACCATTTGCAAGCTTAATGGTGAAACTGGAATTTTTTTTTTACATCTTGATAAACTACATTATTTAAGTTTCTTTGTCATACACACGGTTACAGAAGTACAACATGTAGTGAAATGTACTAATCATTTAAACTGCTGACTGACTGTAGTTATAGCCATACTGCAATCCAGGCAAAATAAACCACAAAGCATGGAGACATTGTGGTTGTACGGGGATGTGCCTTGGTACCTGCTTCATCTTTAACAGCTCCCGGCGTGTGTGCTCATCATTGCGCAAGTCTTTCTTATTGCCAACAAGGATTATGGGCACATTGGGGCAGAAATGCTTAACTTCTGGGGTCCATTTCTCTGGGATATTTTCTGAAAACAGAGTGATAACATTGGAGGTCACAAGTGATCAGTGGAAGAGGGGGAAAAAAAATTACACTAATGATCATTCACAATGTAGGGAGGAAATGGCCTGAGAGCTTACCCAAGCTATCAGGGCTGTCAATGGAGAAGCACATGAGGATGACATCAGTGTCTGGATAGGAGAGGGGGCGGAGCCTGTCATAGTCCTCCTGACCTGCTGTGTCCCAAAGTGCAAGCTCTACCTAGGAGGACAGAGTTAGAGTTACACCAGGTTTCAATGGTTTACAACAGTACACAATTCCTTACATTTGTAAAGTAGTAGACTGCATGCAAGTGACCTACAATCATTCTCTTAAAGACATGCCATGAAGAAGGAGGCTCAAGTTGACATATCTTCTAAAACCTAAATTTCCCTCATTTAATAACCTGCCCCGTGTGGGCCCACCGAAACATTTGATAAATGCTGTAATGACACAGAATGGCAAACACATTGCATTGAGCACCTCGGGCAACAAAGTCTGCCCTAGTAGAAGCAGCAGTTTTTACAGCCAACTACAAAAAACAGCCTCAGTTTTCCAAGCTGGAACTGAAATAATAAAATGTTACCGTTTCATTATTCTAACCTGAACCAATAAAGCACAGATAGGTGCTACTCAGCCCTCAAAACCGTACTCCGTAGCTGAACAACTCACAAATGCAGCTCACCTGTTTTCCATCCACCTCGATGTCAGCCACGTAGTTCTCAAATACAGTGGGTACATAGACCTCGGGAAACTGATCTTTGCTAAACACAATGAGCAGACAGGTCTTCCCGCAGGCACCATCTCCCACAATCACCAGCTTCTTTCGGATGGCAGCCATGCCTGCCCAGAGTGATTAGAAATTAGAAAAGTAAGAATCAGCAGATTACAGATGTATTAACGCCTGAAGGTGGGAGGACAGCACATGGTTGGGACCAGGGGGCACTTCCAAAGGTATTTTGCCTTATATAAATATCTTATAGTCCAGACAAAAAAAATAATAAAATCTTGCTCAAACAGATCACTCATAGTAAAGTTTTGTGAAAGTTTTACAATACATTGCTTTCTAAAGTACATAAACTGAGGGATAAACCTGGGGGATAGTTAAGCAAATTGTCACACAAGTCAGTAACAGAAAAGTACTAAAAACGGTGGAAAGAGTGTTTTTGGGCGGTTTTGAGGAAATTGGTCAATATTTCAGCGCTATGACCGGTCTCCCCTCCCAGTAGGAGTGCTATCGGCAGTGCAGTCTCAGCGGGCGGGGACCCGCAAGATGGCGTCAGGCAGCAACAGATGGTAGCCGGAGGACGAGAGTTTGCCCCGGGAAAAGGGCATCAGACAGTGCTCTGCGGCAGTCAAGCGCTACTATCGGCAAAGTTTTAATCAAGCTTGGCAACTGATAAGCAAAACCGAAGTTTTAATGCAAAGTTACCGGTGTCCTTAAAGAGTACGTCCCTGTCTGCTCATAGACCATTATCAAGTTGTGAATCTTTAACCACCTACGCTATATATATTATATATATAGCGGCAGTTACTACCACTAACCCAGTCAGACTAACACGGCATTAACTAGAATTATTCAGAAGTTATTTTAGTTAAGATCGTACATTTACGTTAACCGCAATTCTTTTGTCTATGCAAATAATATCGTAGATGACATCACTTTAGTCCTGAGTACTTATTTCGCTTTCACAACTGGATAGCTAACTATGGAAACCGGGGACAGCTTTTTATTTGCTAGATAACTAAGTGAACGTCTAAATTTTATGTACTTTCAGTCACCATGGACTGCTACCAACAAGACAAACTGTCGTTTGACATTTAGTACTATAGATAGATAAAGCCCTATCTATCTAACACACTTCATAGACGTTAATGCGTCTCAACTCACCTAGCTATCCATTTTCTCGCAAAGACCTTTGTTAAGTAGTAACCTAGTTTGTTGTTAACCCTGGGTGATGTAAATAGTACATCTATGACAGCGTTCAGTTAATTATACTTGGCCACCGTTAAATGTTATTTCCACAAAACGTAACTGAGATTGTTAAACTAATAACGGGGTCGGACTGTGGGGAACAAAGTTAACCCGAAGAACTAGGTAGCTCGTCAATAAAAGTTACGGTAAAAATTAACAAAAGATCGCTGACCGGATGGCTAAATTAGGTCGGGAAAATAACTATCCACAAAACTAACCGGCCGAGGGACGTTAACTGACGTCTCAGGGCGGAAGCACCACAGGCTGCGGTCACCGAAAAGGAATCAGCCGGCGCCCCAAACACAGAAATACGAGACACTAACAAAACTTTCTTCTTGAAGGCTCTAATTAAAGCCACTAATTAGTGGCTTTAATTAAGCAAACTGAATAAAACGGAGAGCGACGTACCTGGAGCTTCGCGGCGATGACTTCCAGCGACTGAGATTCCCTCCGATCAGATCCGCCCGCCCCAAGGCACGCTCCCTCATATGTGTGCGCGCAGAGGACGGCAGCGCGCAGCGCGTGTTGGTGCTCCTGCCCAGTTGTAGGCGTGGAAGGGAAAGGGGAGATTTAAGAGGTGAGAGTCAGGCGGTTATGAATAACGGGGCAGAGAAGCAGAACTGTGTTATAAAAAGGGAAAAAACGAACGTTCCTAATATTAATATTATTATTTAATAGAATTCAGTATTATTTAATAATATTATTTGAAGAAGACGATCTCAATCTGCCCACAAAAGAGTATTTTAATTCACCGATAGAGTGAATTACACTTACTGTTCTGTTATTGCGGCTTGTTTCTGGGTTACACCCACTTAAACAGAAATTAACGTTTTCCTGGTAGACGTTGGGTAAGGCTAGAAATATGAACTGAAATGGCACCAGGTTGCCGATTGGTGCTTCTTTACGACAGTGCTGTATGGACGACTCTAGGATTTAAAGCTGATGGCTTGTACAAGAGTCCTGCAGTTTTAAAGAATACATTTCAAATACTTGATTTACACCTTACATAGCAAGTTAGGTCCACGAGAGATTCTTCGAGCCTGCGTTATGTGAAAATCAAAGAACCCGGCAGATTTCAATTTATTTCTAAACTCTGTGACGGCCATTTCAACCGAGATATTAAATAATGTTTTTTTAGATTTAAGGCAATGGCTCAGTATGGTCTTCAAGGGTTTTATCCGTCACATGCAAGGTACAGTCAGACCGTAACATGAATTGTTCAACAGTAAAAGCAAAAAAGATATTAAAAGTAATAATATAATAATCAAAAACGAGTACAATTATATTGTAAAAATACATAGACCAAAGATGTACAACACAGACCAAATAAAGTGTGAGGTGCATATACAGATAAGGAGGAAATATCACTTAGATTAGAAGTATAGTTAGTGTTAAGCAGTCTGACGGTCTGGGGATAGAAGCTCTTTCTGAGTCTCACAGGTCTCACTGGGAGACAGCAGAAGCGCTTACCAGGTCTCAGCCTGGTAAAGAGGTGGTTGTTTGGGTAGTCCCCGCGACCCAGTAGGATAAGCGGTTTGGAAAATGGATGGATGTTTGGGTGGTTTGTGTCCCTGCAGATTCTCAGATCAGACTTACAGATGCATTCAGTCGAACTTATACCAACAACTGCAGAGCTTTGCGATCCAGGGTGGAGCAATTACCAAAGCAGGCTGTGATCCCCGTAGTGAGGATGTTCTCTAAAGTCCCAGAGTAGAAGGCTCCAAGATGGTACAGCCAATGCCTGGCTTTAGATATCTGAGTCTGTACATGATTCGACCGGGTGAGGTAATCAGGGATAACAGATACACTCCGAGATATCTAAATGTGCTTATTATTGCCGCATTATTGCTCCCTGCCCCTACTTTTCACTATTCTTTCTGTAGTTTGCATTCCAGCTTAAACAAACATGTAACTCTGTGTAGACTCTGCGTAGAAAGAGGGAATAAGCTACTCCTGCAGACGAATAATTTGCTTTGTACACTTCAACAGAAACAGTAGAAATGTGTACCAGTTTAATGTAAAACAATCAACGTATCCCAAAATGTGAAGAACTCTCATAGCACATACGGCACATATAATCTCAACCACATTTGCATGCCATACAAGAGATTTGATAGCAAAGGCAGCGCACATGATTAGTTCATGTTGTTTTTACTGGGGTGTACTTGTCAACGACCAACCAAAAACGAGGTTGTTAAAGTACATTTATGGACAAGTGTGTGAAAGTGAATCACTTAAAAAAAAAAACTTAAAAAACACACACACACACATACAACAGTTTTATCCACTAGGGGGCTGAATTACCGAAGAAAACCAACGAGAACATAACGCATCTTCCTCAGATTGCTTCTTCTGATGTCATCTGCAGGAGAAACGTCACAAATTTCTGGTAAAGTGTTTTTATTATTATGCCGTTTGTGTGTGAGAACGGATATGTGATGAGTAAAGACTTGATGTTGTGTAAATATTAAGCTAATGCCAATACTGCTAATACGCTTTCAGAGCTGCAGCAAATATTAAAGCCAGTGGTTCTCAGTGCTGTTCCTGGAGGACCTCCTGACAGAATATTTTCATTCCAACCCACACTGCTTTCAGTCTGCCACATTCAAACTTCACCTAAGCCTTTGAGCTGGTGGGTAAACAAGCTTCGACTTGTTTACCCACCAGGTAAGTTTACCCACGAAGCAAGGACTTCGACCAGGTGATTTCTTTTAAGATAATAAGACTTTAATGTGAGCAGAAATGTGAAGAGAGGCATCAAAAACAAGATGAAAGACCACTTGAAACCAAGGGATAGTATTCTCATCAACAGTTAAGTATGCAGGTACTAAAACAGGTGATCTGGTTAGGGGCTTTCAGTTAATACAGCTTCTGTTTCTTTGAGGATCATAGGGAAGTGAATGTTTATTCATCTCAGGAAATATACAGTGAAACTGATAGTCTTTGAAAGCCATGTGATTTACAGTAGAGGCCTGATTCAATTAAATTCAAATCACTTTATGTATAGCCAAGGGGCAATTTAAAGAGGCATGTGGAGTACCATAGCAGTCATTCACACATAACAATAAATACTGAATAAAAGGACATACACACACAAAAGGCATTAATGCTATGTGTTCTAATAAAGTTCCATTAAAAGGTTCCATTAAAAGTCCCATTAATTCTTCTACAAGCACCACCGCCTCCATTTCTGAGTCTTCGGGATGCAAAGTTCTTCTGTAAACTATTAGGGAACATCTGAAGGATAAGTCTGGGTTTTCACAGGGGCCACTGAATGAAGAGCGGAGTTAAGGATCATCTGTTTGACACAGGCAGAGCTAGTAGACTCCAGAAAATAAAAAATATTAAGACCCTTGAGATTATTAAATTGTATAAATCACCCAACACACCAGAATGAAGAGTGAGATTCTTACAAACAATTTTATAATTGGACTCCAGAAAATCAGATTTGTGAAAATATGAGAGAGGTGTATTTTAAACTAATAGATCAAGTGTTTGGCCTTTGTTATGGGTAAGAACTATAATATGTATCAGATTAAAACAGGAAGTTTACCAATTTCACATTTAGGGATTTCCAGGGTTACTGGCATGAACCTGCAATATCATAGACATTACGAACACAGAAAATTAAGTCAGAGAACCTGAGAATTCTTCTACAAAACCAGAGCTTGGTCTAGGAGGACAACGATTAAACAGAATTAGAAGAAATTCACCAATTACTATCAGGGCATTGGATTCAAAGGTCTTAGCAACAGGAAGAATATGGCACAGATATGGCTTGGAAACGCTTGGCATAGAACAGCAAGGTTGCCCCCTCGGCCCTGACATTCCCATTAAAAGGACAATGCCCTGGCATTAATTCAGACCTAAGCAAGCCAGTTTCATTTTTTTTCCTCCCGGGTTGGAATCACAAATGAGAAAACAAGGTACATCTCACACTACATTTCCCAGGATGCTGTATAGCGTAAACTGGTTTTCTAGGTTTTGGTTATTGCAGACTTCTAAACCAGCTGGTAATACAAACTCGTACAGGATGCTTCTTATCCTTGCTGTGGCCATTTAGGAATCAGGACTTTGACTTCTGCCCCTGTCGCAGTGAAGTCCCGGCAAAGTTAGAGTTGGAAAGGGTAGTCCTGTAAGTATTGTACCAGCAGGCGTGGCAGGGGCAACTGTGTGGGAGCAGGGGCAGCACGGTTAATTGCGAGGCGTGCGAGGTGCTGCAAGGAGGGACAGGTCTCACGTATCCGCAGCGGGCGCACCAATCTGAGTGGCACGGTGGCGTCACTGAGCGTGAGGGCAGGTGGGGCCATATGTCCTCCAATGCTGAGCGGGCGTCGGGGCCTGGCATAATTCTGCACCAGCTCACCTATGCTGCCAAAGCCGGGCAGAGACTGTTTGCTCTGGCAGTTGGAGTCCAGGCAGAAGTGGCCGTGGCTGTACTTGATGCGCACGTTGGTCGGACCTCGGGCCGTCTTCAGAGACAGAGTCAGCATGTAGAGCGGGTGGCAGCTGTCCCGCACCAGGAACGTGCCTTCCAGCTCGTCCCGAAGCAGCTCCTGGGCCTCACCAGCTGACACAGGCCCCCAGTACCAGCCTACAGGAGAAGACAGGTTCTGATGGCCTAGTTTCCATGGTCACCTCCATTCCCGTTAAATTGCACCAACCAGGAAAAACCAAACATATTAAACTGCAGGAATTTGTAGGTAACACAACATTTTGTGCTAGCAAAAAGAAGTTTCATAAAATGACCTCAAAATTATGACTAGAAGTAAAATTCAAAGAGATCAAATTGGCCATCATGAAGCTATCGTCTGCATGCAAATTATTTGTAGCATGTGTCCGTAACACTTACAATCTGGTAATCACAATACAACTCACATGGAAGGTAGGACACTATTAAATCTCTTATGGCATTTACATGCAACGAGGTGCCCAAATAGATGCTTGGATATGAGGAATCAAGAAGTGTAAAAACAGCAACGGTAATGGACCCTGAAGTTAAAAAGCTGCTATAAAAGATTAGTCCTGAGCAGCACTCATTCAAGAACCACTTACATACAGAGACGTACATACAGATCATGAACAATCAAAGCATTTCCGTACATAAATGATGACTGATGGTTTGCCAGTGGCTTCTGGGTTTACAGTGTATTTAGATTTATTTACGACAGCTCGGTAAAATTAATTTTTAGAATAACTGGGTGAATTTTAGCCAACACAAATTCAATATGCCAATGGGCGTGGTAGCCTCAGGTTTGGGGGCGTACCTGAGGCGTGAAGCTGGTGGAAGGTTCGCGTGAGGTAGCGGAGGTCCTCTGTGGGGTCCCAGAGCCGGGGGTTGCTGTCTAGTGGGCTGTCTGGGGTGTCCAGCTGAGGTGCAGGTGATGCTGTGTCACACATCATGTTAGGTTCTGCTACCCCATTGCTGTGATGAAATGTGCTCACTTCCTCAACCGCTGGCTTTGGGTATGTGGTCTGCAGCAAGGTTCTCAGGCTGGGGACAAGTTAAAAGTCAAATTATTTTTAATGTACTGCCCTTCATAACATGGTGGTTCTACGTCACTTAAAATATCTAAATAGATGAAAGAGATATTGAGGATTGTCAGGGTCAGTGCTATGTGTTCAGTCCCTGTTTGGCCAGCAGGTGTTGCTAGCCATCCTGTTCCCTCCGTTATTGTACTAATCCCTAGTGTGTTTTCTGGGTTCCAGTTGCTGCTGCATTGCTCAATGGGTTGGGTGTGTAGCAGAAAGCCAATAACCTGATAGTAGTGGGTTGAAGGACAGCCTCACTCATGTTGTTTATTGGTTTATCCTTAGTTTAATATTGTTTACCCCTGTGTTTATTTTGTCTTCTTTATGGTTCCTTGTCCCTGCCTTGGCTGTTCTGTGTTACTTGTTTCTTGATTTTCTCCTAGTGCAGTATTTCCCTGTGTTTCCTTAGTTTCAGGTCTAAGTTCCTTAGTTCTGTGTTCATTAGTGTTAGTTTCTTCACCTGTGTCTTGTTGCCCTGTGCCCTTGTTGATTGGTTGTTTTGATGATTCACACCTGCCTTTTGTCAGTCCTCATTATCATTGTATTTAAGTGCCTGCTAGGGGTGGGTGGTACACTGGTGTCATAGTCATTACTGGTGTGATTCTGTGCCTTGTTATGGATTTTGCACTACACCGGTAACACCGTGAGTCTACAGCCTAATTATACAACAGCCTGCTTATAAAAAAATAAAGCATTTTGTTTTCTTCAAAGCTTCAGTTGTAACCTGAATGCTTGTCTTTATATAGTATATGTAACCAGTTTATCTGCATTGTGTGATTTTTTTTTTTCTATTACACACAAATCAACACCTTAAAAAAACTGATTTTGTGTAATTATATGTTAGTGTCAATCTCCCTTCAGCCTCTATGTGCTTTCTGTGTTCCCTGGCCTGCCACACAGCTCAGTGGGCTTAGCATGGGGCTTAGATTGTGAATCTGACTTGTGGGGTCAAAGCTGGCTAGAGACAGGTCTCATCTATTGTTATTGGTTATCAGTGCTTTGCTGTTTTTGGTTTTTTTTTTTGCATTTGAGTTGGTTTGTTGTTTTTTTGCTCCTTGTTCCCTGTTTACCCAGTTTTCCTTTGCTTTATTTAACCCGTAGTATTTAATTTTTCCTAGTCTCCAGTGTTGTTTAATTGTAATATGCCACACCTGTTCCTTGTTTGCCCTGAGTCCTTGTGATTGGTTAATTGGTTATGATTCTCACCTGTCAGGCATTGTCTTGATAAGTGCCTGTTCTGATTCATTTTTTTCCCCCGATGATTCATTGTACTTGTATGTTTGTGTATTAGATGCCTATACTAATATTGCACTGCATGGTTTCCCTTGTCCTGCTCCCCAGCAGTGTTAAGTTATTGTTTCTTTAGTTTGTTAATCAGTGTTTTTTCCCCCTGTTTAGTTCTGACCCTTGGTGGGCCTTTTGTTTTGTAGTTTACCCCAGTGTGTTCCGTTTACCCCCTTTGTTTTAAAGCCTGCCTGCACCCTGCCTCGGCATGACAATTATACAAATTAAACAAAATAATCTGGTTACATATATCCATCCATCCATTTTCCAAACCGCTTATCCTACTGGGTCATGGGGGGTCCAGAGCCTATCCCAGAAGCAATGGGCACGAGGCAGGGAACAACCCAGGATGGGGGGCCAGCCCATCGCAGGGCACACTCACGTACCATTCACTCACACATGCACATCTATGGGCAATTTAGTAAGTCCAATTAGCCTCAGCATGTTTTTGGACTGTGAGGGGAAACCAGAGTACCCGGAGGAAACCCCACGACGACATGGGGAGAACATGCAAACTCTGCATACATGTGACCCAGGCGGAGACTCGAACCTGGGTCCCAGCAGAGTGAAGCAACAGTGCTAACCACTGCACCACCATGCCACCCCGGTTAAATATATATAGTAGCAAATTAAAAAATAAAACATATTCGCTAAATCAGCATATGTATGCGCCACTGCCTTCATGGTGCGTAGTAAAGGGCACACCTACCCAGTTAACACTAGAACCACCTGTCTCCTACGCCAATAAATATCAAACTGCTTTAACATTCAAACAAGACATACTTTGGCTTGTGCAGCCCTTTTGTTTGCGCTAATGTGCCGTTAGTGTTAATAACAGCAGCGCATGTAATACTCTCCACCAAAAACCCGTAATGTTCCTAATAGAGTGGCTGCTCTGTCCTGAAACTGTAAAGCTTAAAAGTTCTCAAAATGCAGTATCTTATAAAATGTTTGATAAATATACGTAGTTTATTCGTGACTTAATTCAGGTTCGTCAACATTTACGTTATTTAACAACTGTATAAAGTTATTTTTTTTTTACAAATCAACTCAGGTGTAACATTTAAAAAACATGTTTTCAGGGTTGCCAACTCTCACAAATCTGGCGTGACACATTTTCAGACTCTCACGCTCATGCAAGAAATCTTACAGCGAATCTATATTATTCCATTATAAACCAAAGAATAGCTACATCAAAAGCACTGGGGCAGTTTGCAAACCCTAAAAACTATTTAGTAGTAGTAGTAGTTATTGTCATCTCAACCATATACCTTAAAGCACACAGTGAAACGAAATAATGTCCTACAGGAAGCAAAGGTGCAACGTACAACACATCAGGACGACAGCACAGTCTGACAGATTGACAACGAGGAAAACTGGGGGGGGGGGATAAATGATACCTGTACATATATCTCTAAATATACATGCACATCTACTGCACCTAAAAAATAAGATAAACTATCTAAAAAGACTTTTAGGAGGGGGAGCACATCAGAGGGGCTGTGGCAATACAATATACATTATATAACAATAGACTGTACAATAGACAAATATGCTGGCAGTATAGTTAGTGTAGTTAGTGTACTGCTGTGCAATTTCCTTGTGCAATTACATTGTGAAAATATGAGCAGTTATGCAAGTGTGCAATACGAATAAAACATTTGTTTGGTATAAGGGGAGTTAAGGATGTTAAGGAGACAGTTCAGTGTGGAAGGGGGCAGCATGGAGTTCAGGGACTGGTCTGCTTGGGGAAGAAGCTATTGCACAGTCTAGCAGACCTGCTCCTGATGCTGCAGAATCTTCCTTCAGATGAAAGGGGGGTAAACAGTGGGAGGGATGGTAGGGGTCACCCACGATGCTGGTGGCCATACGGAGGCAGCGCGAGGTGTAAATGTCCTGCTGGGTGGAGAGCTAGCGATGATGCACTCAGCTGTCCGCAGACTCCTCTGAAGGGCTCGACTCCTCAGTCGGCACAGAAAGTGCAGGCGCTGCTGGGATCTTTTTGTCTGGGAACTGGTGTTGATGGTCCAGGAGAGGCCCTCTGTCATGTGAACACCAAGGAACTCGGTACTCTTCACTGTCTCCATTGTGGCATCGTTGATGCAGAGCGGGGAATGGTCCTTCTGAAGTTAACAATCAGGTCTCTTATCTTACCAACATTAAGAGACAGATTATTGTCCTTGCACCTGGCTGCTAGCCGTGGCACCTCTTCTCTGTACGACATGTCGTCATTGTCCTTGATGAGGTGGTGTCGTCCGCAAACTTGATAATATGGTTCTGGAACTGGAGGTGCAGTCGTGGGTCAGTAGCATGAAGAGCAACGGGCTCAGCACACAACCCTGGGTGGCACCTGTGCTCAGCGTGATGGTGGTGGAACTGGTGTTGCCAATCTGGACCGTCTAGGAACTCTCAGTGAGGTAGTCCAGAATCCAATTGCAGCTGGAGGCGTTCAGTCTGAGCAGGTCCAGCTTACCGATAAGCTGCTGAGGGATGATGGTGTTGAATGCTGAACTGAAGTCGATGAACAGCATTCTCATGAGATGAGATGAGAACCCTTTATTGCTGTTGCGATACACCATGTCACTAGTCACAAGTACCAGCGAAAAAACTGGCCATCAACCCGACCATACATATACACAAACATCACAGTAGGGGGTAGACAGGTCGGGAGACAGGGGCAGACAGAGAGAAGAAAAGAAACAAAATAGTGGGGGTTATGGTGTTCTAGGTGGAACAGGGCCAGGTGAAGACGTTGAGCTCTGAAACTGTAGCTTTATTTGAGACATGTCTGATGGTGGCACTGCGTGACAACAGCCTGGCTCAGGCAGGTGTTGAAGATGGTCCTTAGGACAACAGTCAGCTGATCAGCACAGGCTCCGAGCACTTGGCCAGGTATGTCGTCAGGTCCAGCAGCTTTGCATGGGTTGACCCAGGCGAGAGTCTTCCTCATGCTGGCTGCAGACAGGAAGAGCACCTGGTTGTGTGGAGGCGGGGTGATATTTTCTGCACTGACTCCGTTTTCTGGTCCTCCAACCTGGCACAGAAGGTTTTGAGTGTGTCTAGTAAGAGGTGTTGGTGTGCTGTAGTCCGTCATGGCTTGGATGCCCTGCCACATGCGCTGCGCATCTCTCGAACAGAAGTGCTTCTTCATTTTCTGCCCATACTCACGCTTTGGTAACTTGCAGCCCCGGGACAGATTAGTTCTTGGAGCTCCGAGTGCTTATGTCATCATTCGCTCTGAAAGCAGCATACAAGGTTTTTAGCAGATTATGAACATCTGCTGTAAATCCTGGCTTCTGGTTGGCACGCACTGTGACAGTTTTGGTGACTGTGACATCCCCGATGCATTTGTTGATGTAACCAGTCACAGTCACAGCGTACTCATTAATGTCTGTGTGCTGGCCAGTTGTCACCGCTGGTGGAGTGAGCATGTAGTGTGATCAGAGTCCAAGGTGGGGACGGGGATTGGGAGGGGGGGGGGTTGCTCTGTATGCAGATCTGATGTTTGTATAGACCAAATCCAATATGTTAAGTCCTCTGGTCGGAAACTCGACATGTCGGTAGAGTTTGGCCAGTACAGTCTTTAGGTTTACATGATTGAAGTCCCCTGTGATGATAAAAGATCTGTCCGGGTGGCAAGACTGCAGTTCACTGATGGCCTCGTACAAGTTGTGTAGCACTTCCTTAGCATTAGCTTTGGTGGCAATATACAATACAATACAATAATAATGAAGGTGAACTGTTGTGGCAAATAATGTCTGCACTTCACTGCTGCACTTCAGTGTTTGGAGATCATAGTTGTGTTTCCACACCATTCTGTGTTGATGTAAACACACGGTTTTGGAGGATGATTCAAACGTCATCTTGGTTCAGACTGCTTTTATCCATAAATAATTTACTAAGCTCTGAAGTGCAGCTTTAGCAGAAACGCTGAGGTACTCTTTGCGGTGAAGGGAGACATGAAATTACTATTCTGTAGCGATGTCGCGGAGGCGTGGTCTTTAAACCAACACCAATAAAGGCAAAACCAGCCATTTTCCAGTTTTCTCTTTACGATTAGTCTAGTCAGATTTGGTGAAACCAATCCCGTTTTATTTTTTGTATTTTCCGTCTAAAATCGAAAAATGAGTTATACTCACGTACACGGACCAACACCCATTTGTTTTCCAGTTTAGAATGATTTTTTTTAAATCATTGGTTGTATATTATGGGAATTAACTAAACATGCATGAGGCTTAAATAATGGATGGAGCTTATATTACGTATTGGTGATATAAAGATTTGCAGTGCCTTATTGATGTTAGTGGCTGAGCAGTTAACATAACGGCAGGAACAGATAAACATATCCGTGGAACTATCTGACACTCACGGGCACTGACAGACCCACAGTAATTCTATATATAACTCATTTTAAGTGTTGTAGGCATATGTCCTGTGGTTTACCAAGAACTGAGACTCTAACGGATGCCCTCATGTAATAATAAAGTTTTCTAATGTGACACAGCTTCAAGTTTAGAAAGTGAATCTCTCCTCCCAGGCCAGAGATTCCTGCGAACCGCTCGACTTTATGGGCAACTGAATTCCGATCTCATCCTGCAGTCCCAGATAGTTCAGGGTGGGTTTCTTTCCAAGCAAAGACTGGTGTAAGCTACATTAAAACTGAGTATGAATTCCTATAAACAAACAAATAAGTATATAAATGAATCCATTCGTATAAATATTCGGAAGCATAATATTTTAAATGTTGTTTAAATGTAGGAAGGCAGTCTGTTCAACAAAACGGTAAAATTGGGAAAAAATCTGCAGCACCCACGTTTGGCACAAAATCACACTGTGAAGCATCAAAATACATATAATATAAAAAGCAGTACCCCCCCCCCCCCCTCACCACCACCACCACCACCAATATAACAATATAATTAATCATAAACTGTATACTAAAAGCAGAAAGCAGTGTACAAAGCCAGCTAGGGGGACATCAGTACTAGATATAAAATCGGATATGCGTATGTCCTTGGATTGTCGGGGGAAGCTGACATTAATCCGAATTAATTAATGAACGAACTTCATGAGTGAATGCCCGTGCAAGTTTAAACAAAACGAATATTGATCAAAAGACAGTGCGGCTCTGAAACAGTGCCACATAACATGATCGAAAGAAACACGTAAGCACTTTTAGAAACATTAATATTGAAATGGCAGAAGATAAACGTATGGCTTCCACCAGGGCGGTATTACGCCTGCGTTTCTTAAATTCGTTTATTATTAAAAATAAATAAATTTACTCCCACGGGCCAGAAAATGTGCTACCTTTTCTTAAAATTAGTATTATGAAAACATAGGTGGACATCAGGGAGTATTTGCGAAGCACATTTTAGGATTTATGGTAATAAGAAATTCAGGTAAGGGTTGACAGTAAAATATTGATAAACCAACAAATCGGCTGCTAAACAAACTTTCAGCTTTCGGTTTCTGTTTCCTTATTCCTCTGCGGTCATTCTCAGAAACTCCCAAATATTATAGGCGTACTGTTCGTATTACACAGGTCAGACATACTTATTAACTTTCATAAATAAAGCACAATTCAGTTGTGGCACCACTTTTGGTGGTAGTAGGAAATTTTTGTTTTTGCCGACTGTATGTAAAATGACATAAAATAAAATAAAAATCTTATGTTAAGAAAATGATATAGTAGGAATGGGATAAAGTGTATAATTTACCACCTTACAACTATTATCTATTATCTTATTAACTATTATCACTCTCGACCAATTGCTTACCTTTGTATGCACATAATCATGACGGATAATATAATCCAAGTTTGAGATCACGCGGGATACGTTTCCTTAGACAAGATTGGCACACTGATTGGATAGAGCAGCATTTATCTGTAGGAAGTACCGAGTCGTTAAAAAAAACCATAGGGTTAACAGTCTTCTACTATAAAGCTGTCTATAAAGTTTATATAACCGATCCCATAGCTCGGCGAGTCCGGAAGCTTTATCTTTTGGGCTGCTGAGAGTAAGAAGCGCAGACAGAAAGTGTTCGTGAGCAACTGACTACGTACTGATTTGGTTTCATGTGAGTCGGCTGAAATTCCTGGAACCGGGTTCTCGGTACCGCTTTGTACGTGTGGCCCCCGCAGCCCACGGGGGACTTCCAATCCCGTCTGATAACATGGACTCACAGTCTGCAATCTCTCGTCTGATGGGCTCGACGGGCGCCCTGATTAGTGCTGCAGGAGTTCTTTTTTTATGGAGCTTTGGTTCTAGGAAAACGGGGCGGTTCTGCAGATCATCCCCCCGTTTTCTCGGAATTTGTGGATTAAGTATACAGCTCTGGCTGTAGGTGGCGCCATTTTAAGCGCAAAGCAGGTCTAAAAACAGCACTTTCACCCAGGGCTGCCCCATGTATGAATGGTATGAACTGTACTTATAATGAAGTGTCGCTCGTTTTAACACACTTGTGTGCGGTTTCAGCCGTAATTTGAGGACCTTATTTACTCTTCATATAAATACACGAGTTGATTCAATCTGAAAAATAGATTTGTATATCAAGAACAAGACCGAGTGAATCATGAACACTATTATCTTGAACCCCCAGCTGAACGTTTTGTTATATATTAATGCTTAGTAGAACTGAGAATTGATTTCTAGCATTTTAAATATAGGCTTAAAAGTAGCATTGTTTCTTCATCTTTTTTAAGATAAATTATTCCGTGTCATGTGAAAAACCTGGCAACTCTAGCAATTTTAAATTTGTATAAATATGGATAAATACCAACATGTCCTTTCAAATTTTTTATGTTTACTATAGTTGATTATTGTATATGTTTTAGATGAAGTGATCGAGGAGCACCTATGTGTACCGTCTTTGCTAAAAGACACGAGGGTGAAACAATTTCCAACTTCTTGTCCTCGATTTGTAAACCAGACTTAAGTTAGAACCCATACGCTGATTGCTAGTTGTGTATGAGGAATAGGACCATGAGGTTTCAGTCTTTTAAATAGTTTTTTTGTCTAATTATTAATAATTTTTCAAAATAGGCTGTAAAGTTTAATATCTGTCTTTTCTGTTTAAGTTAAGGTTTTCTATTGGTCTTCCGTTTATCATCCCCAGTAGGAGACTAAATAAATAAACATCATATTGACAGAAATGTGTACGGAAAAAATGTTTTATTTCGAAGATCTTTAGCTCATAATTTGCAGTTATAATGGCTTCAACTCATCATATGCTCTGAAGTATCCAAAACAACATAAGACATTTTAACATGTATAAAGGTTGCGTGAGAGAGCGAGAGGGTACGCGCTCGACGAGGAGCACTAGGGGGGAGGGCGGGCTGGGATTTAGGCGGAACAAACCGGGGGTAGGGGCTACATATGAATTCGACGGGGAAGAGCAAAGAGGAAACAGTGATTAGGAGTGCCTACTAAATGAACTATGGGCAGGCTACTGTGGAAGCAAAGGGAAGTCAGGGATCAACTTAATATATAATAATGAATATATTTTGCCTGGGCCGGGTAAAGGCATACGCAAACGAAGCGGCCGCTTAGGGCCCGGAGCCCACAAGGGGGCGTCCCATCTAATCACCTTTTCAGAATAGGAAGGGCGATGACAAATGAAAACTAGGTTAATTGAATTAGGCTTACAGCCAGCCCTGTATTTTGCCCTATAATTTTTGCCTCCATACTTGGAGTTAGTGATAAATGGGGATTGTTTTGCAAATAGGTTGATGGTTGTGCTGTTTGAGGTGAAGAACACCCAGAAGGAACTGCCTTTGGGCACTGATTTAGTGAGGCATTGCACTGCCGGTTTTTGTGACCCCTATAGCTGCCTGTGCAAGACCCTGTTTCCAGTAGATATGTACACTTCCAGTTGAACATGATTGTCTGTGGATCCACAAAGCCACAATCCCATTTGCCTGAATGGGCGAGAGGGACACCGATTGGCATGAAGAGCAGGAGTAAGTTGTGCGAAGTAGATACTCTGGAGTTGCGGTTGCAGCCTGACGTTACCCCCTCACCCCACTGGCCTTATTGGTGTGAGTCCCACTGCCCTTCCTGTTCACAAGCATACATCCTCCCCCACCGCACCTGTGCCACTTTCATACTTTTACTACAGTAGTAAAAATTTCTAACAAAAAAAAACAACAGAGGAAATGTTAACTCCAAACACAACATGAACATGTCAAAGATAAGAGACTGGGTGACAGGGAGGTATGTTAGCAAGCAGGAGAGAGAGGGGGTGTTCACCTGTACATTTGTGTGAGTGTGTGTAGTCTTGTATATATTACATTGTGGGGACTAAGGCGAAATTTTATTAAAAACTGTAAATGCAAACAAAAATCTAAAAAAGCCAAAGTCTTGTATTCTGTTTAGTTACTTATGGTTAAGGTTAGGGCTGGGTAGGGATTAGAGTAATCATAATTAGGATTAGGGTTATGCTCAGAGTAATAAATGGACAGTCCCCACAAAGATATAAAAGGCTAATTTGTGTGTGCGTGTGTAAATTTCATAGAAAGCAAAGAAAATTTCAGCCAGTGCAGGGTTTAGAGTCCAGGCAGCTCACAGGACATCATCCAGCACCATCGTGGATGGTTCAAAACACACTGGGCTCGTTGGTGAGGCAAGCAGGAAATACGGTAAAAATAATTATTAAAAACGTCAGTTACTCATAAAAAGCCCTTGAGATTTACAGGGAAAAGGGGGGGGGGGGACGAAAAAAGGGAGATGGTGAACACAAGGAGGGAGCGCTGATTGGCTTCAGCTCCACTGAATGAAGAGGTGTTTTGTGGGTGTGTCCACGAGAGCAATAGGAAGAGCAGTGATGGAGGGCAATGGAACAAGAGGAGTCTGTATAACCAGAGCCTGTAGCCCCGCCCTCTAGCTCTCCTTTCGAGCCTGTAGCCCCGCCCTCTAGCTCTCCTCTCCATTCTCCCCCGGTCCCCTGATGAGACGCTTGTTGCCCCGCTTCCCTGCCGGCCCCCGGGGCTTGGCAAAGGCCTGCTTCAGGGCGTGATGCTTAGGATGAACTTCCTCATACAGGAACTCTTCAGTCAGCTCCTCGCCACTGTCAATCTCCATCTGTTTATACATACAGGAGGGTGAACAGGCACATACATGTGACAGAACAGTGCGCAGACAGAAATACAAGCAGTCAATCAAACACAGAAATAAGACCAGAACACATCACATAAAAATGAGAGGAATACAAACAAACAGGCATAAAGTTATAACACATAAAAACAAAGGGTATCAGGGGGAGCACCCCTCTGACCCCGCCCTCTGTGACCTTTCCCCTTTTAGCCAATCATTGCTGGTCATTCTGCCTTTCCCCCTCTCTGTCATATAGTCCATCTCTGTCCCATATGTTCAGTCCCCGTTTGGCCAGCAGGTGTTGCTGCCCATGCTGTTCTCTCCTCCGACTTAGTCCTAAGTCCCTAGTGTCTCACTGGGCTGGATCTACACCTCACAGACTATTAACCCTCTGGTTGTGGATTCAAACCTTACCTCAATCCAGCCTTGTCTGTTTATTTGCATTTATTATTTTTATTCCATAGTGTTTCTTGTTTCCTGTTCTTTTCCCATTTATAGGTTTTATCTGCTTGTTTCCTGTTCCCTTCTGGTCTTGTTTGTATCATTTGGTTCTGTAGATTATTCGGGTGTATTCCCACAGTGTTTGTAGTATTTCCTAGTTCTGTGCTTGTTAATTGTTCCACCTTTTGCTCATTGTCTTGCTCCTTTTGTGATTGGTTCATTCGATGATGATTTACACCTGTCCAATGTTTGCCCTGACTTTCTATGTCTGTTTGAGTGCCTGTCCTGTTTCTATTATTTGATGGTTCATTATAGTCGTATGTTGGTGTTCAGGGTGCTTGGTACTGTGTGTTATTGGCTAAGCTGCCTAGTCCTGCTCCCTGTGTTCTCCAGTAGTGTTAATTCCTAGTTCTTGTTTTCAAAGGCTTGTTTTGATCCCTTGTGGTCCTTTTCTTTGTCTGCCTTCCCTGTTGTGTTTTTTGGTAATAAATCCCTTTGTCTTGGAGCCGCAAGCAGATCGTCACCATGCCATGCCACAACACAGGGAGGCATACAAACAAACGGCAACAAAGACAAAAATATACGAACATACAAACAAACATGAAAAGATACAGCGATGAATACATATACCCAAGCAGGAATTCAAACAACCATGAAAAACATGCAAATAAACACACAAACAAACGAGAATAAACAGAATTCTAACATGCAATCAAACGGGAAAAAATACATATGCAAACAATACGCAAGTTTATGGGGGAGGAAAACCCTATTGGATACAGAGGAGACTCCTATGTGACCTTTTTGGTGATCTCCAGATGGTAATCCCTCTCCACCTCCTCCAGAAGCCGACTCTTACAGCTCGAGTACAGCATCCGCTCCTTTATGCTGCAGCTGTAGCCCGGCATGGAGTAGATAAAGACTGAAAGAACAGGGGGGAGACAGCTCGTTAAATGCCAGGGCATATGGGCACCGAGCAACAAGGAGGGGGCAGTGCGATAAGGTTTTAGCGAAAAGGTAATGGAGTGGTGGAATGGGGCAGGAGGAGGAGGGGAGGATGCTGGAAGGATTGAGATGGAGGACAAACTAATGCATAAGGGCCCTGCCCTGCCTCAGGAAACAGGAAAGGAATAGTTGATGACTGGGTCTACTTTCCTTAAGATTTTATACCGAGGGTGTCAATCATCTGAGAATGTATTTTTTGGCACTGACTGGTTGCCAGTCTAGGATCCCCAGATAAGGTAATCCCCTGGCAGAGATGGAGGGCAGGCCTGGCAGAGATGGAGGGCAGGCCTGGCAGAGATGGAGGGCAGGCCTGGCAGAGGAAAATGGGAGCTGAAAAGCGGGGCAGGCAGCTTCCCTCACCCAGGGACTCCAGCAGGTCGCCCTCATGGTGGTGCTTGTAGAGGAAGAAGTGATAGCGCGGGGTGTCCGTGGGTATCCGGCGGGGCAGCTCGGAGACCTCCGTGGGGTTGGTGTGGACCAGCTCGATCGTCTCCCTCTCCGTGTCCAGCCGCTGCCTCACGACAAACATGGCTGTTGAGTGGGTGTGTGCACTCGTGTGTTTGCACGTCCTATAGAGCACGCTGGCTTTCTCAGTGGTCCATAATGCACTGCTTGGAAGGAGACTTTAAGGTGAAAATGGTGGTAATGGAGCTCCACTAGTTTTACTAGTTTGGTTAGCCGTCATACTACCTAACTAATCCCCTATAGTAATTTCATAAAAATGAATCCAAATATCATTAAATATGAACGGCAATACATAATCTTAATGCATGGATGTGAGTCAGATTTAAGGTAGGAATTCAGAAAGGGCTGCTGTGTGTGGGGGTAGTCGCTGCGACTCCCTAATTAGATTACTAATTAGGGGACTGATTGGCTGAAGAGACCTCACACTAGAGTTTGAACAGCTGACCTAAAGGTTACCCCAAAAACCTGCAAACACACCGGCCCTTTGTGGATAAGATTGGACACCCCTGGATTTAATAGTGTTATCTATATGAAGAGCCACAGACTGAAACAGAAAATTCTGAGCTGATAATTCTACATGCTGCTGGACCTCAGCTGAAATGGAGACACATAATCAGATTTATGCCAAATGAATCAAAGGAATATGGAAAATCACTGTCCTGATGAGGGAAATTCCTGAACAGAATGATGAAATGGGTTTTAGCTGAGAACCAGCATGATCAGAGGCCCCTGAGCTATTTCAGTTGTTGGTTGTGGACCGGGGGGCATAAAACTGTATTAAACAAGATCAGATAAGATCTCCCAATTTAGCGGAGGGCCCTGGGCTTCAGCCTTGATTAGCCCGTGCAGTAACAAACCCCTGCCAAGGATGAAACGAGACCTGGTGAGCGAGGATTTCTTTTGGTATGTTCCAGTACGACTCAACTGCGATCACATGACACGAGCGAGTGCGCGTGAACATGTAGGTGTGCTAGGGTGACCGCCTAGTCCATGTCAGGAGGGACACTATGAAGCATGGCAAGGTTTGTAAACTTAAGCACCGAGTTCTTGCTGTGCGCTGATTGGTCAGTCTCCTATAATCATGTACGTGTCACTAATGTTAATGTGAAACAGCTGAATGCGTCTTTCAGTTATGGAAACAACATACAATTAGGTGGTCACTCTAACATGTGTCTGCATGCATCTGGGACTTGCAGGCCTCACCAGCTGGATGTAGTTGATGCGTCTCTGCATGAGCTGCTGTAGAGCATGTCGAGCGGCGTCCTGCAGCGGGAAGGCCAGGCCCTGCATGGTTTGGTGCTTGCTCTCCATGCTGATCTCCGCCTTCACCTGCAGGGGGGACGACATGCACAGCGGGCCGAACGCATTATACTCAACTTAGCCTAAATTGTAGCTTGCTGCCACACCTCACCTGCATTCATAATCAAATACATATGCACACAGCCCAATGGAAACGAGTTAAGATGTCTGGCAGCAGAAAGAACAAACGCATAAAGGAGAGAGGAGGAATGGAGTGAATCAGAAAAAAAGAGGGAAGGTGTAAAGTAAATGACACACAGCCGAAATAAATCACAGAGGGAAGAGGAGCTGGCAGACCTTTACACGGCCTAAAGGTGTGGGGGCTCTCCTTCGCTCATCCTGTGTCGGCATGGGGTGAGGGGGGGGAGACATGAGTGAGAGGCACGTTCACACTGACGCATGGGAATGTGTAAACCCACACGCAGTCATGCACGGACACCCTTCTGCCAGGGGAAACCCCACAGAGAGCCAGAGCAGTGACCAGAACAACCCGAACCTCTGCCTCTAGGTCTAAGAGGCAGGCATTCAGCTCAGATTGGCAGCTTAGATTAATTCTTTGCAAAGCTACTCTTTGATTTCAACACATCCTCTGTTAAACTCCCCCCGGCAGAGTAAAGCTGTTCAGGGAATATCCAGCACAAAAAAAAAAACAAAAAAAAACAAGAGTCTTTAGTTCAGTGACGGTCCATCAAATCCCTACTTTTAATGAAATGTATGCCTAGTGGTCTATTGACAAGCCAAGTGTGACAAAGGTGATGGGAGATTGGGCGGGGGGGGGGGGGGGTCTGATGCAGGGTGACAAACCCCATGACACACAGGGGGTGCTGCAAATGGACTCACCCGCACGACTCTGTCCTGGAAAAGATAATGTTACGGTTGAGGATTAGTATGCTGCTGATTAAAATAGGCATACCACCACACACACATAATTGCATACATTCAGATATACGCACATGTGTACAGACACGCACACATCTTAACACACATTCTAACCCACTGTGCAAACACACAGAAAGGCATCTGGGAAACTGGATTTCTCAAGACATATTGCTTCAATCGCTCACCTCATTGGTTGTAATACCCAGGGTCACTCAGCTCATTGGCTGTGAAGTCCAACCTGGTTTCTCCAGGTCTCACCTCATTGGTTGTAATACCCAGGTTCACTCAATTCATTGGCTGCCAAGTCATACCTGGTTTCTCCAGGTCTCACCTCATTGGTTGTAATACCCAGGCTCACTCAGCCCATTGGCTGCAAAGTGTCTCCAGGGCTCACCTCATTAGTTTTAATCCGCTGCAGCTCCTGCTCAGCAGCGGTCAGGGGTGCAGGGCCACAGCACGAGGACATGTGACGCAGATACCCTTGGAACGAGACGTCTTCCTGCCACAGACAGGAAACATGAAACGACCACCAGGTTGGAGGTGACACAACAGTATACTCAACCCTGGACATGGTGTACCATAGGATCTACAATGTTTAAATCAGCTCTAATAGCCAGACAAAGTTTTAGCGAGCAGAGTTCTACTGAGATAACTGCTCAGTGTGATGCAGAACCTCCTCTTCTCTGCTGGTCCCATACCTCCACCGTGCCAAACATTTCATCCTTGACATGGCCTCCACCGAACTCCTTCTTTACGGTGGCACGAGTTGCAGCATACAGCATCTTTTGCCTCACCTGTTGGAATACAGCCACCTGTCACCAGCGGTGCTGAGTGGAATGTTTAAATGGGGCAAATTTAAGGATGTGTTTTTAGGAAAAGTGTAAGTATAGGAGGAACATAATTATACTAGTGCAGTTGAATCCACTTTGTTACCGCCCCCTGAAAAATGTGGCAGGGTGCACATGTGTGTAACTTGTCTTGTTGCCAATACCGGTGACTGGTCAGGTGACCAGGAAATGAAGAGCCACTCATAGCCCTGTGCATTCTGGGAATCCAAGCGGTATAGGACGTAGCAGGGCTCCAGGGGGTCGAGCAGAGGAAGCAGAAAGTGGTCGTAGTCCCGGTCCCAGGTTTGTGACGGCTCTCGATACGCCCCGAGCACCAGCTGCTCTGAAACACAGAACACATCTCACCTCACTCCCAGACGACACTTCACTTAATACGCTCACCTCATACATTTTCAAGCAGATGCTCGTCCAATGCCACATACAAGCAAGGAAAAGAAAACAGGGTGAGTTAAGGGCCTTGCTTGAGGGCCCAATGCTGATATAATCACTCTACGGGATTTGAGCCCTAAGACGGCCCTCACTCCCGCCTCTCCTGTTATCTAACCGCATGTGCCCTGTTCTCCGATGTCCCTTTACCCCTGTGTGTGTCAGCGCTGGGCTTAAATGACAGCCCTCTGCCCCCTGAATTTCTGTCTCTGTACATCGTTCAATTATTTACAAGCCCTCATCTCCTCTGTCTACGGTCTGTCAGCAGGAATCCCCCAGTATGCACGTGAAATGCAGGCACACACACACCATGATCAGTTTAATGGTCGGCTTGGACAGGGTTCTTTGTCCAGTTTTTAAATCCATTTTTTGTTTTTAAATGCCCAGACGATGCCGACCCATCCGTCTACGGTTTTTGCTGCTCTTACTTACAGCCCATAATCCTAGTGCAGCTTCCCCGAGGACCCACGTTCCCGACTTTATATCTGTCGCCGCTTTTGCATATCCTGCAAAATCATAACCTCTGACTCTCTTTAGTCATTGGCTGCCGATTTTAATCAGAGAAGCTCAGCAAGCCAGCAACACTGAGGTGTGGGGTGACACTGTCGACGGGGAGCAGTGACAGTTTGATATCGGCGGTGATGTGAAATGTGGCATCTGTCTGGGAATGGTGAGTGACAGTCTGTTTAAGGTGAAGCACGGAAAGCCCAGCACTGAGGTAATAAAAAACAGTCCAGTGCCAGTCCAGTGATCTCTCAAGTAGTCTGTGTCTGGTCTGACTGACACCATTGAATACATCAGCGTGCTGAGCACGGTCATTTTCCGGACACCTTGATTTGCCGATTCAAGTGTCTCTTGGTGTCGATAACGGTGCGGTTCTGGTCCACCTCAGTGCTCCTCATAGATGGTCCCAGCCTGTGTGTCCTTGGGGGGTGTCAGGACCGGGGGGGGGTGTCATACAGCAGGTGCTATTCCAAGCTCTGTGCATTCCAGCACAGACACACACTTTCCACCCACCATTTGTACAGCTAAACCACACACGCATGCACATTAACTCTGCAAGGTACACGCCGACCAGCCAAAATCCACACGACATGTGCATGCTTATAGTTCTGTCATAGGTATTTGTACTCGTGACACGTGTCACCGAGGGCTAAAGGATCGACAATGTCATCGATCTTCGAAGAGCTGATTACTCACCCCAATCAAATAGCAGCACCCTGTTTACAGGGAGGTACTGTTACTATGGCAACGAGACAGCTGTACACTACGTGACCTGAAGAGCAAACTGATCTGGCTGCATTTTCACCACAACTTCAGCTGTTTGTTCCCTAAGTGACACGGCTGAAAAATAACATCAATAAGCAGGTCCGCTTCCCTGGGACCCAGAAATAAACCCGGTGGCACCCCGTGTCTGCCATTCCACCGAAAAGACAGCCATGTGACCTCATAGTCACAGGGACAGTCATGTGACCACTGTGTGGTTTTATACAATGCAAAAAAAAAAGTTTTTTTCTTTTTTTCTTTGATGAGCTCTTGTGTGCCTGTGACAGGGTTCCAACGCTACTGGAATCTGCCCCAGCATAGTTCGATCATTCGGTCACTGTCAGCTGCGCCTGCAGGTGGCATTTCACGAGGCCAAGAGCACGCAGGAGCTCTGCACTGTCAGGCGGGCAGCTGTATCATGACTGCTTCCCCAGGCCTCGCTGTACCAGACAGCCCTCATTACGAGCCCAGGCGGAGATACCCCGGAAGACACTAACCAATGCAGGTCACATGACCTGTAGACAAGTGCTGTATGCATCGGGATGCTCATTATTCATCCACAATATGGAAATGACACTACTGACATGTTCAGTAGTTTAATAGATGGATCGATAGAGAAACTTTATAGTTTGAACAAGTAGCGGTGGACCAATCATTAGCTAAATGACCAGTGTATAGCTAGATTAGTATTAAAATTCACATTGAGGGGAATCTGGTGTTAATCACAAAGAACCACACCAGCACGTACATCCAACATGGACATAAGCACATTGAAACAGACCCATAAGACTATAAGTCATAAAATGAGCTGTGAACAGGGAACTTGTTGGAAAAATCAGACCCAGTCTTAGAAAGGAGTAAACAAGCTTTCATCACAAACGCATATTCATTATCCACAAAAATATAAACACAGAAATAGACATTCAGATATTCATCCCAAAACAAGAAAAATACATGGAACAGACATATAGAGTCAATGCACACTCTTCTCAGAAGCGACGCCAAACAATAAGAGATTCACACGGACAGACGGACAGCCAGCAGCCGGCACTCGGCCGCACTCACCGTTCCTGATGACCACCTTGATGAGACGTACCGCGCCGCACCTGGCCTTGGCCAGGAACTCCCTCAGCTCGGCCGTCGCTACGAGAACCAGAAACATGGTGGGGTCAGTCTGTACCCCCCCTCCCCACAAGACTGCTACAGCCCTCCGGGGTAGGATGGGGTGAGGTGAGGGAGAGATTGAGAGACACAGGCGGAGGAGAAGAATCAGTGAGCCTGGAAGGTGCAGAAGTGCTCGCGGTCTGTAGGGCCGGCGTATGTGAGCGAGAGAGCAACAGGGCCGGGGAGATGTGGTAACTAGGGCAGGAGCATGTGATCCAGGGGACAGAACCTGATCCTCCACACCCAAATTTAGCCAGCAGGCACTTCGGGCACCGCCTCGGGTGACAGAGGTGGGGGTGGGGCGGTGGGGTCGTAGGACTTGGTGGCCTTGTCCCCAACAGCCCTGTTTCTTAGCGCTGAGGGCTCGCTGGCCATTGGTCGTGTTGGGATTTGTTTGTTTTTGCTGGGTTCCCCGTGTGTCACATGTGATTTCATCACAAACCAGCCGACAGATGATCTCGCAATAAGACATCTAACCTGTTAGCCATCTGACAAATATCATAGTCACTGATGTTTTGTACATCAATAATAAAATGCAATCAAAATGATTAATTCAAAACTAAGACATAATAAGTTGCCAAAGAATTCAACAATTTCCTTAAGTTTTATTTATTTGGCTTCTTATGGCCAAATACTACTGACTGTTTTACCAGTTAAAGTGCTCATGCTGTAACAAATGATTAATTGAACAAATTATTCAAATTATATTTTTAATGAAACCTGATATAATGGCAAAGTGATATTATTCATATTAAAACTTAAACTTGATTTAAAATACTTTGGTAAAGTTCATAAAATCATACATCCAGAGACACACTGCATTCCCGGGACCCACCACGTGGTGGAGCTCACTTGGGTGAGATGACCACCTCCATCTTATAAAATTCAACCACTCCCAGATCATGCTTGTACATATCCATACCCCCATCACTGAATCCATAATCACTGTACCTGTCACAGTCTATGGGTATCAATCAGCCACTCCAACAGCAGCCATCAACAAATCGTGGGCTTTACAGTGGAGATCATCACAATTTTACCCCCAGACTGTAGGCACCATAAACACATTACCCTTTTGGGCGTACCTCAGTATTCTGAACACACAGACACAAAATTAGTCTCCTGGGCAGCAAATTCTACAATTATATATATATATATATATATATATCTTGGTATAATGTCTGGATGGTATGACCGTATGAAAAATTACAACTAGCAGCTGTTTCTATTCACTCTCGATTTATTTTTTTTTAATCGCAATGTTTATATGCACCTGTATGCAAGTTTCTACATGTAACACCCCCACCAGGAAAAATGCCGTGTAAATTCCTATCAGTGTCCTTAGCGAATAAATGGCATTCTGATTCTCATGTACTGTGGATCTTCAGTTTTCCCCATGATCCAGTCAGCAAAAAGTAGCTGAAAGATGGATGGATGGATGGATGGATGGATAGATGGATGGATGGATGGATGGATGCATGGATGGATGCATGGATGGATGGATGGATGGATGTTTAGTGTCCATGAACTAGAAATGTATTGCTGCATTTGTTATGTGCTTTGGGGCAACTGTGTTGTAAAAGGTGCTACTTAAAAATACATTGAAATAAGTATTCTGTTTCATCTCACTTCACAGTGTTTTTACTCCAAAAGTACAAACCAGCCATGCTTCAGTCCCATTAATAAATGTGACTTCCCAGAGACCTGTTGTCGTGGCCCAATGAAATGGCATCCACCCCCGTCCCTGTGGGCTGCAGATGTCCGGTGCATCTGAGTAATGGGACCCAACCTGAGCATGAATGATTGAAGCGGCCGGGAGGGGGGGGGGGGGGGGGCACATTACTGAGCTAGGACAAGGAACAGGTAGGACAGCACCCCTCCCCCAGCTCCCATTACCACTGAGAACAGGAGTCAGGTTCACATGTGTGCAGACACACACGATGCACACACACATTTGGCATTCATAACGTGAACGCACAATTTCACACACCCAGTCATACACACCCAGATACAGACATATGCAGGACAATGTACACAAATACACATGCGGTAAAACACAACTATCCAGACACCTCGTAGCTCTGGTGTAGCACAGAAGGGCTCCTGAGTCCTTATTAAACATTTACTGTATGTTAAGTAAGTCTAACAGTGCACAGTCCATTGTTCTAACACCCCCACACACACCTCACACTGCTATGCTCAGGGCTGCAGTCTACACCTCTAATCACTCATTGGTCCAGCGCAGAGATGAGATAAGGGCTTCTAGTTAATTAATTAATCAATCCAATTATTCATTCATGGGTGAATGAAGTCAGTCACTTGTACACAAAATTACAGGAGGGGCACAAAACAATAAAGAATATACAGACGCTCCTCTACTTATGAATGAGATACGTTCCGAACGGCCGTTCGTAACTTGAAATGTTCGTAAGTAGTTATTCAACATCATTTTAACGGTATATGCAAGTACAAAGAACTAGGATGCTGGGAGTTCGCACGCTACGCTGTTGCACGGCGGGAGTAGCGGCCAGAAGTCATACAAGGAGGAATTTGAGCGCAGAAAAAAATTGATGTAGCGGACAGGAAACGGGAGCCCAAGGAACACAATTTGGACTTTCAGTCCTATTCGTTTGTATGTCTGAAAGTTCGTTAGTTGAAAGTCCGTAAGTAGAGGAGCGTCTGTGTCTCTGTACAGCCCTAGTTTTATTAAACAGCAGGGTTGTGTATGGAGCTTGACCAGCCAATTTTCTAGTCTCTGTAAGTAACTTTTCTGGAACATCCTGTTCCTCTTTCATCAGTTCACACCGTAATGTACAGCTTGCCTGTAACCCATGAACCTTGATCAAATCCATCCATCCATTTTCCAAACCGCTTATCCTACTGGGTCGCGAGGGGTCCGGAGCATATCCCGGAAGCAATGGGCACGAGGCAGGGAACAACCCAGGATGGGGGGCCAACCCATCGCTGGGCACACTCACATACCATTCACTCACACATGCACACCTACGGGCAATTTAGCAAGTCCAATCAGCCTCAGCTTGTTTTTGGTCTGTGGGGGGAAACCGGAGTACCCGGAGGAAACCCCACGACAACATGGGGAGAACATGCAAACTCCCTTGATCAAACATGGATCAAAATTGACAAAAAAAATTGTGTTATTTACTTTGCAAAGAGTCAATGATCTACCAAAAATCAATGGCAAAAATCATCCCCAAGACAGATTGAATATTACTTGCTCATCATAGTTATAGTTAAAGATGAAAAAGAGATGGAATTTATATTACAGACCTGCTCCTGCGCGCTTGATAAAAGGCACTTTACCTGAATACCTTCACAGCAGAATCAAGCAGCGTAAATGCAGAAACATGATCACGTCGGTTTAACGCGATGTAGAATGGACCAAAACCGCAGCTGCGGAAGTGGTTGGAACTGATCCATTCATCCATTTACTTTCACACAGCAGGGCAAACAACGACCACAGGTCAACCACGCAAGACTTGCAGAGCCGCTAGCGTCCGCAGGTGCGCCCGAGTGCCCTTCCTGTGTCTCCACATAAAAAGACACCTAAAAGGACTCGGCATCGACCCCTCAGAAGATCCTCAAACTACAGCCACTCGCCTATACTCCAGATGGGAAATAAAATCTTTCACATGCACGTGTCAAGTGTGAAATCCTCCAGGTCTACAAGGCAAAAGAGACCTTCTCTAAATCTGACAGCTTTCATCGAACGCAAGTCTGCCATTAACTTGTGTTTAAGACGAATATCTGATGTTTTACTGTTGTTGTTATTTGCATGTCCTGTTAAATAATCAACTAGGTTATGGATATTAAGCTGATTGAGAACTGCAATCTGCAGACCAGCACTTTGTCTACACAACACAAGAAGGACTGAAACTTATATGCAACTTTTGCAACAATGCGCAGTCTACAGGATCCGAGAGTTGCAAAAATTCCGCATCCCATCCCTATACTGCACGCTAACGGGGGTTGCCTTACCGTGAATTCCAGTCTGGTGTGACATTTCAATGCAAGCTTCAAATTACTTCGCGGCGCAGATAATTCACAGTTTTCTCTTTCTCTTGCTTCGGTGCTTACGTTTCCTTTAGTAGTTCCTCGTTTCCCCCAATCTAACTACACACCGATTGCCCAGGACCCGGCTCGGCTCCTACAAGCTGCAGTCAGAAATGACGCCGGCTCAGGCTTACTTCCTGGTGTGTGACATCACAGCTTCGGGGATGAATTTGGGGATCCCTGATGCACTTCAGAGCCGTGAAACGCGATCCGCGTAACGTCGAGAGATCTGTAATAATGCCAGGCAGAGTGGTCACGCAGCGGAGAGCCGCTTCCTGCGGGATAGGGGGTAGCCTCTCTCCATACTTGCCTGTCAAAACAATTAAAAGTGGCTTCTTGGCATGATATTCAATACTGGGATATCAACAAAGTGGATGACTCAATATCTGCATTTATTGCCCACATAAATTATGAACACCAATACAATCATTTAGAATAGCTATTTGACAAAGGTGTGCGTGATTATTGTAAAGGTGAAATATTTCTAAGCTATTTTGAATATCCATTATATTAGAAAACAAAGACAAAAGCTGCTCATGTGTAAGTTGTTGATCGTCGCTGCTGTGTGAGCTGTAGTAAAAGGCAGCAGGCTGACGGCTGACACCCTATCACACAAACCAGATCCGCTCTGCATTCAGCCGAAGTTACGGGTTCAAGGGATACTTGACACCTGCTGGATGGAGCAGATCCCGCGGATTCCAGCACATCAGCATAGCCTGGGATTGAGACTTACGTTGCCAACAAAGAGCAGAGACGGAAAAGCTTAAGCAGATGTCTTGTGATTCAGTAAAGACACAACTGATCTGTGGACATTTACTTGAAAGCTTGGATCCCTTGTAGAGTCTACATTGATTCATTGTCAGCTGATTCAAGCTTTTGTATGCTTTCCCCAGTTTCTTAGCACAAGATGCTTGTCAGCACACTCATAAGTGTGCATGTCGAAAGTGTGTCATTCGGTGTTTAAGGTCCCTCATCCAAGTGTGTGTGTTTGTGGGGGGGGGGGGGGTTGAGTTTGTGTGAGAGGTTCTGCTGAATAATGGATTGCCATCTGGGCTCCTGGCTTCACTACATACTGGTGAGTGAATTATAGATGACTGTCACAGGTTAACTTGCAGGAGGTCGCAGAATCGAAAAATGATACTCGATATGAACACTTCTATGCTCCTGACTACAGGTGTATTATAGCCAAGGCACCTGTGGTCTGTATCCAGCAGGTGTGATCTGTTCAGACAAATGCCGATGTGACACTGGTGTGGTGCATGTCAGGATCTAACCCACAAGTAAGGTAGAGGGTGATCTGTTATGATACAGGTGTGGTATACATGAGATTCTGTTTCACAGATGAGGTACACAGCGAACTCTATCACACAGATCTGGTATTCAAAGAGATCAATCACACACATCTCTTCTTACATATAGTATTTAATCATTGTGTCATATGTTGCCTGAGATAAGCTCTGGATCACCTCTTCAAGATAAAGTGCATTGTATGTGAGTGGTCGACAGCAAGAGATTGTGTACCGTGTGTACAGGCAATGCAAACAGACATTACATACCTAACTTGTAGACAGAATGTCTGTTTTTAACCTGATTTTAAATAGCTGTAGATACACAAACTGACTGGGCTACTACTTTGCACTATTCTGCCCCCTTGTCACTTGTGACTGATGCAGTATCCATCCATCCATCCTCCAGGTGCCTATCCTCATCAGGGTCATTGGCAGTGGTGGCCCATTGGTGCCCTTGACAAGCTGCAATGCACTCCCCCCACCCCCCATAGCCGTCAACCCCAACCCATATTGCCCTTAACAAGATCCACCACTGGTTATGGGGTCAGGGTCTGAAGCACGAGGCTGGGGTATAGCCTGGATGTTAGTTATTGCATTACATCAAAGCAAAAAAAATGAAGTGAAAGTACAAGCAGTCGACTTACGGACAACGGAAAACTTTGCACAGCTTCAGCGGTTCGTCGGCTCAAGGTACAGTTCAATACTGTATCTAGTTATTTTTAACAGTACTCTATAATTATCATTACTGTATTATTATTTTGACAACTTAAAGACAAATTTGACTTAAAGACATTCTTAGGGAATGTATCTCGTTCGTAACCTGGGGACTGTCACACCACTTGGCATTTGCTAAGTATGCTTACCGATGAATGGAAAAACTGCACGAGTTCATAGCAGCAAAGACGTGCGAATAGGAAATATGTATAAAAAGTGCTAGATATGAATATTCATACATTTCACGAAGTGCAAATCGTGTGCACGTGTCAATTCAGTTTAATTCAAATGTGCTTAATTCGTTTGTTACATTCAAAAAGCAATCACATTAATAAGCAAGCATATTCAATATAAATATATTAAACAGATCCATTTACATTTAGATCCAGAAACATTTAATTAAATTAAGCAGCTAAATTAAGCAGGAAGAATATATATTCAGTTAACCATACTTAACAGAAACTTGCAGAAATGCAGTTTTAAGGAGCGGCGTTTCCCACAGGTGCGCTGGCTATTTACTCCAGAACACTAGATGGCGGTATAGGTATTTGTCTTTTTTTTTTTAAACTGACCTTTAACTCAAGGATGAAATTAGCACCACGTTTCAAGTCGTTTTAGTGTCAATAACTATGAAAAGTGTACGTACTTTTACAACTCTCTGTCACAATGACCTGTTTTGGATTAAAAGTCTTCACTGCCGATCGGAGAAGGTACGGCCGCTGTGCGCGGCAAAGCAATTTGTTTATCCGGCCGTGCGATCACATGCTGCCGCTACCAAGAAGAAAGAGCAGCCGTCACATACTGCAGCGGCCGCCAAAACTGGTCTAAAGGCTATTGATTTAGCCCAGAGACATCGGCGCGATAAAAACAAAGCAGCGGAAAGCGAGGTATGTATTTTCTGGGTATTAGGAGCGATGTTGGGAGACTCCGTTTTCCATGTAACTCCATGGTTACGGTGATGATGGGTCATGCGTTTGCACAGATCCCGGTGTCCCCAGCGCAAAAGCGTGTCGCTGAGCTCCGGCAGCTGTCCCAGCAGCTGCAGTCCGTCCATCCCAACGTCTTGGCCAAAGCATTGCACCGGGGCCTGCTTTTCCACAACCAGGACATCGTTGCCATCAACAAGCCCTACGGCGTGCCTGTGCACGGTACTTTATATATCATCCGCTCTGGTGTCATTACATGGAATGACAATATTTACGGCAATTTAGTCGGTATTTTGTAGTGTGCGTCAACATGTACAGACTGTTACGTGACATAAGGTCATAAGTAGCCTAAATGAAGTTTGCATTTACTGTCAGCGTGTTTGTAATGCGTATAGTTTGTAATTTTTACGAGTTGTACGGCATATTGGCCAAAAGAAAAGGTAGTTTCTTTTGTTTATTAAACTAGTTTGATTAATATTTGGTAAATGTACTTGCATTACCAGTTATTTAGTTGAGTAGCACTTTATTCTGACTGACAGTGGCAATGTAACCATGGTGTCAGTGTAATGCTTTGTAGTCTAACAGCTGTATTGGATTGCTACTGCTGTGTATTATGTATTATATGACGGTTGTGTGTTTAACTGCTAGTTTGGCATGGTCACTCCATATTCACACACACTTTCACTTATTTGGATCTAATCGGAAATTGTGCTGTTTATACTGTCCATTAATTTAGATTGTGTGCATGCACAGCAAGGGAATGCAGGTCAATCCTGTTTTCCTGTTTGACCTCTAGGCTTTCCAATGTCTTAGGTGGCCCCGGTGTGGGAAATAACATCAGCGACGTCTTGCCGATCTTGGCCAAGATGATCGACGGCATTCGGGCGGAGTCGAATCTGTATCTCTGCCACCGACTGGACAAAGAAACTACTGGGGTGATGCTATTGGCCAGGAGCGAGGATGCAGCCAATCACGTGCAAGAACTCTTCAGAGCTCATCAAGTGGAGAAGAAATATTTGTGAGGGCAAGGGAAACACCCAATCATCTAATAAGAGTTATGATCGCTATAGCTGTTCTGTTCTCACTTGACTTGTATGCTCTTGCTTTTTTCCCCACAGAGTACTAAGTGTCGAGGTGCCTGTTCCCTCAGAGGGTGTGATTGATATCCCTATCATGGAGAAAGAGGTCCAGGGGTCACAGCCACATTACAAAGTGAGTTTGTCCTCTCCTGCTGGTCATACCCGGTATGACACTCATTATCTTTCTCAGCTCAAACACTATACACACGATTATGTACTACACAACAAAGACATAATTCTTAGCATGTGTGTGCTGTATTAAGCTGTCTGCCAGTCAAAATTGCTATGAATTCGTAACGGCACTGTTTTTACCATCCCGCCCCCATCCTTCATCCCCCAGATGACTGTGAGCCCCTTATACAAGATGTCAGAGAGTGGTGAAGAGGTTTCGCGTGTCCGAGCCAATCGACAAGCCCACAGCGCTGTCACCCAGTACCGCGTGCTGAACAGCTCTGGAGGTTGTGCGCTGGTGGAGCTTCAGCCCATTACAGGTATGAAGGAGATTCCTCTGTTTTTATTTCGTTTAGATTTACAGTGCTGACATAGTCTGACCGTCTGACGTTTCGAATTTTGGAACTTAATGCTAAAGTTGCTCTGAGTTTTACAGCAGATATAGGAGATGGTGTTGCAGACTTCCCTTCCCCCCATTTAGGGAAGGGCAGTCTAAGCACCAATGCAGGATCAGGGGTTTATGGATCAGTACCTAAATTTGCCTGTTGACACCTGTATGCTGGGGTGCTTTTCCACTGCACCAGGTACGAAACTTTTGGTACTTCAAGGTGTTGGTTTTCCAGTGGTACCCGCACTGAATGACATCACTGTGCGAGGCGAGTATTTTGTACTGAATTCGAGAAATGGCTGTAGTACTTTATATGGCTTGGCGATGTGCGATATTAGTACAAACGTCGCATGTTATGCACATGCAATTCTTACATCGCTATTTCTTTCAATTCTGTACGTTAAAATATTTTTATTGTTACTATGTCACAGGAAATAAAACTCGGCGAACTTTGCAATTTTAATTATTCTTTTTATAGATTTGTATATGTTTAAAAATCATTTTAAAGTTGTACCCCTTGCTACTTCTGCATGAGCGCTGCCTGCGTAATCAAGACAATCATAATCAAATCATAATATTTGTTATACAATAACCCAATATTTATTGTGACTAAATCGTATCACTATATTTATAACAAAATGACAGAAGTACCAAAGAAATACCCCAGCTGGTTTGGCACTTTTGGTACTGGAACTCTTGGTACTGGTGCTCGACTGGAACTCAATGTAAACGCAAAAGTACCGAAAGTACCATACGTAGTGCAGTGGAAAAGCGCCCCTAGTATGTACTGCTTCACGGATATGTCACTTTGGATAAGTGCCTGCTAAATATATAAATGTAAATGCCCATTTTTCCCGACTAAGTTGTTGAATGTTCGTCTTTTGCATCTAGATTCATTACTTCGTTGTAAAATTTACATTAAATTCTTGGCCATACGGTACGGCAAAAGATAAGTTCCCAAAAAAGCACAAATATCCTGCAGCCTGGCTTACTAGAGCTTAATTACTTTGTTTTATAAGGTACATTTATTTGTACATCTATTATGGATCCTGCACACCATAAAATCACTGCTTTTCATGTCTCTTTAGGAGTGAAGCACCAGATCCGTGTCCACATGGCATATGGGCTGGGATGCCCAATCCTCGGGGACCATAAGTATGCCCACTGGACCAGACTGGCACCACAGGTAAAACTGTGGGTAATCACTCTACACGTACTAATAGTTTAGCGACTGAGTTGCGATCCAGCAACCAGATCGCCAAGTCAAAATCACAGTACTAGAGGTGCACCGATCCAGTATTCAGATCGGTACAGGCACAGATCCAGACCTATTAGATGGATTAGGTATTGGCCATATGTAATCCACGTCCGATGCTTATTTAGTTTTCGGCAGTTTGTAAAGAGAGAGTTCCTATTTCTTGTTAAATCGATTTGTGCAATCATTCATACGACTTCTCATACGACATCTCATTTTAAATATGTTTCTTCAAGCTGAACACTACAGCTGCCTCTCAGTCTTTTTGGGTGTAAGCGCAGTGACTGCTGCCTGCTGTGACACCATGCACATACCCTTTGCAGTACGAGGAGCGTAAGAACATCATATGAGTGGGTGACAATTTAGAAACACTGTATGTAGCAACTCGTAGCATAGCGATTTGCAGTCTTTGCAAACGCAAAGTTTTGAGTGATGGGAGTAGTGTTTAGTGGGAATCCGACTAAAAGCACACACAATTGTGCAAAACAACACAATTAATATGAAAAAAGCAATGGATGATTTGGGAGTCGCTAGCTTCAGCTGTTTTGTGCCCTCGTCTGAGCTTGTGATACACGAGGGGCTGTAATTACGTCGTGTTTGTGAATGGTGGCTAATCGAGGGGGTTGCTACATGAGGAGTGGTATTCTGTGAGGTACCTCGATTGGCTTTTAAGCAGTGTTGAATAACTTCTTCCACTACTGAGCTGCTGTGTTATTTTTTCTCCTCCCCTTCCACAGAAGTTGCCGGAAGGTGTGCTACGGCGGCTAGGCCTGGAGCAGAGCAAAGCGCGGCATCTCCCTCTCCACCTGCATGCCCGCCAGCTGCTGCTTCCAGGCAGGAACGGTCATGGGGACATCAGCCTCTACTGCCCCCTACCTAGATTTTTCATCAATACTTTGCACAAGATGAAGATTCCCCTCCCAGAGAAGCCGTGAAGACTAGCCAGGCTTCCTGGGTTGAGGGGGGAGGCTTGGGGGGGGTGGCCGTGTGGACGTTTGTGTGCATTCCCAGTATCAGTGCAGTGGGGTCTGCTTATGGTCCATTTGGAAGCTGCTCGGGTAGCATATGTCTTGCTGTGCTCCACAGTGAAAATTAAATGGCAATTTTATTTGTCGTCTTTTTTAGACATACAGATATAGGGAGAGCAAAGCTTCGGGTCTGAATTAATTGTACTTTTTGACCCCACTAGATGGTGCTCTTGGTTTACTTTGAGACGTGCTTTGACAAGACGTTCCTGTTTATTAAAACAGCACCGTTTAGTGGAGTCAGAAAATATAAGCAAATGAAGCTTCGTGAATCAATCACTTCTAGGAGCTACAGCTCTTGGATTTATGTGGCAAAGTTGTTAGTAAATAAATACAGAAGTTATGACTGTGAGAACTGATCCTCTGTTATGGGTGGATGACACTGACGGACTGAGATTCAGGGTGTCTGTTTATTCATCAGTAGTAGAACAAGCTCTATTTCCTGCTGGAGGGGCCTCCTTGGAACTCTGCCCAGATTTCCCTGCTCTGAAGTCGATTTGTTACCTAAAACAGTTGTGGCGTGTGATTTTCGTATTTTAGACCCCAGAAAAAATCCCAACAGAGTGTCCGTGTCACCCGAAGGCTGTCCCTGTCTTTGATAAACATGAGTTTACTTCATTTTTGAAGTACCGGTTGGAATAAACCATTCTTTTTATTGTCAGATTTCATTCTAGCGTGCGGCGTCTCTCTTCCACAGCACACGGTGTGGGTGGGGTCAGGCGTTAGTGCGCTATATGCTGCTGCTTCAATGTGGGTTGCTTGATGGTTTATAGCTTTAATTTGGTTTAATATTGGGGGGGGGGTAAAACCTCAGGAATCCTGTTCAGGGAGCCCTCCTGATTAGTGGCCAGTGCTTCCTGGTAATGGCTCCAGGCTCACTGTAACTTTGTGCTATATAAGCAATGATGGGTGGGTGGATGGGCCACTAGCGGAAGGACTGAGAAATGCTTATGTAGCCCTGACACTGTGTACATGTATGCACCAGATATAAATTACGCAGAATAAACTGCTATACACTATATCATTAAGTCTTTTCCCAATTATTCACAGTACAGTCAAACTTCCCTTATTTGTGTAGAATGTGACTGAGGGGCATTTGTAAGTAAGAAATGCCCGTAACTTAGAACAGTACAGTACAACGTACATATGTACACATACAAACTACATGATATGAGGTGCCAGGCTTATAATAGAATGTTATTTCAGTCTGAGCAAGTGAATCATCCCATTATATTCTTGCAGTGGTCATCCAGTTTTTAACCAGCATCAAGTGAACTGGATGTTTTTTTCTTTGCTCTTCCAAACATCACCTACCGTAGATTTAGCCACTCCAAAATGGTCTGCAATAACTCTGTGTGATTTTCCTTTTCGTATCTCTGTAAAGAAATCGAGATTCTTTTGGAGGGACATGACACTATGCTTCCTTTTTGAAGCCATGCATTTTGCACAGTTTTACGCACCGCTGTCAGCTCCGGCTACAGCCTCGTCCTCTAGCTCTCCATTCGATGCTCGCTCCGCCCCCACGTGCAGACTCCGCCCACAACTCACTGTATGCGACATTCGTCACTTCTGTCTTCCGAAGTTGAAAGGGTCCAACTGCAGACGCCTGTAGAGGAAATACGTCATCTCCACAGGAAACACGTGAACTCAAGTCTGTGTTACAGAGAATAGACCCTAACCTTAACCCTAACCGGAGCTCCACTTTACGTCCTTAAAGATCACGTGTTTCTTGTAGAGGTGACGCATTTCCAGGCGTCTGCAGCTAGAGTCTCTAGGCTCTAGAGCAGGGAGCTGTAAAAAAAAAAACTAAAAGTTTGAATACCACTACATTAGATAGCAGGCAGATTAGCGGGGGGGCTAGTCATCCGAAGCAATTTTAGAGTACTCATTTTCAATCCCTGATTATATGTTTACTCTGTGTACATTTCTTAATTACGGATTCGTTTCCGTCTTACAAGGTCCAATTTTAAATATTAATTTTTCATGTTATTTACACATTACTAAAATCCAAGGTACATTTATATTATTGTTCCAAGCTAAAAATAAAACCTAATAAAGTTAATTTGTGTAAACAGTTTCATTACAATGTTGAAAAGTATACATCGCTAACGCCGGGAGCCGAGTGGGAGTCGCAATATGGAGTGGGAGGGGTTAATTTATCATGGGGTAGGAGGGGTTTATAGCGAGGGTTAGAGTATCAGATGATAACAGGCTTCTCGTTATAAACCCCTCCCACATTGCCCCTCCCACTCGATATTCAGCTCCGGGCTTTCCTGTTTTTCGAAGGAATAAAAAAAGATAAACACGAAGATCGTTTTTGGTCTCTAGGTGTCAGAGGTCATCTATAGAAAATGTAAAAATACCTACAAACGTAGGTAATCACCATCCATGCCGTACATCCAGGGTGTTCATGGCGGGCCTGACTGTCACATTGTGCATTCAGCCTGGATATATTCCCAAATCGAGTAGAGATTTTGTTGCATATACTTTCTTATGTCCTTATCCTGCCGGTCCTGCCCCTAAAACCAGTCCCTTATCTAGCAGATATCATGGGTATTTAAAACGAAAAACGCAGTAACACATCTAAAGCCATAATACATACCACGTTTCAGGAATAGATCTCAACTGCTAGTGCTCTTTATAGCATTTCTGTAGTAAACGAGTACAATAATTCCACTGTATGCGGTGAAATTCACCACTTTCCCGCGTGGTATGTGTGGCAAGTGGCAGCAGTGTCTGATTTGAGTTTCCAAAAAGTTACCAAGTATAATAAATAATAATTTCGGAACGGATGTTTTAAAGCTAAATAACTGATTGTCCCGCTTAAACGCTTGCTGGTTGTATTTCGGTTCAGGTATCGCGAAGGTCCAGCTGTTTAACCAGCGTAGTAAACTACGTATTGCAGTTTATCCAACAGACATGGATCTCCAACGAAACTAATTAAGACTTCAGCTGAACGCAGACGAGACAAAACATGTCCTACCTGGGTCTGAAATAAATGCATTATTATTATTATAATTATTATTATTATTCACATTTATATATGTAGGCTAAAACTTTGTGCGCTGGAAACAGGCGACACATAAACGTAAGCACGTTTTCTTGAAGGGCTCTTAACCGGGTGGGAGAGTCATTTTAGTTGGTGAAAGGCAAACGACAGAAAAAAATAATCAAGCTTGTAGAAGCAAGACAGTTTAAACAAGAAATCAGCGAGTCACAAAATGTGACTGAGAAGCATTGCATAAATAAATAAATAATGCATCGATTTTCAAAACTGTCTTTTGGTTCTTAATGCTGGCAATCTAGAGTGATACGTGGGGTACATTAAGGTCAAATGCATCTGCTCCCCTAACAAAAGTCTGTCGATCGATCCCCCGATTGAAATGGTCTGGAACTGACACAGCATGTGGTCTTCCTTTCAACTTCATGGTGTCTCACACCATCCCAAAACAGACATAGAGGCGTAAACACGCAGAGATTACGATGATGACTTCAACACGATAATGCTGTGATTAAATGGTGAGAACGTTTACATTTAAATTAAGGACCATTTACTTTAACGCTAGAACCCCCAAGCAAGACGTACCTCCTTTTGTTTGCGCTAATGTGCCAACTGCAGGCAATCCAACACCTTTAACCAGCGGCTCAGCAGCTACAGCGGGATCTTGATTTAATTAGTGACTGGGCCGATACCTGGCAGATGAAATTTAACGTTGATAAATGTAAGGTACTCCATCTAGGGAGCAGAAATATAAAGTACAGGTATTTCATGGGTGTCACTGAAATAAAGGTAGCTGATTATGAGAAAGACCTTGGTGTGTATGTTGATGCTTCCATGTCCCATTCTCGCCAGTGTGGGGAAGCAATAAAAAAGGCCAATAGGATGTTGGGGTATATCTCCAGGTGTGTGGAGTTTAAGTCCAGGGAGGTAATACTAAGATTATACAATTCCTTGGTGAGACCTCACCTAGAATATTGTGTGCAGGTTTGGTCACCATATCTTAAAAAGGACATTGTGGCCTTAGAAAAGGTGCAGCGTAGGGCCACAAAAATGATTCCTGGTCTTAGAGGAATGTCATACGAGGAACTGTTACTTGAGCTAAATCTGTTCAGTCTCAAGCAAAGGAGACTGAGGGGGGACATGATCCAGGTATATAAGATTCTAACAGGTTTGGATGCTGTTCAACCAAATAGTTACTTCAGCATTAGTTTAAATACACAAACTCGTGGCCATAGGTGGAAATTAGCGGGAGAACATTTCAAGCTGGATTTAAGGAAGCACTTCTTTACACAGCGTGTAGTCAGAGTATGGAATAGCCTTCCTGATAATGTAGTGCAAGCTGAATCCTTGGGTTCCTTTAAATCAGAGCTAGATAAGATTTTAAAGACTCTGAGCTATTAGTTTAGTTCTCCCCAAGCGAGCTTGATGGGCCGAATGGCCTCCTCTCGTTTGTATAGTTCTTATGTTCTTATGTTCTAACCAAATCCATAATGAAATCGTCCAATCTGTAAGTTTTTAGACGCAGTATGTATTGTACAAATACTGGATACATAGACGTAGTTTAGTGGTGATTTTATGTTCCTCCAAGTTTTCACTTTGTAAAACTGTATAATGTTATTGTTTATACTAATCAACGCTAGGAAAACAAAATGCACGTTTTCAGGGTTGTCAGGTCTCTCGCGTATGGCGCGACACTCACGCTTTCAAGCTCCATGCTCACGCAATTAATCTTACGGCAAATTCATATTATTCCATCATAAACCTAAAATTAACTGCTTCAAAAGATTTGGGGTAGTTTGCAGACGCTACAGGTAATAATGTGTGTGCAGACTTTTCTGGAATTAAACGTCTCACTCCAGCCAGCTGACCAAAGTTAGCCACCCTATGCTTTATTTGAAATGTAAAGTAAAATGCACTGTTTTCGGTTGAAGCTTTTATTTTATTACCAGTGTCGGATTAAGTTCAATTTCAGAAGACTAATACCTACATCATTGACCACAAAAATATATAACATAAACACCACTGTATTATGGGTTTTACGGCATTTTGGGGGTGACAGTAACTGCTGCGAGAATCACTGGCCGTCTTATTGTTTTATTGATGTGTGAACATATGTGTACAATACACTCTGTGGTGTATTCAACCACAGTATGATGTGCGTAAAAATTTGCTTACTACACATAGACCACTAAAGTAAATCATAGGCTGTTGCGCTTGTAAGGGGTTCAACTCATGGTTACTCGGGAGTTACTCAGACCCCAGTCCTGCCATCCTGGAGAATGTATGAGCAGTGGCATGTACAGTATAGAAACAACCAGAGTTATCTATAGTACAGGCATGCTGAGGATTGTTTTGTGCTGACCTCTACAGATTAATTCTCAAAGAAAAACAGCTGTTAATTATTATTGAGTCATTATCGCCAGTAGTGACTCATTTACAGAAAGCTTCGCCATAAAATATCACTTAAACTATTGGTTGTTTTTTTAATATACGAATGACTACTTGCATTGCTATCTGTTTATGGCTGAACTGATAAGTCTAGATGTATCTATACTTAGACATGTCATTTAATAAGTGGCAGAAGTGCTTTATACTGCATGTTGAGAATATCACTGGTTGAAAACTGCATTCAGATATATGGCGTGTGTAACTTGTTGATGTGTCTCTTGGAATTATGGAAATGTGCATGTCCATGCCATGGTACAGTGAGGAACACTATCCATTTACTGAATTTCACATGCACTGCCTTTAGAATATCCATTGGTGATGTGGTGATAGGCACCATCCATCAGCTGGAGAAATGTACCATTTAGTAGGATATATGGCAGAGCAGAATACTGGCCCCATGTAGAGCTTTGAGGTGATTCTCATTGTGGAACAATCTGTGGTAAGCATATTCACACCATAACCCTTTAGTGGATAAGCGATTATGGGAGATGGATGGCAGATAATGGTGATGAACATGATTTTAATATCAAATGACATGAACTGTAACAATTTATTTAAACATATGTATGTATGTTTCAGTTTCAGCATTGTAAACTTCCACCTCTGATGGCTGTATGATCAAAGGCCAACCAAAAGGAGACCTGATGGAAGTGAACTGCTTTGAGTGTGTGATTTTGGAGGAAGAGACAGAAGCTGTTTTCTGTGAGCATCGTCAGACGTCGTCAGCCATCGCAGTGGGCATTGACCAAAAAAACATGTATTAGTGGTATTAACCTCATGACGAGAAACTTTACCAAGTAATTCTCAGTAACAGTGAAAATGGTCGCAGTACTAAACTCAGGATTGTTTTCACCCATGTACTGTACTTAGGGCACTAAGTGATACGCCTGTACCAAAGTCACTTTCCTCTGGCTGTTATTCCTGCAAAAATGTCCTCTGACTCCCCAGAAGCCCCTAGTCAGAATAAGTGGCTGAATGAAGTGTGGACGTCTGTAAAATAAATGTTTACATAACCAGAGTGCTGTATGGCCCTGTGGAGGAAGAGTCTGTCTGTGTTTGGGAAGGTTGCTGGATTGAATCGCATGGCTGCTAGAGCAATAATATCACTGCAAGGCCCATAACCCCAAAAGTTGTTTCAGGGCAGTTGGAAAAATGGCAGCCCCCAAGCTTTGCTCTGACATGTGTTTTTATGTGTGAGTATTTTATAGCAGATCAAGATGGCATATGTGAAAAACCAAAGAGGTCCAGTATGCTTATGTGGGTACAATGTAAATAAGGGGCACCAGCATTTACAGGCAGTTATTAAAGATAGGTGGATGTCAGTGCCATTGGACACGTGTAGCACAATTACACCATGTTGTCATAGTTTAATCTGATCTGTCCACAAAACACCCAGAATGGGACCCCAGTCCTTCACAGGGCACACACAGAGTTGACAGCTTCCACGCATCCATCATGGTCAGTGTTGTGGGGGAGCCTGGAGCCTATCCCAGGCAGCACAAGGTGGGGGTACATCCTGAATGGGATTTCCTCTAGACCAGGGGTAGGGAACCTGATCCATGGAGAGCCGGTGTGGGTGCGGGTTTTTGGGATGGCCTCTCAATCAGCCAATAATAAAGCAGCGATTCTCAACTCCAGTCCTTGGAATCCACTGTTATTGGCTGATTGAGAGGCCATCCCAAAAACCCACACCCACACCGGCTCTGCATGGGTCAGGCTCCCTACCCCTGGTCTAGACTGTGAGTGGAAACCCATGTGACACACACAGAATGGGGGCAGGATGGAAGCCCCCCCCCAAAACCAGGAGGTATGAGGCTGTCTACTCAGCCACCATGAATGTATGAATTAATATGATACATTACATATCCAAACAAACCGTAAATATAAGCACTATTTCGAAGGCATCGTCACTCTTATCAGTAACATCCAAGGCGTGAGTGGGCCGTTCAACCTTCCTTATCATTGAGAAAGTAGTTTCCAGGTTGTGGTGTCTTCTAATCATTGGTCCGATTAGTGAGTAACGGCCTGACCTTGGAGATAATGTTTTATTGTGCTTGTTTTCGCTGAGTTTTGAGAAAAGATGACGACATGTGAGATACGGAATGAAATGACCGTGCAGATAAGATACTCTCCTCGGAGCTGAACCTGTTCGCTGTGTTGTGGAAGCCTACATGTGAGCAGGCAGGGGTGCCAGAAAGGGGGGGGGGGGGGGGGTTAGAATGATTCCAAGAGCCCCTGAGCAACAGGGGCCCTAAAGAATTCGAAACATAATTGCATTGGCATGGGCTGGGGGTCGAATAGGATGCGCCTTCATGGAGCATTTCCAATGCATTCTTTTTGTTTTAAGGAAATGTAGCGTGATAAGTCAATATTGCCAAAATTGGTGTTTATAATTCTGCAATGTGAACTTTGCAGTTTACTGACTTACAGTATATCTGACATACTTATTTGTGTAATGTGCCGTTTATCACCTTCCTTATGACTGTGTTGTGTTATCTAGTATCGCAGCAGCATTTTTAAAAGGCTTAAATGGTTTTAAACATTAGCCAGATCATGGGTGTAACTTTCATTTTGGCCAGTCTGATGGTGAGTACCACACAATAATAAATAAGAGCTGTTTAGTTTAACTCACAATGTAATATCATTAGAATTGATTTGAACTGATGCAGGGCTGTTTGAGGTGATACCATCCTACAAGCTGCTTTGGGATGTAAAATTTACATTTACGTAGCTCCGCTGTACTGAAAATGTGCACCAGCTGTACGCTGGAATTTGCTCTGCATTGGTCAAACAGTGATTCACGTGTTACAGCCAGTAGCAAATATTAGGGTATTTCATTCCTGTTGCTTTTAATCGACAGGCCCAAAGCAGCTTGCATTGTATCAGTGTGGTTTCTAATACCACAAATATATCCACTACATTCCCACAAATTCGGCCACAGAGTGTTTATTTCATGCATCATTCTGATCTAGTTGTACCAATACAGATACTTAGATAGAAAAACATGGACCAATAACAGCTGAGGAGCAGCAGCTGCGTCTGCTGGCTACATATTAATGCACCACCCCGCCCTAAAGGTCACCTTGAGACGCGTGCAGCCAGTCACTTGAGGAATCCTCTACATCTCACCTTCACAGGTGATCTCTGACATGGCAGGGCGGGTGGGACCACCTGGGAGGAGTTGGGCGGGGGTGGTGGGGGGGAATCCCTCTTATCAGCAGACATGAGCCTCTCACTCGCTGTCGAGTGGCTGAGGATGACCTTGTCAGGGACGCTGTTAGACATGGAGATGGTGGATTACAGCGACGCCCTGGATCCGGCCTACACCACACTGGAGTTTGAGAATCTCCAGCTTCTCCCAGTGGCCCTCGGTGAGTCTGCCGCTAAAACTCCAGTTTGCGAGGCCAGTTTCCTCTGACAGGTTCATGCGTACATATACATGTATATGTAATTTGAGGGGGTGACACAGTGGCCTCACACCTCTGTGACCTGTTTTCTTCGTGTCATTGTGGGGTTTGTGATGGGTTGGTGCCCCATCCTGGGTTGTTCCCTGCTTTGCACCTGTATCCTCCAGGATAGGCTCCAGACCCCCCATGACCCTGCTTAGGAGAAGTTTTAGAAAATGGATAAATGAAGTAATTTGAACTACTGCAGAAGGAATAAATATATATCAAATTGTTCCATGCTGATTGGCAGGATAATTGATGGCACTTTATAACAATTCTGTAGAATTAGTGAGTTTTTTTAAATGTATGTGTTCATTTTCAAGCTTATTTATTTAAGTACACATTAAACACTTGCTCTTTTCTGGAATTTAATTGATCCTTTTTGTTATTTTTTTATATTAAATTTGTATCCAAATCAGAAATACCACATTTTCAGCAGTATGGCATTGTCATGGTATAAGTTAATGCTGTTCTTTCTTTTAGTTTGTTGATATAATCCTCTTGATTGTGTATAAGTTAGAGAACTATCAATCCACAACATTGTTAATAAAAACACTGCAGTGCAGTACTATTCCCTTTGATCAGAATAAAAGCAATCAAAGTACTGAGTGACGTGATCATCAAGTCCCATTGTTAAGTGAGTAAAATGGTGGAGTTAATACATCTGTTACTGACTGGCTTTTGGCGAAGAAACAAACCATAATGTAAATGGTACAGCTACTGAATGATGAGTTTATAGTGATAGATAGATTTTATAGTGTGTGTTTGGTTTGCGTCCATAAATCATTCATACAATGAGTCTTTTATGTAGAAAGCAGGATTGTTTGACATAGATTTTAAAAGCACATTAGGCTGAAAGGTACATGTGCTTTCTTCTAAATATGTTTTAAATATGGGTAAATGTGATGAGACACAAAGTGAAAAAGTACATGAAAGTTTTATCACTTCCTGTATGAAAGGAGATCCTGTCATTGTCTCAAGTGTCCCTGATGAATTCCTGTTTGTTTGGTTACCGTTTATGTCCTTCTGTCCACAGTCACTGATTGGCCACCTGAGGATATTAGGTTTTCTGAGGGATTGGACCCTGTGTACATCTGGCCCATCAGGGTCAGCATATGGTGTTTCAGAACCACTGTCCCAACTTGTTCCTTCAGATGTTCTACAGTAACAATAATCATACATCCATCTCCCAACAACAAGGAGGCCTAGAGCCTATCTCAGTCAGTGCATGCACACGCACACACACACACACACACACACACACACACACACATATTTGTATTTATATCTTTGTGGGGACCATCCATTCATTTGTATGGAAATAGCCTTAATCCTTACAATGACAGCCTTAACCCCTACTCAGCACTAACCTTAACCATAAATAACGAAAAAAAAATACAAAACGTTTTAGTTTTTTGATTGCAGTCACAGATTTCTATTAAATTTCCGCTAGTGCCTGTATTTCCCCAGGGGACTGAATAAGTGGTCCCCGCAATGTCAAAATAACAGTTTTTTTTTCACCATTGTGGAAACATTTGATCCCTACCATGCAATATATACATAACCCCCCCCCCCCCCCCCCCCTCCACACACACACACACACACACACACACACACGCCTGGCTACTTTAGTCATTTAAATTCAATTAACTGCATGCTTTTCGACTGTGGGAGTAAACTACACTACTTAGGGAGAACATGCAGACAGTACAGTTACGGAGGCATTGAGCTAATCTATTGTCAGCAGAATCCGTTTTGACACAGAGCCTCCCCTGATTTCAGACCCCCCCGTGGTGAGCGCCAGCGGACACGGCCCCACCTACCCTGAGCTGGGCGCCCTGTGTAACATCTGCGGGGACCGGGCCACGGGCAAACATTACGGCTCCTCCAGCTGCGATGGTTGCAAGGGCTTCTTCCGCCGCAGCGTCCGCAAGAACCATATCTACTCGTGCAGGTGAGACTGTCCCATTCCTGAATGTGCATCCCATTCATAAGTAGATCCCATTCCAAAATGTGCTCCATATTGAAGTGGGTCCTATTCCTAAATGTGCCTTAGGGGATTCCAATATTGAAGTGTGTCCCATTCCAAGGTCCCTCCCATAATGAAGTGTGTCCCATGTCTGCCTGAACCAGTATATTTATTCATGATAATATCTCACTCCAGATACAGACTTGTTAGAAGTATCAAGATTGCAATTCGTAATCCACAGAATTGAATTATAGAATTCTTGGATCCCAAAACTGACACACAGCAATAAATATAAATGTGGTTCTGTTGCAGCTAAGATGCATTAAAGCAATATTAGATATTACACAACATTGACTGGGACAGGTTACCTGAAATAAAGACATTACTGTTGTTCTGACATGTTTTTTTTTTTCTCATTGAACCTTTCGTTCATCCATCTGATGATTTGTACCTGTTCTCAATGTTTCTTTGTCTAGGTTCGACAGACAGTGTGTTGTGGATAAAGATAAAAGGAATCAGTGCAGATACTGTCGGCTGAAGAAATGCTTTCGAGCAGGAATGAAGAAAGAAGGTCAATATATGTTCATCTATCTCACCATTATTCTCCTGTCCTATGTGCTTAAAAAGTGATTCACAGCTGAGAGTTTTTGTGAAGAAAGCAGCTCATATTGTAGGTTTTCGAAGCTGGTGAGTTAAAAATAGTCACCGCTGTGCTGTTAATCGTTTGGGAGGGTAACTAAGATCGTATTAAGCGTACTTAAGGAGTGAGTTTTTGGTGCTGAAGAAGTGGGACAGCGATCTGTGACTGTGATGACGTGTCTCCTCTGCCTGTTTCCCACCCAGCGGTGCAGAACGAGAGAGACAGAATAAGCAGGCGGAGGTCAGGCCATGAGGATGCCAGCCTGCCCCCCATCAGCGCACTCGTACAGGCAGACATGCTCTCAAAACAGGTACAGATATGCGGGTGATCTGAATTTATCATATGTAGCCTCAGGGAAGAAAGTGTCCAGCATCAAAAACAGATTATAATAATCTAGATTTCATATTATATATGATTATGTATTGATCCATCCATTTTCTGTCCAATTCAGGGTCAGAGAAAAATGACTATATTAGATTATATTGGTGTGTGAGTGTGCCCTGTGTTGGGTTGGTGCCTCATCCTTAGTTGTTCCCTGCCTTGCACCCATAGCCTCTGGAAACCACTCCGGACCGGCAGTGTGTGGCACTGTGGGTTATTACTCTGTGGTTGTGATCAGAAGGTTGGTGGGTGAAATCCCATGGCTGGTAGAGTGATTTTACCATTGGGCCCTTGAGCAAAGCCCATAACGCCCAGTTTCTCCAGGGACCGGCTGACCCTGAACTTCTGAATTGGACCTCGCTTTTGATAAAAGCATCTGCTAAGTGTATTTGACCTTCTCATGTCCCGCCTTTCTGGGATGTGTCCCTGACAGTAGGCCATGTACTGTAAATGGGGCGTTTTGCCCCGGATTCCTTAGCTTATTAAGCACATTTGCAGTCATCAGCAATTTTGCTTGTGCTTTGAATATTATTGTGATGCAGGGCTTTATGGCATGAGTAGAAACAGAACCAGTGGTTAAATAATACCATACACTCCAGCAGATACACTGGGGGGTCCATTTTATGCCCCTGCATTACACTGGCAGTGTTTGTAACCCCAGAATTTGTAGCACAATAAATATTGATGTTATATTTCAGATTCTAACATATCGAGGAGTGTTACCGCTATACAAGTGAGTATTATGGATTGTGTCACAGATATCGGTACCGGATTCCCTCCTACACGGGGATATCCGGATTAGGAAGGTCGCGACCATCCCAGACGTGTGTGAATCCATGAGACAGCAGCTGCTTGTCCTGGTGGATTGGGCCAAGTACATCCCCGCCTTCTGCGAGCTCCCGCTGGACGACCAGGTGAGGCATGGTGTGGGGCAGGCGGTCTGGTGGGCGGTGAACGAGTTTGCATGGCTGCCTGAGCAAGCAATATCCACACCTCAATACTAGAGATTATATGATGATGCCTAACTAACATGTTTTACAAGAATACAAATACTAATTGTTTATGTGTGAGAAAATCAGGTAGAGACAGTGGCTTAAAGAAAAGTCCAAACCAATTTGTCACACTTAAATAACATGTTTTTGCCTCAGAAAATGGTCATAAATTTAATATTAGAACATTTTCCTTTATGTAAATGCTCAGCTCATTGGTGGCATTTATAGCAGAATAACCACAGGGAAACAAGGTTTCAGACTCTTGTCTCTCCCTCCCTCTGTTTCTCCCTCTCTCATTCCCTCCTTCCCTGTCCCCCTCCCCCCCCCCCCCAGGTTGTTCTACTGCGTACTCATGCTGGGGAACATCTGCTCCTTGGAGTCATCAGGAGGTCAATGCAGTTCAAAGACCTGCTACTTCTCGGTAAGAATCATACAGGTGTATTGGGGTAGTCTCCGGCAAATAATCATTTTATTTTATTAAATCCTGTGATTATGGGGACGTTATTTCGGTCAGCATGAAAAGAAGATTGGTTATTGTGCTATGTGATCATGCATGTAACATTGTGAGGAGGTAAAGAAAGGTTAACTAACTACACGACCAATGCCTAAACTCTTCTGTGACAACATTTTATCTGTCATTCTCATGGAAGTTGGTGGTACTTTGACCTAAAGTTGTTGTAACGTCAGCTTCTCGCTGGCTCACCATTGTATTTCAATTGTTATTTCATCCTGCTTTCATCAGGAAATGGTCAAATCATAACCCGGAACTGTGCCGAGCTCGAGGTCAACCGGATAGCGACGAGGATCCTGGAGGAACTTGTCCTGCCTTGCCAGGAACTCCAGATAGACGACAGCGAGTTCGCCTGCCTGAAGGCCATCATTTTCTTTGACCCAGGTACAAACTCTGATGGCACGTGATCCCAAGACATTCAAGACTATTTGCACGCCCACTATTCGTAAAATGTTTTTGTGACACGACTTGCAAACAAGCTAGGATTGGGGCTGTATTTAAATTATTCATTCCCCCATGTTGGTCTCTGCAGACGCGAAGGGCCTGAGCGAAGTGCAACACATAAAGCAGCTAAGGTACCAGCTGCAGGTCAGCCTGGCCGACTACGTCACCGACCGGCAGCACGAGTCTCGCGGGCGTTTCGGCGAGCTGCTGCTCCTGCTGCCCGTGCTGCAGAGTGTGGCCTGGCATATGATCGAGCAGGTCCAGCTGGCCAGGCTCTTCGGCTCGGCCAAGGTCGACAGCCTCCTGCAGGAAATGCTGCTGGGAGGTGAGGCTACCCCCACCGCCTGTCCCTCATGCGCGCCACCCGAAGCCCACTGAGAAATATTCTGCGTCCAATAGCTGCTTACTTTATTGACCGAACGGTGTAGTTAATGCCAAGGTAAACAAGGCTTACATTTGCACTGTAGTTTCATATTTTAAGGATCTAGCACACATATATAGCCCCTTAAAGACTGGCTGACCCCTCTAGCGCAGAGTGAGGATGTGAGACATGGTGTGGAAACAAAGAACAAAAACAGGAACACGAGAGGGGTGGGGGTTGGGGGGGTGGAGGCAGTAAGATCCTCTGTATAAGTCAGTCATACTGTGACTGTAATACATGAAGGGTTGGTTGCAGTGGAGCAAATTTATAGTATAATTCCAAAGTAGTACTAATATTATTTAATGCAGGAAACTGACTAATTGCCTCCCTCACACCAAGAGGTTAAATGAATCTTTTGAGCAATCTGAGGAGGCTTGGAAATCATGAAGGTCAAGCTTTATCAATGCAATGCTCCGTTTTTAAGCAGAACCAGTTACCATTTTCTGAGGAAGTGGAACATCACTTCATCTAGCTGTAGAAAAAAAAATAAAAAAAAATTTCCATGCATGATTGAAATTGAGGAATCCGGGTGGATTTCCATTAGTTATTTCTCGCAGAAACTTTTAGGATGTAAAAACCATGCAGCTTTATTCTGGTCTTTTGAAAGATTGCAAGAAGCTGTTCATAAAATTGTTTGCAGTAGTATAAGACAGATGGCGTTTTTGCCCAGAAAAAAAAATTATTTGTTCATTTTTATATGTATGTTCTGCCCTAGATGATTCAATAATATTATCCTTCACTTTCAGGTTTGGTGTGTGAAACGCACTTTGCCTCTTCTCTACATCCAAATGGAGTTCCAGAGTGTCTCAGCAATAACTGTATTGTGGACAGCAATATGCTTTTGAGTGATAGATTGATCTGTGAGTATAACCACCCTGCCAAGTTTCCAATTTAAAAATGAAAATATCTTTAACCCACAACTGGATCGGTCTAAGTTTTGTGTGGTTTTGAGGCCTGGAGATGTGAGTCTGCAGGTTTTCAAGCCAGTTTATTGCAACAACATACATGGGCAAAACTATGTGCTACACTGTGATAAGAGAACCCCCCCCCTCAAAAAAGCCCTGATGTCATTTCCCCTTCCTGTGTTCCACAGCTTCCCCCGAAACGCCCCTCACATCACCATTAGCAACCTCCGTCTCCGAGCAGTACAACCTAAGCCAGGGTGATATCACCACGCTGCACAAAGACACCCCACTTCTACCCCGGCACATTCCCACCAAGCAAGCGAGCCACTGAGCCTCCTCACAGAGTGGAAGCCATCTTGGCCCTGATTTACCTCCTAATTTCTATGGCGGCCATTTTAAAGGCGCTTGTAAATATCTCATGGCATGTCAGGCATGCATTGTATATATAGGTTACTTTTCAAAATAAATTAGTTTTTAAAAGTGCATTGGTCAATCACTTTGTCCTGATTCAAATCTTTTCTTTACATAATTGTATTAAGAAATAATGATACTTTCCCACACTGGAATTGTATGGATTTTTTAAGAAATTTTAGGATATCCCAAGTGCCTCAAATGAAAAAAGTCTACTATTATTCCTACAAAGTTGAATTATAGCGGTCCACACAGAAACCACTAAGAACAAATTGAGCATTTTTACTGGCTGGCATGCAGAGAGCTCCAGTGTCCAAGCCGCATCTCCCCATGGCCAGTAAAATATGACTTCTGGCCTTTCCAGCCCTATTCACTCAATTCTTAGTCATCCTAACCCAGAAGTTTGGACACAAAATTTTGAGTATACAGCTCCAATCCTTTAGGCACAGATGCTAATAGACACTCAGCAAAAAGTAGCCAAACATTTAGTGTGATGTAATTACACATAGCATTGCTACATGAAACTACACAGGAATAAAAAATGACGGTATAATTTTCGCTTTCATCTGAAAGGATACTATGAAACCATAGGCCATTAGTGTTTAAATCACTTTAGACAACTCAGATACATCACAAATGATGTTACTATGAGTTTATTGCCAGGAATGTCAGTTAAATTTGGCAACAAAAATGTAGCATAGTGACAGTTTTGAAACCAGCAGAAAGCAGATCATTTAAACATTCAGGACAAAGACTAAAGTTGACAGTAGTTCAGTATAGTGCATACGATTGTCTGAACCAATCAGAATACATAATTTATAAATATATAAAGATTGGTATAAATCAAATTGAGTACAGACGTTCCTCTACTTACGAACTTTCAGACATACGAACGAAGATGACCTCAAATCCAAATTGTGTTCCTTGGGCTCCCGTTTCCTGTCTGCAACATATATATTTTTTTTCTGCACACCAATTCCGCCTAGTAAGACTTCTGGCCGCTACTCCCGCCACGCAGCAGCGTAGCGTGCGAACTCCCAGCATCCTAGTTCTTTGTACTTGCGTATACCCTTAAAATGATGTTCAATAATGACTTACGAACATTTCAAGTTACGAATGGCCATTCGGAACGCATCTCATTCGCAAGTAGAGTAGCGTCTGTACTTATTTTTGGTTGTACATCAGGAGTTCAAAGTGCACGAAGAACAAATCAAGTCATAAGGCGTTGACTGAAAGATTAAACACGGATGCAGACCGACAAATTAACTAGAGGAAAAGTGCTGAGGGTCGTCCATAATGTTACATTCTTCCCTGTTCAACTTACAACCCAAATTAAAAAACTTAAAGCCAAATTTGTCTTTAAAAAATAGTGCATCAATAGTAAATACAACATCAAACAAAAACAGGACAGAAAAAAATAACACTCATATAATCTAACTCCAGGGAGGGCAGCCCTGTCGGTAAAATTTGCTGAACTGGAAGAGATGTTGCGGCAGTAAAAATTGTCATGGAAAAAAAAATTAAATTTTAACCAGACTCCACAACCCACTGAAAACGGTCATGTGACACACTTTTGGGTTGCGACCCTTTAGTTCAGAACAATTTTAATACTGAGCGTCACCCTAAGCCCTAACTTCTCCGAAACGCATCACACTCTTCCATACACAAAAGCGGGGCTAGTTCATACTGCAGGACTGCATGCCCCTTTACACTCTAACACACGTCACTGACAGAGGACAGCTCTGGACCCATATTTGTATATCAAAACCAGTTCATATACAGGGAATGGGTATAATGTGACAGACACGCACCTGGCTGTCTTTCTTTAAAAAGTATTAGTTGAGAGACATTAAAAATCAGGAGTTCACAAATACTCTTGGCAATAAGTAGCACAGACATATCGTAAATGTGTCAAATGCGCTTAGTATATTAAATTAAACCAATCAAACTTTGGGGTTCAGAATAAAGAATTATGCAACACACATTATATTTTGTGTACATGGATAGGCAAACTTTTGGAAGTAAATATAGAATTTTTAAAAAGACATGAACATTATATAAATCACACTTATATCATTTTGTGCCTCATTCCAAAATGCTGGAGCAAGAATCATAGAAAGTGCAAATTAAAGCTCTTGGAATGTTCAAGAAATCTGGACCTGACTGTTCAACTGTATAAATCATTCAGCAAGTCTGGCATCTAAATACAGTGAAAGCTCTCGTATTCAGCAATGTCGGGACTGAGGCATTGCTGGATAGTTGAATTTTCCAGAAATACTGAATTGTAACATTTCTCACACTTAAATCATTTAATACACACAAATGATTACTGTACTGTTATTTCAGGACACTGCAATATCACTGCTGGATGAATATTTGATACAAGACAAGAAATCACAAGGTAGATAACTGCAAAACAAGAGGCACGACTATTATAGCATCAGTGACTATTATAGCAAGTGCTGAAACTGACATTGCTGTTATTTTTAGTTTTGTGTAAATTCTTAATAGAACTGTGTCATTACTTAAAATTAATTTTTTATTTTGATATTGATTTTAGAATTGTCCCGGTTACTTGAATGCCAGATACAAGAGCTTGTACTATGCAGTTATTTTGGACTAAAACAGAACACTACTTGGTTTATTAAAAGGTGCTGAAGAGCACGCATCCATCCTGGAGCCTATCCCAGGTAGCACATGGCAGGTGTACACCCTGAACCAGATGCCTGGTTACTTACAAAACGTTTGAAATGGTCCCACTGTCATGTAATCAAACAGCATTCATTAAAGAAAAGTAAAATTACTAGCATCTGGTCAGTGAGAAACTTGCAAGCTCTGGCTGCTGATATGGTGGCGGCAGGCAGAGTGGGGCACCATGGACTTTAACTGAAGTTTCGATTTTTGAACACCAATGGAGCCACGACCGTCCACAGGTAGAGGCCTACGCAAACCCAGCTGGACGCCACCTTCACCCAGACAATTGGCCACTTGCTGTTCATGGTGTTGTAATGTGCGTCGGGGCTGGAAATGGAACAAAAAAACAGAAATGGGACAAAATAAATGGATATCGTCATAGTGGTACTCCAGAGACGGGTTTGCAGATGAAAGACTAACATGGATGAATAGCACACCTGACTTGTTCACTGTATCACAACAGTCCTCTCCAATATTACCAGCAGTAACAGCAAAATTAACACACACTGAGATGATCATCAGATCTTAGAGGCCAGAACCGGCAACCTTCCGATCACGGGCACAGGGGCTTAGCCCACTGAACTAGTTCAAACAAATATATGTATATATGATACTAAGACCCATTGATTTCACAAGTATGCAATCCACAGACAGACGGGCACAGACTTATCTACTGACCTATACCAGTTCGTCAATGTCATCATTATGTAGAGCGAGGCCAGAAAGAGCAATAAATGAAAGACAGAGTAATTGTACTGGACGGCGTTCGTCTCGTTATCCTGAAAGCGCCTCGGCCCTCTGGACTCGTCCGCCTCGTCGGGGGTGCTCGCCTCACAGTCATCCAGGATGACCGTGTCCTTGGAAGACAGGGTCAGCTTGTTCACCTGGCTGGTGCTGGAGGATCGGATGCTGCCAGACACCATGAGGTAGAGTTAGGGGTTAAGACAGTCACATTCCCTCCTATTCTCATGAGCCACCTCTTACTTTTTAGTATCTTGTCAAATCATATATGTTACTCTTGGTAGGTTATGCTCCCGACAGACATTTACATTATATTCGTTTCTTGTGTTTTTTTTAACCAAAGCAACACACAAAAAGGTAGAAGGCAGCGTTAGACATCCCCTGGAGCCACTGCGGTTAACCCTCTGGGGTCGAGTGCATCGTCGGCGATGCAGCGTATTTTTCACGTCTATTTCAGTTTATATCTTGATGACATCTTTATGTAGAATCATGAAAAAAGCGCTGACTAAATCCATAATCTGTCTTCTTTTCAAAACGTTTTTAAAATTAGGCTAAATCGGCAGAAAAGTAAACCATGTCCCCTTTGTTTTACCTGCATCAGCGGAGTGTAGTGCCACCCTCACCTGAAGATCGCTATTCCCCATTCTAAATAGCAGAATTAGCGCATATTCAATATGCATTCGCATGGTAATTAAATGAACAATGCGATCCAGATACATCCCCATCAACACTATAAAAAAAGGGGGGGGGGGTGTAGCCAGGTGTGAATGGCTCATGCATACACATGAAAGCTCCTACACATTGAATGAATGGAGCCAGAAATAGTGACATGAGTTCAGTTTTTCGTATTTATTCATCCAACTGAATGTTGCAACTACACCATTTAGTCCTCTTCATGTAGCCAAGACTTTGGTGATCAGATATCTGGGATCAAAACAAACTACCACCATTGCTTACTATGTACTTTTATAACGTTTCTGCAAATGTTCCAAACAGAGTTTTGCAATGTCTATACTTCATGTCAAATTACAAACTTAACATAAATCTGACACAATTGCAATATTCATTAAAACTGAGATGAGTGTAATGCCAAAACAAATACAGTGAGGGAAATAATTATTTGACCCTTTGCTGAATTCTTAAGATGACCCATTAATACAGAAATGAGAAGTCTGTAATTTCCCTGGTATGTTCATTTAAACAGCAAAAGACAGATTAACAAAACAAGCTAGAAAAAATCATCATGCAACAGTTACAAACTAATTTGTCATTTATCTAGGGAAATACGTATTTGTTCCCTTAGAACACATGCTTTAGTACTTGGTGGAATAACCATCGTTTGCAAGCACACCTGTCTGACGTTTCTTGTAGTTGGTCACCAGGATTGCATGCAGATCATCAGGAATTTTCATCCACTCATCTTTGCCAGTGAAAATACAGACGTCTCATCTCTTTATTAATGGGTCAACTTAAGAATTCAGCAGGGGGTCAAAAATTATTTGCCATGAATTAAGTTTATGATGTTCAAAGAAATGTGTGATCATGCCCCAGTCAGTGAAAGTGTGTTCCCTACCCCTAGACCCCAGAGGGTTAAGGGCTTTATTCAGGGGCTGAACAGTGACATCACTCTGCAAACTCCAGGATATGACCTTCTGATCACAGGACAGCATGCTCACCTGCTGAGCTACACATTACCCCCCAATTCCACAGATTAATTTGAGAACAGGTTCTCACTTCCGAGATCATGAGAAAAAAAAGTCGCTTGTTAGTGACATGGGGATCCCACGCTATTGCGAGGATATTGTTGTTTACACATGACAAACCACAAACACACTACGGTGGGAGACAGATATGGCTTGGTGACGGGAAAAGGGCACCATGGTCACATATCGCTCTTTGCTTCCACGAAGATGGTCAATCTTACCTCGAGTAAAGAATGCAGATGACAAAAATGAAGAGTCCCACAATGCTCTGGGCGTCCCACCAAGGCAGGTACGGGGAGGAGGGGGTGGGCGCCTCAGTGCTAACCAGCATAACTTCTGTCTGGTTTCCCACAGCCAAGGGTGAATGCGTGGGTTCTGCAATCAGCTGCAAGATGCTGAGCAGGCCAGGATTGCACTTACGATCTGGGGGGTAGGAGAGTGAGGTATAGGTATGAGGTTAGGGCCAGCCTAAATAGGGCACAAGGATGTTAGCCACTTTTACCACAACTAGATAAAACTGAGTTTCGGTCAAGCATCGTGCACTTACTGCATGCTTTTTACTTGTTGCGTGTTTTTAATCCTGGAATTTTACCCTGGCAATTCCCCAGGCCCATTCTATCACCACCCAGCTGACGAGACCATCATGCTTCACCAGGTATACGAAAAGTAAAGTGCAATGTCAGTGCAGACTGCAGGCAGGGTCGGTAAAAAGAGAATTTTTCCACTATGAAGTACCACTATTACTATTTTTAAAATGGTTTATTCACGCTAGCTATCAGCTGCTTCACTATCCCCGTTATAGTAACACCAGCAGACAGAACACCTATAGAAATGACGGTCTAATGAAAATATCATCGCAAATGCAGTTCCTTCTGCCAGGTGAAATAAACTAGAGAAATAAAAACCTGCATTAGAATGTATCCCATAATAAATTATGCAGAATTACTGTTTTACTTTTCAGTATGTAAATTACTGAAATAATTCATACCCTGATACAATCAGTACAATGACACTGAACAAAGGTTCAACATAATTTGCTACCAGAAGGCTGCTTCTGGACCCCTGTCCTGAGGTTTTTCATTACTGACAGCTAGAGCTGGGCTGTATGACCAAAAAATTACATCACTGTATTTTTTACAGTTATACAAGTTATATTGGTTTCACGGTATACGACAGTATTTTAGTCGTACGTTTTTGCATTGTTCCCACATTAACTATATTATTTTATTAGCCATGAGTGTGTGTGAGTGTGTGCGTGCACGTGCACCTTTCACTGTAGTGATGTTGTGTGAAGTGTGGTGAAGGAGGCGAAAACCGCACTGTTGCTATCAATAATGGTGAAAATGAGTATCTAATCGGATACTAATCGATATAATAAATGAGTATCTGAGAAAAGATTTTTTGACGACCCCAGTGTTTCATTCTTTTCAACTCCAGCATCAGCTATATGTTCCATTTCTGATATTTCACTGTACATTTTTATTGGTGCAGCATCGAAAAAGGTCCCCCCCTTTAAACAGCTTCCAGCTGCGACACGTTCTAAACATTGTGTAGGCTATTTAAACCGGTATTGCGGTATAAGAAAAATTCATATCATAACAATCATAAAAATGGTTTCCGGTATGAACCGGTATACCGCCCAGCACTACTGACAGCTCTGTCATGCAGGGAAGTATTTGTCTGCTTCACATAGGGCAATGTTCTTACCAGGCTCGTTGGTGATAGCAGACCAGGTCAGGTAAATGGTGTACAGGGAAATTATGGAGGACTGCAGCAGGCCGGAATGTGGATTAAATTCCTGCTCACACACACAAACAAAATTAGAATATTATTTGAAAAACTGTACACACACAATCTAAACTTCAAGTTTCTTTGCTGGCTGTACAGATATGCAGAATAAACCAAGCAAGTAGAAAAATTAAGGTTCAGTCATATTTACTTCGTTCTGCAGTTCACACACTCACTACACCTTCTTACCCCCATTGAAACATTCCATATGGTAATACCAATAAATTGTTTGTTGGCCAAAAACACATCCCATAAAACCTGAAATGATAGATGATGGCAACACCCACACATGCAAAATAAAATAAAGAGATAAGGAACGATTATTTCAACAGCAATGAAAAATTTCTGGTGTGCAAATTCTGTAATTTATGTACAACTAAGCTCAGATGTTCCGTGGTCGGGGAGGAAATGTGAGCAGAAGATATGGCATTGAAAAAAATACAAGAAATAGTGGACGGCACAATGTATTATCTATATGGAAGACTACATAAATAGAACCTTATGAAAGCACTTGCTTAACTGTGAAGCCAGGGGTATTCATCGAAGTGCACCAAGCAGAGTGTGCCCCCATAAATCCACACCCCCCCCCCGGTCCAATTCACAAATGCCTTTTAACATGTTAAGACAGTACCTAGTACTGCTATTTTAATATGCATTCACTGAAAGCCCGATGTAACATGCATTTCTGAATTTCATGAGAGCAGAAAGGGACTGGGCTCAAACCAGCAACTCTGGTTACCAGTCAGATGCTCCACCAGTTGAGCCACAGAAACAGTTGGATCTGTAGCCATTTAATTTATCTAGTGCTGGTTTTGCATGCCACCTACCTCGTAATGTTGTCAATAGTATCAAACGTACAGAATGTATCATATCTATCAAGTATAAAATGGTTTACATACTGATATTCTATAATATCAATTCTACAGCCTGCATTTACGGTTTGCTCTGACCACTGAGGCTCGTAGGCTAACGATGTGCATGACTAGACCTGAGTGCAGTCTCAGAAACGTGGTATTAAGATGACTTGTTCAGAAGCATCATAGCTTTCACAACTGTACTTAATCAATAAGCCAGAGTGGTGCCTGGAAATACTTTAACTTAGATAGTGGATAATCACAACTAAAGTCTGATAAGTAATAAATCCCCAAATCATCAATGATGAGCTTTCAGGTCGATTCCACAACCCATTCCAACTCAATCACCCACAGTGGGAGAGTTCATTTCGGCACAGGAAGCTCACACTCACCTGCACCTTATTCAGGACGGAAATGATGGAGGCAATGATGCACAGGAGGACATTGAAGGTGATGAAGAACACGTTCAGCCTGCAACCTCCAGACTGGGTGTAGAACACGCCGAGCAGGACGACGGCGGTGACACACAAGGCGTAGCTGACACCAGTCACCAAGCACAAGGCTGAATCCAACCAGAGACAGGGAGAGAGATGGGAGCTAGAGTCTCCGCCCAGTGATCCCATCTGACCAATGAGGTGACATCTCCCCTGCTGAGAAGCAAGAGGCCTCACCTGCAAACCAGCCTCTAGAGTTTCCTTCTTCTTTCTTGCCCATCCAGGATTCGTTCAAAGAGTGGGCGAAATCAACCAGGAGGATCAGTTGGATCAAGATGAAAAAGGACGCGCCAATGACTCCTGAAATAAACCAAACTTCACAGAGAGGGAAGGATGTTAACAGGAGATGGGAAGCTTTTCATTTCATGTGAAACCAGACAAAATATCCAGGCTGAAGCCTTACACCGGGTGAAGAGCCCATCCGGGATGTAAAAGGCACCGACTGTCACAGCAATGATGGCAGCAACCTTGAAAAACCAAAACCTGCAAATGGAAAATTACATTTTATAGTTAGTTTCTCAGAACTCCTCAGTAACCGTTGAGGTAAATCAGTACGCTGCACATTTTATCACTTTTTTATTGTTATTAATATCATGTACCACAGTCACAATCTGGCAATGTTTAAATATATGCTCTCTCTTTAAGTATGATTGTCAAATGACTTGTTGAATTGCCAAACTTCCCTGAGCAAACAACCAAGAGAGTAATCATCTCTACTAACAAAGCACAGTTAAGAATTCGTACTAGCTCTGAAATCTTGATGTTAGCTTTAATTAAAGTATTGCTTAGAGGGTTAGGGATCCATGCTCATCTCCAGAAGATCATTGGCTCGAATCCTGTGGCTGGCAGAGTATAATATCACCATTGGGCTCCTGAGCTCCAGGAATACTGGCTCCCAATCTTTTATTCCTTGTATATTGTGTTGGACAAAAGTATATTGTAATGGAAATGTCATTAAGTGGATCGTTGACATTTTACCCATTCTGGATAGCTGCCCGTGGGTCTCGACTGCTTTTGACTTTGAACATGAAGATAGAGAAGACCAAGAAGAATACAGCCATTCCAAAGCAGATGCGGTAGACAGCCTTGTAACCCACAAAAATCTCACAACTGACATGGCCGTGGAGGCCAGGTATAGTCCCTCCTTCACAAAAGCCTGGAATCTGGAAGAGGACAGACACAGCAGTCATGCACACATCCACAGAGAGGCAACCATACATAAAGGGTAAACTGTCTGGGTGTCAGCCTGCCAGCAAACCCAAAACATGGGCAAGAAAGTCCTACAAATTGTGGGGCGCATTAAGGTCTGGCCGTATACTGAAGCAGCATGCGTACCTTCTTCAGCTGGTGCTCAATTCCCGGTGAAAGCATCACACAGCATACGAGGGTCCCCAGCAGCAAGATGAAGGCATAGATGATGCGTGTCACTGTAGAGTTGCGACCGATGGGACAGCATGCACACTGAATGCACATGGCTCCGCCACACAGGCAGGGAACCTATATAGGCAGGTCAAAGAGGGACAGCAATCAAATCATCTCATTCCATTAGTTCACTGCAATCTACTTAATTAGTAGTTTTTAAACCACAATCAGTACACAGTTAAGGCCTACCCCAAAAACATGACACATTTAAAAGGTAATTTACCGGTGCATTTTCCATTCATATCGAAAAATACAGTAACACTTACTTTAATGGAGCACAAATAATATGGTATTATGCAAGGCTGAACGATTCATTGATTTCAAATGGAGGCAACGTGTTGGAGAAAGCGCCAAAGCTTTACACTCCAACTCTGCACACTCTATTAATTACGAGACAACACACTTTAAAGTTTTATTTGTGCAAGGGTAACCACACTCTCTGTAACACATTCCTTTGTAGCTCATCCTGCAAAGGGTGGTTCCCCTTGGCCCCTTTATTTATAGTCGGTGGGGGAGGTGCAGGGGTCTTACAAAGAAGATAGGTGTGAACAAAGAGTAGGTGGTCAACTTTTGAACACGTACTCAGGATACATGCAAGCTGAATGCTATGATTAATATAATCTAAAGTATGAGGTTAGAGGAAAACAAAATAATACATATACATGGTTAAACTCATTGCTGATTATACAGAAATAACAAATGATTAATAACAATTTCTTCAACCTAACACAACGATTTAAAACAACACGATTAGCAAATCGCAAAGGCTGCGATTTACGATATGCATTATATAGCACATCTGACCCAAATTTTAAAACTGCCGTGAGAATAGTTTTACAGATTCATGCTGTTGTCGTTGTGTGAGCCATTCCTACCAATCAGAAGTGCCATGCCCCTAACATGCCAGTCACGCTCACCAAACAGAAGTGGCCCAAGGTGACCGAACATATGCCCACAAACCCAAGGCACAGCAGTCATGCACACATCCACAGTGAGGCAACCACACATAAAGGGTAAACGGTCTCAAACCTTGCCAGCAAACCCAAAACATGGGCAAGAAAGTCCTACAGATTGTGGGGCGTTTTAAGTGAAACCCAAGGAAATCATTACATTCTCGTTGTGAAAAAATATTGACTCCGCTGCTGAGTTAAGTGAATCTGTCTCGTACAGAGATTGTTTACAGAAAGATCATATGATTAATAGAGATGCACTGATCGATCGGCCAGGGACCAGAATTGGCCGATTTTCAGCGTGCTCGGCGCTAACTGGAAACCGGCCAAACAATCTCATGTATTTCCGATACTGAACGAGTCCGTTATACACATGCACCACGCAACATACACACAGCAGCGCATGCAATAGCCTCTCACAGCCATGTGCACACTCATAGCCACATGCTAACATGTTGTTAGCGTGGAAGTTCTTTACTGTGAGTGAAGACGACATGAAGCTTGCAAAGAAAACTGTGGGGGAATCGCCATGAAAACAATGCAAAACATCAGAGGTCAATTTTAAACTGATTATTAAACATATACTACATAATGTTGAAAAGGAAAAATCATTAAAATCGCAACTCTAGCTAAGGTTCTGTCCTATGACAGAGTAAAATTGTTTTAGTGAAACTTTAACCCCGTGTGCTATAATGTCCGTACAGTATGAAGGTATGGAAAAAGTCCGATCTTAATTTAGCTTATGAGTGATGTTAGAATTGTATGTGCATAACATGCAATGTTGGTATTAATATTACCCGGCATTTGGAAGAGTACAGTTTACAGTTTATTTGGAGATTTGTAACATATGAACTTTTGTATTTTAAAAGCAAAAAAAGAAAAAAAAAGGTCAATGTCATGATATCTGGTGAATTTAAACATACTGGAAATGATACAAGTAACATTTGTTTTGTTATCTGTTGCACCTTGTTTGGTAAATTATGCCAGATAAAATTGGGTGTACGGCAACTCATTTTCAGTTAATTGTTATTTGTACCTCTTTCCAGTCACAGAACACTTTATTTTGAGACTTGTTTAAGTGAGAGAACATCCTGTAACTTGCGATTGTAAAGTGCAGTTTGGGGGAAATTGTAAAGTTTAATAATGACTTTCATTATGATAATAAAATTCTGCCTTGAAGAAAATCAGATTTTTGCTTGAATATGCCCTCAATTATAGTTCTTAGAAAGAAAAGTCTGCAAAAATTGGTATCACACCTGCAAAAAAATCAGAAATCGGCATCAGCTAAGTAAATTGCAATCAGTGCATTTTTAATTATAAGGGGCCCAGCTGGCATTTCTGCAGAATCCCTATTTTTCTTTGCTTACTAGAATTGATTTATTTTTATTATTATTAGTCTATGTAACAGTCACAGCTTTTGTGAAGGTTGTTTATTGTTTGATTGTTCTCTACTAATAAAAAAAAGCAATAAATACATATTGAAAGCAATCTTTAAGTTTTCATTCTCGCATTATAATATAAACCAGTTAATATTTTGATGCTATCTCCTGTGGTAGTGCTGTGTCACGTTTTAAATATATTACACACTGAATATTGAACTGAAGCTAGACTTTTAAAAAATTATATCACAAATCAAACCACAATCGCAATATATGTCAGAAAAATTACAATATTTTCCACAAATCCTTCAGCCCTAGCACTATTACTTATTTATTAAACACAAACTAAGTCTTAGTTACATACTGATCTCATATTACTTCATCTTTAATAAATCATGACGCATGTTTGATCTCTAGCAGTTACTATATTTGTTATATCCGTTAACTCTGCAAATGTTTGAGCTACTAAAGGAACAAGTCATGAATAAAACAACTGAAATACTGATCTCAGATTTATTTATCATTAATCAATTCAATGATGCATCTTTCATCCCAAGCAGTTACTACAGTATATCTTAATTGTGTAAACCTTTGTGATCTATTGAAGGAACTACTCAGGATGAAGTAATGAATAACAAATTAAATACTGATCTCATGTTTGTTCATCATTAATTAATCGTGCCACATTTTTAAATCTCAAGTTAACAGATATTTACATACATGTTTGAAAAACCACTGTCAATGGAGATTGTACACAACTTCTACTGTTTGCAGTAGGATGGACAAGGTCAATTGGCTATGGTCAGACCAATTAATCCATGCGAGATGGACTGTATTCCTGAAAACAGCACATTTGCAGCATATTTCAATAGGCCCATCAAAGACGTTTTTGTATTACTAAGTAAAATGGAAGCATTCATCAGGATGAAGTGGAGGCATGCTGTGCACAGCCCAGGGTGTTGCATCATGATAGCAAGCAACATGTCAAATCACTCAAGATTAATTTTCAATTTGTACCATCAACACATCCACCAACACATCGATCCATCCATTTTCCAAACTGCTTATCCTATTGGGTCGTGGGGGGTCCGGAGGCTATCCCAGAAGTAATGGGCAAAAGGCAGGGAATAACCCAGGATGGGGGGGGGGGCAGCCCATCGCAGGGCACACTCACACACCATTCACTCACACACACACACACACGCACACCTATGGGTAATTTAGTAATTCCAATTAGCCTCAGCATGTTTTCAGACTATGAGGGGAAACCGGAGTACCCGGAGGAAACCCCACAGCGACATGGGGAGAACATGCAAACTCCACACACATGTGACCCAGGCAGAGACTTGAACCTGGGTCCCAGAGGTGTGAGGCAACAGTGCTAACCACTGCACCATCATGCCGCCCCCCATCAACACACAGGGAATTCTTATTCGCACTATTCAGTGAGTAACATAAAATTAAACAGGATTAGATAGCACAAAACTCAACAAAAAGACTGACAAAATTTTTAATTACACATATGATTAAGTACTGGACAAGTTTGCATTTATGGAATAAACGGAATAGTTGAAACAGCTGAAATGGAAGATACGGCTCAATGGATTTTAAAGAAATGGCAATATAGTAGAATATGGTCAAATGTGCAAAGCCTTGCTCTCCAGCAAAGTGAACTGTGCATTTATGAAGTGATATTGCTCTGTATCAAGTCGAATGGGGGGAAATATGTTACAATCATATTTTAAACTAATACAAGAATCTAATAATCTTTCAAGACGTGGCCATCAAAATAAAATGAAAGCAGGAAACATCTTGCCTCCTCTAAACACAGATTATCTTCATTTTCGGGTAAGTGACCAAAAGTGACTTGTTATAAAAACGTTATTTATTTATTTTTTAAAAAAAGGAAAGAAAGAAATAAAAAAAACTCACAACCAACAGCTTAGTCTTTGTTACAGCGGTGTTTGAGGTTAACCACCTTCACCAGGACACCATTAAGATTTGTGTCAAGGCTAAAAATGGACTTCCACAACAAGAACACAGACGTGTCACAAGTAACTTTTTGGGTCAGGTATTTTTCTTTTGTTGTAACAATTGTGTTCGCATCATTGGGCGAATGTAATACTGATTAAGTTAGCAAACAAATATTTTTGAAGTTATTTATTAGTACTGAAATCGTTTCATTACGCACACAGAGAAAGCGTGTTCTGGACGTTACGTTTTCAGCTACACATTAAAGGCATGCTACCAGGTCTTGTCGTCAGTGTCGCGAGTTCTCTCTCTCTCTTTTTTAATAGAAAATGTGTGTTTTAGGTCATTGTAATTAGGAATAACCCCGAACTCACTTCCGGTGGCACAGTGCCACCGGGACCCACCCAAGTTAAGTTTAGGTTCTCCCTCCAAAGTACCGGTTACCTTTCGTTTTCACGCAAACTTTCCCCGGTGCTCATTACACGTAAAACCTGACCACTGAACAATGCTGGCTGCATAGTTAATTAAGCGCTGCGCTGCGGGCAGTGAACTACGCGAAGCTTCCCGCTATATTTATGAAACCTGTTGAGCAGGTAGTGGACGCCGTCTTCTAACGGGATTACTGAAGCACGAGCGCCCATTAACGCCATAAATCCCAAAAGACACACAACATGCCATGATTACGTCAGATTTTTAATCGGCTCTCATCGTAATTAGGAGGTAAACTTCGTCTTACCCAGCTGGTGATAGAAAATGCACCCAACACTGCGCCCATTGTTTCACTTTCAATGACGACTAGGGGCTCAGACAACGTTTTCTATGAGAGAGACTCCCCAGCGGCGTCTCCCGGAGCCCAGCGCATACTCCGTACGTTATTAAAGCTATTCACATATATCGAAGGGCGTAAGCGCAGCCCTCCCGCCCATTCTGCCGTACGGTATCAGCGTAGCTCTGAATTCCCCGCTACGTGACGGTGACGTCAGTGCGCCCGAGGCGTCGAGCTACAGAAGCGCCGAGATTTATACCCTGTTTCGGGTTTTGTAGTTTGACCCTTGGCGGTGAACTAGGCGTACTAATCTGCGTACAGTGCAATATATTTGCACTAGACAGGGAGGGTCTTACAAATGATGGAGAGATCAGGTAAACAAAAAGTGAAGCATCCCATCATTCTTTAGTGGAAATTTGGTTGGAGCAGTGGTGGGGTGATGGTTAGGGAATTACACTTGTGATTGAGAGATTGCTGGTTTGAATTCCTAATCTGCAAGGCACTCTGAGCAAAGTACAGCTCCCTGGCCACTGAATTAGCTCTCCCTTGCTATGTCACATGGGGGATAAATGCTAAGGACACATTTTGTTGTTGTGCCATGGTATGTAAATAATAACTAATCACTTCACCTTTTTAAATATTTGTTATTGTGTGAAGTAGATGTGAAAAAAGTCACCTGTGTCTTTTCAAATTACATTTTAACTGCTTATATGAGTCAGGTTCACAGGGGCCCTGGAGTAAGGATGTGTTGTTTGCTAACAAATCAGCTCTTTGAGTCAGCTCTTCTAAATGGACAATAAAAGCTGGCTTCCAGATGTGCGCAGTTGTGGTTTATTGATACAGTTTCAAAGTAACATAATGAGCGCATGTCCAAAACGAAGCATCATTTGGACACATTTTAACAGCTTGGGCAAAATAAGCTTATACAACACTGTTATGTTTAAAATTTCATATAGAGAAAGGTTAACTCACTTAAAAACTATGTATGCAACTGTATAGTTGGAGTACAAACAAACTGGTGGGTCTGCCGCTGCTACAGTACTTAGAGAAGAAGCTGGCACCTCCACATCTGTTACTTTGATGTCTCCTCCAAGTACATCTCAATCATCAGGGTCATCGCAGATGTTAACTATCCAGACCTCCATGAGGCTGATTATTTCAAAGACTTTGACCTCCGCAAGACGATTGATGAGGAATTGGCAAACGCTTCTGTAAGAGAAAGAATTCGCGGTTGATTATGTCGTCCACATAGCATAGAATTAATAAGAGTTGTTCACTGTCCTCCTGTTACCGTAATATTCTGTGAAGCTGTGTACTCACAGTTAGGAGCAACTCCGACTCCACCTACCAGACATACCTATCAGGTGATTGAGGTATTGAATGATTCTGTTCGTATATGGACTAACCAACCCGAGATTCTAATGCGTCTTCCAATATGTCCATGATTCACCCATATCATTTTGCCAAGGACGGGTTGTGCAACATGTTTATCTAATATCGCTTGTATAACTTCTTTGTGGGACGCTTATCTTGTCTTAAGAAATTCTTGTTTTGGGAAACTTGCCTTGTTCAAGGACACTTGTCTTGTTTTTCAGAGGAGAATGGAAAGTGTTACCAAATATGTTTTGCAGCTGCAAGCACTCTCACTCCACTCAGATAAGAACTGAAGAACCAAGAGTGCACTGCCTGAGGGGAGGGGAGGGTCTGGCCACCTCATTCCCTGCCCACATGCACGCAGTCGTCTTTGACAGTGCCCAGTTTAGTATAAAGGAAGGGGCAGAACTCAGTACTGACTGGAGCTCAGCCATGGGATAGAGCACGCATCACCCGGAACTTTTTCGGGATTCACGTGTTGGTCTCATGCCAGGACTGAAACGGGCTTCCCAGTCTAAGAGTGAGTAGGTGATGATGGCACGTCTGAGTGTGAATAGCTTGAAGCATTTTATTGATTAAAGGGATTACTTGCTTATCACAGCTTATGATATATGATCATTTTGTATTGTTTTTAATAAAATATTTCCGAACGAACCAAAGCGTACCTGTTTGTTCCTTCGAAAGTCCTATATCTCCCTATCGGACTAAAGCAGCTTCACTGCTAGAAAGGGTTGAAAATGCATCTATGGTTTGCATGACAATAGCTTGCTGGGGGCAATGGATAATGTGTCTGACTACAGCTAAGAAGATACTAGGTTCAGATCCTGTCTGGTTCACCCATTGCTGTCTTTTTTTTTTGTTTACAGGGGCAGCATATGGATCAGTGGGCTAAGCCTGTGTGCCTGTGATCAAAAGGTCATCAGTTCAAAACCCACTTGGGCATATCTGTGGGGCTTTGAGCAACTTAACCCCCAGCTCCCTGGGTTAAAGATAATTTCCCTATAGGGATCAATGAGGTGTCTATTATTATCTAGAACTACCTCATGATCATGTCAGTTATTTGTCACTTCATTGAAGAATACAAAATGGCCTCCTGTCTTCTGGACTGTTCTGAATTCAGTTGCAGACATACATCAGAAAATGTGGCTGAGGAGTTCCTTAGAGTTGCCAGAGAATGGAAGGTTAATGACAAAGTGACTTATTGTTAGTGATAATGCAGCACGCATAATGAAAGCTGTCCAAACCTTTAAGTGGACTTGGCACATGTCTAGCTCTCGCAATCAACTTTTATTGAAAGTTGCCCTAAAAGAAATGAAGACCACTGTGGGATTCTTCCACAGGAGCACAATAACTGCAGAAATGCTTATGTCTATACAATTGCAGATGAGGTTGCCAGTCCGAGACTCAAACAAGACTACACAGTGGAACTCAACACATTGTATGTTAGAACACTTTTCGAATTGAAGATTCTTTATTTGTCTAATGAAAAGTACCCTGATTCAGCCCTGAGACTGTGCAATAAAGTTTAACAAATTGTGTGTTTAACACCTCTTAAATTTGGCTTTAAAACCATCATGGATTTCAAGTGCTTTTGCTTGAAATGCTACATTAAATCTTGACCAATTTTTTTGAAAATAAACTCGGACCTTGCCTTTCAGACTGTATAAGAATTGATTATACAGTATGCAGAATTTCTGAGGTACGTCCTGTCAAACTTTACTCATAATACACAAAATAACATGGATTTCTTGAAAATGGTACAGTAAACGTTCACAAGATTTTTGACTGAAAATAGCTTGATATGTAGCCTTTCATGTGGTATGAAGATTTGTTCATACATTATGTGAAAAGAAATATGAACTGTCAAATTTGGCTCATATAAGCAAATAAGCATAAAACCCTGGATTTCATAATGCTTTTTCTTGAAAACGATACAGTACTTCCTACATATGACTACAAATCACCCTTTTTCTATGTGCAATCACTAAGAGTCTTCTTTTGCTAAACGTGATCCAATACCAAAATATCACATCTATATGTGTACCACACATTTTAAACGTGGATGATAGATAGACAGGTAGAACTTTATTAATCCCTCGGGAAGGCTCCTCTGGGAAATTCTAGTGACGTGGAGCGAGGCGGCATGGTGGTGCAGTGGTTAGCACTGTTGCCTCACACCTCTGGGACCCGGGTTCGAGTCTCCGCCTGGGTCACATGTGTGCAGAGTTTGCATGTTGTCCCCATGTCGCTGTGGGGTTTTCTCCGGGTACTCCGGTTTCCCCCCACAGTCCAAAGACATGCTGAGGCTAGTTGGAGTTACTAAGTTGCCCATAGGCATACATGTGAAAGTGAATGGTGTGTACGTGTGCGCTCTTTAAACAAGAGCCATGCAAAGAGAGTTGCATCAACAATACTAATACATTAGTATAATACATAATTGTAGTTATAACCTAACGTTTATTAATGTATTTAGCAGAAGGGGAAAGGAAAGAATGTTTAAAAAATCAGATAAGACTAATGTTTTAATATTGCTTTAATTCATGGCGGTTTCAGTAATTCCGTGATTACTTCATTACTTGGGTCCTCAGGTATCTTAATGACTTATCCACCTAATAAACTCAGAAACATGAACAGCAGGTCATGTAGTTTGTCTGCACACGTTCCTCCATGCTGTCTTTGCATATTGCTTCTACCACGGTTGGTTGTGCTCCATGGGATGCCTCAATTGCACAGAGCAAGGAGTACAAATGTACAGTGGAGATCGAAAGTTTGGGCACCCCTGATAATTTTCATGCTTTTCCTTTATGAATCACTGGTTGTTTGGATCAGCAATTTCAGTTAAATATATCATATAGCAGACAAACACAGTGATATTTTAGAAGTGGTGATGATTAATCATTAAGCAATCACGCCACCTTGTGCAAAAGAGATGAAACTTTACAAAAAACACGAGCTCTTTCAAATAACATATTTTTTTACAGATGTAATACATTCTGTGCCTGCCCACATTCACTGCAATAGGTTTTACTCCACATTTAGAAATGTTCAAAAACAATAGATAGTCGAATAACGCTGGAAAAAGAACTGATATATTTTTAACAAAGAACTTTTATCCATAGCTGTAATTAACATAACTGTCTTATTAGGAGTACTGTTATGTATTATTATTAAAATATGAACAGAATAGAACTTCAGCAATTCAAAAAGAACAAAACAGAAGTCAATTCATTCACTTAGTAAAAGAAAGTAAATCATTAAAAAATTAAGCACAAAACAGAACATTCCTACACAACTCCAACGGAATATTTTCTTTGAGAATTAGAATGTAGTGGTCAGTGTTGACACACCACACCACAGAACATTGAAACACCTCTGCATTTTACCCATATGTGATGTTGTGACCGTCATCATGGAGTCCACGATGTGGGGACACCAAGGTCATAATTATCATACATATTGGGGAGGACATTTTGAGCACATCTGATGGTTGGGGGGGATGTCCCTCCTCCTCAGAATACATTATAGTTGCAGCCTTCCTACTAACAATGTTTTATACAGCACACACAAACAGCATTGTAATGTGACTTACAAACAAATTTGCCACACATTTTGCACATGACTCTTGTTTTTCTGTCCCGTTGACTAGCGCAAAAGACGCACCTTTTCTTTAATGGTTTGCCCAGTGGGGCGGGCGGGGGGGCCACGCCTTTCCTCGCCGCCATCACCTCTCTGGCAGCGGCACAGTCACTGGGGAGATTTGACCGCTGCTGCATTGCAGGAGTTACTATCGCTTCACCCAGCCGCACCATCCCATGCATGTACGACCGCTGCTGCACTGCAGGAGCTACTAGGGCTTCGCCCAGCCGCACCATCCCATGCATGTACGACCGCTGCTGCACTGCAGGAGCTACTAGGGCTTCACCCAGCCGCACCATCCCATGCACGTACGACCGCTGCTGCATTGCAGGAGCTACTAGGGCTTCGCCCAGCTGCACCAGAAACACCTTACGTTTGTTTCCTCTTTTGTCCGGCTGCTGGGAATTTATGGCATCCCAGACTACACAGGCATTGTGTGCAGCAATGTCCAACATGTCACAGAAGAGTGCAAGTGTCCAGCGCGAGGTTTTTCGTATTGTACTATACGCTGTCGTCAGTTTGTTCATTGTGTCCACTCCACCTCTAGTTTCATCATAATCTGTTAAAATGCAGGGCTCTCGATCCATGCGACTGCTGATTGCCGGGTTCTGGTGGAACGTGCTCATGAGGAGCACGTTCATTTTCTTCTTTGTTTTCAGATACGACACGATGGTTGTGTTTGAGAAGAATCCGAATTTTGAGCTGTGCAGTCGCCTGCCCTTGCTCATGAGGAAGTCAGACGGCAGCTCCGGCCGACTGCGGCATACTTCGCCTGTCATAGTGAGTTTCTTTTTGAGCAGCTGTTGACCCAGGTCAAAAGACGTGAAAAAACTACCTACGGTAACATTCTGCCCCTTCAGCCCCTCCGACAAGTCCAGCACAACGCGTTTCGCAAGGTTTTCTTCCGTTTCTTCCCCTGGAGGCTTGCCTGTGTAGACCTGGACTTTCCAGCAATAGCTGGATCTTGAATCACACGCTACCCACAGTTTGATGCCGGACCTGCTGGGTTTGTGTGGCATGTACTCCCGAAATGGGCAGCTGCCTACAAGAACACATATAAAGAACACGCACTGTTGTCAAATAAAGCAATCAGATTAATATTTGTGCAAATAAAAAATTCTGGTAACACTTTGCAACATCATTCCTTTATTAACTAAGTAACCCAGTCTTTACTCAAGTACATATTGTGAACAAATACAGTAACCGCTTGAAATAAACCAGTTACAATTATGATGATAAATATAAGGTCGATTTACATATGTACATTAATAGAAGTAGCCTACTAAATACGGAGTGGTAACGTTAAACTTCATCAAAAAAACATCATTTTTTACACATAATACAAACTATTGTAACAATGTAGATCAATGTACAGAAGTAATAAAAAACATATACTACTCACCTCTGAAGGGAACCAGGTGCTCGTCAATTGTTATATCATGGCCGGGATTATACATAATGGAAAGGTTGCTTGACCACGTGTCCCATACGTCCCGGATCGCAGCCAGCTTGTCCGTCGATTCCCTCAATGCTCTCGACTCTGGATTGTCGAACGTGACGACATGTAACAAGTCAAAAAATCTTTTTCTGGACATCGTCGCCCGGAAAATCCACCTTCCCATTTTTTCGTCCCACAGCTTTCCAATGGATTCCTTACTTGATTGAAAACCCCCTGCCAAAATTAAAAGACCCATAAATGCCTTGAATTCAGTCGCTGTTAATTTTTGCCAGTCGTTGGAGAACCTCTTTTCTCCCTCCAAGTTTGTCATATCGATGATGATATTTTCCATCGATTCTGGAAAGAATGACATAAATGTAGATGCTATATCTTGGGCTTGGGAAATGCAAAACCTTGTTGGCCCAGGAGTGATCTTCAATATATTCTGCGCTGGCATCCTACGTCCTTTAGCTGGTGCACTTGTACACCATCTGATTTCCCCATTTTTCGACAAGTATGTCTTTTCAGAATGTTCATCATCCGAGGAGGACAATGGTACATTTCTCGACAAGTATGTCTCTTGTTCTTCAGAACATTTATCCTCCGAGAAGCTCATTTCCCGAGTTTTGGACAGGCGTGTCTCTTTCTTTTCAGAACGTTCATCCTCCAAGGAGCTCATCTGTCCCTTTCCCGACAAGTATGTCTCTTCTGCTTCAAAACATTCATCCTCCGAGGAGTATATCTGCCCATATTTCGACAAGTATGTGTCTTGCTCTTCAGAACTTTCATCCTCCGATGCCTCAATACTGTCGATCTCTGTACTGCTGCTTTCCATAGTGTCATGTAGTATGCGATCAGCAGCTTCTTTTGCTGTGCACTTCTACCTTTCTCCTATCAAACAGCAACTGCGACGGTCGTCGGGTTTGGCGCCAGTATTTAATGTGGGTAAACATTAACCGCGTTGCATGCTGGGACGGGGCGTCGTTTTGTAAAGACAAATGTTCTGTTTACCTGCGCGCGCGTGCGCTACGGTGATTAGCTGCATACTTTCTAATTGTGTTCAGATTAAAAGTGTTTCGTACGTTTTTAGAATCTGCCGGAGAAGAGATGGTGAAAGGAAGAAATTAATAATTTGGAGAAACTAAAAACGATAAATGACTTAGTATTACATACCCCGACGTTGTGAATGACCTCGAATTGCACTAAGTGCATACTCTGCAATCGCTCATGGCGGCGTCCTTCCCAAAGCTTGGTGCGCAGCATTTCACTCGAACATCCCCCCGGCGTCACCGAGCAACAAAACTCTGCCTCTGACAGAAAAACGGGCAAGCAATTTAAGGAAGACCAAGCAGCGGTCAAAGACACAGAAAACTCTGGTGTCTGTGTCATGGACCTGAAGAGAACGGTAACGTGGGGGCATGTGAGACTAAAAACTGTATGGTCCAGTGGATTCATTTCCTATGTTTTGGACTTGAGGATACCCCAGCAGTAGAAGATGTCTGGTTTTCCTCCTCATGTTAACAGGCTAAGAATGTCATAAACATGTCTCCTGATGTGTAGTTCCTCAGGTTAGTTTTTATAATTGTGTTATACTAGTACTTATTTATGTATTTTCTTTTTTTCATATGTGTGTGTATTTATTGCAAGCATAAATTGCACTGTAATATATTATGTTTAATTTGTATTTCATAAATTATAATGTAGTGTATGATTTATGTTATGTAAATATATAGTGTGATTTATAATGCTTTACATAAATAAAATGCTACTAGAAACAAATATGTCGTTTCAAGTTCAAAGTTGCTTGACATTGTCATCATTGAAAACATTCATAATACATTTATTTTTACTCATAAAGTGCAGCCTGGTTTATTGGATGACATAAACTAGGAATTAATCAACAGAAATGGTCCTAACTGTCAAAATAACTGAATACAAGGGTGGGATAAAAGTGCAAGTTACAATTACATGACATCTGTATTGTTCAGCCTCTGAGGTTATGATTAGTCCTGAAGGTCGGCTACACCGATATCGGACAACTATGAGGGACAGAGTCACACCAGTACACTAACCACAAGACAGTGTACTTTAACAATCAGCACACAACACCTGGACACACCTTTGCCAGAGCACAGCAAACTGGTAATTTTGTCTAAGAATGTCACACTCTCATCTTCACAGGGCAGAACCATACTGATTGGAATTTTGGAAGACAGTGTTTGTATTTGTTGTGTACAAGACCGATAATTCTCTCCACGTGGATTCTAGGATGTGTGATACATCTTGTTTCCTCCATATTCTTTGCATCCAGCTGATGGTGACCATTTCCGAATGCTGTCATTGTCACTTCAGGACACATTATTCCCATACTCTCCTTTATGTCAAACCTCTGTTCTCTGTTTGTCACTAGTGCACCCATCCCATCCTTTGGAGATGAAAGAAATAATTCCTTGTGGCATGATGCCGATTTACTTTATTCAGTGTGTGACTGTACTTTGAAAACTTTTAGTTTGAAAATGTTTGTGCCCATGCAATATGGATGGACAAACATATGCTGCATAGCATTCATACAAATAGTTTCCCCACTTAATTCATCATAATATGCACAAAACTATTGTACAGTTACAATAAAACTTAATTGTACATACCTTTAATCTTCCATTAATCCATTTTCCATACTGCTTATCCTACTGGGTGGCAGGGGGTCCAGAGCCTATCCTGGAAGCAATGGGCATGAGGCAGGGAACAACCCAGGATTGGGGGCCAGCCCATCGCAGAGCACACACCATTCACTCTCACACCATTCACTCACACAAGCACACCTACGGGCAATTTAGCAACTCCAATTAGCCTCAGCATGTTTTTGGACTGTGGGGGGAAACCGGAGTACCCGGAGGAAACCCCACGACGACATGGGGACAACATGCAAACTCCACACACATGTAACCCAGGCGGAGACTCGAACCTGGGTCCCAGAGGTGTGAGGCAACAGTGCTAACCACTGCACCGCCATGCCAACCCCTACTTATAGTCTTTTTCGAATCAAATATTATTTAAAAAAATAGTACAGGAACATCTTCATAACCTGCTTTTAAAATTACACAAATTACTTGTGGTTTCATCCTGGCCAACCCACTGAAGATTTTCTAGCTCAGTCAGTTTTTTTGGCCTCTATAGCCAAAAAAAGGAAGAGGCCAAGTCTTTGATCCATATAAGCCGTTGCTCACTATAAGCGGGAACTATTGTATCTTAAATCAAACCCATGTACAGAGTCGTATCAACAATACTACTGCAGTTTGATCATAAACTTGTACGGTAGTTAAAACCTAATGTTTACTAATACATGCAACGGGAGGGGAAGGGATGTTTCAAAATTCAGATAAGATTAATGCTTTAACATTGCTTTAGTTCATAGCTTCAGTAATTCTGTGATAACTGAGGGCCCAAGTAATCTTAATGACTTATCCACCTAATAGACTCAGAAACATGAACAGCAGGTCATGTAGTTTGTCTGCACACGTTCCTCCATGCTGTCTTTGCATATTGTGTCTACCATGATTAGCTGTGCTACATGGGGATGCCCCAGTCACACAGAGAAAGGAGTACAAATGTATGTGTTGCCCAGTGACATGGAGGAGAAAAAATGGTTGGCTAAAGTCAGCAGGAGGAATCTCCTAACTAACTATAACTAAAGACTACAACCGAAAAAGGGAAGTAATCATACACTTTTTTTCACAAAGACCACACCACTGAGAAGCTTAATGTTTGGTTCATTAGAAAATTGAAGAAACAGTTGATCTGCAACCTAATATAGACATGAAAGGCCCAAAAACACTCAACCCATAAGATGTGTTTTTGTTTGCTGTGTATTATAAATAAGCAATCCTCTAAATCCATAGCAATATATAAGAACAATAGCTCTCTTCCTTATTGTGTAACTGTAGCTCGTATTAAAGGTGGAGTTCACCGCAAAACTGAAATAAGATACATTTTAGAGGGGCTTTAAAGCTATATGTCGCTCTAGGTTGTTCTGCTGTAAGTTGCCTAGTGTTCCTCTAGAATATAATGGTATTGAATGGCATTCCTTCTGTGGTGATGATCAATCATTAAGCAATCACGCCACCTTGTGCAAAAGAGATGGAACTTTACAAAAAAACATGAGCTCTTTCAAATAACATATTTTATTACAGATGTAATACATTCTGTGTCTGCCCACATTCACTGCAATAGGTTTTACTCCACATTTAGAAATGTTCAAAAACAATAGATAGTCGAATGACGCTGGAAAAAGAACTGACATATTTTTACACAATTAGGAGTACTATTATGTATTATTATTAAAATATGAACAGAATAGAACTTCAACAATTCAAAAAGAACAAAACAGAAGTCAATTCATTCACTTAGTAAAAGAAAACAAATCATATATTTTTTTTAACCACAGAACAGGAACACAACATTCCTACACAACTCCGCAAAACAAAATATTTTCTTTGAGAATTAGCGATCAGTGTTGACACAGCACAGCACATTTACTGTGACATCTGAAGGATGGGTGGATGTCCCCCCTCCTCAGAATACATTATAGTTGCAGCCTTCCTACTAATAATATTTTATACAGCACACACAAACAGCATTGTAATGTGACTTACAAATAAATCTGCCACACATTTTGCACATGACTCTTGTTTTTCTGTTCACTTGACTAGTGCAAAGGATGCACCTTTTCCTGAATACTTTGCCCAGCGGGCCGGGCGGGCCGTTCTTTACCACCATCGCCACTCCGCCATCGCCACAGTCTCTAGGGATATTTAACCAATGCCTCATTGCAGAAGCTACTAGGGCTTCGCCCAACTCCTGCAGAAACAGCTTGCGTCTGTATCTCTTTCCCGTCTTCCACTCAGGGTTAATCTCATCCCAGACTACACAGGCATTGTGTGCGGCAATGTCTAACATGTTAAAGAAGAGCCTAAGTGTCCAGCGCGAAGTCTTTCGCATTGTACTATACGCTGAAGTCAGTTTGTTCATTGTATCCACTCCACCTTTATTTTCATTATAATCGATTACAATGTGGGGCATGCGATCAAGGCGATCGCTGACTTGAGGCTTTTTGTGGAATGTGCTCATAAGGAGCACGTTCTTCTTTCTTTTTGCCAGATACGACGCGATGGTTGTGTTTGAGAAGAATCCGAATTTTGAGCTGTGCAGTCGCCTGCCCTTGCTTATGAGGAAGTCAGACGGCAGCTCCGGCCGACTGCGGCATACTTCGCCTGTCATAGTGAGTTTCTTTTTGAGCAGTTGTTGACCCAGGTCAAAAGACGTGAAAAAACTACCTACGGTAACATTCTGCCCCTTCAGCCCCTCCGACAAGTCCAGCACTACGCGTTTCGCAAGGTTTTCTTCCGTTTCTTCCCCTGGAGGCTTGCCTGTGTAGACCTGGACTTTCCAGCAATAGCTGGATCTTGAATCACACGCTACCCACAGTTTGATGCCGGACCTGCTGGGTTTGTGTGGCATGTACTCCCGAAATGGGCAGCTGCCTACAAGAACACATATAAAGAACACGCACTGTTGTCAAATAAAGCAATATTAACATTTTATGCAAATAAAAAAAATTGTATCACTGTACAATACCATTCCTTTAGTAACTTAGTCATGTAGTGTACATTTAAGTACAAACCATGAACTAATGTAGTAACCGCTTGAAATAAATGATCGACTACGATACTTCGAATACGATCGAAACAACACCGACATACACTTTTTATGTTATAAAGAAATCTTGTTTTATTTGACCCATATTGTCATTTTCATTTATACTTTCGAAATTTCCACGTGCTTAACAAGAATAAAAAATCTGCAGCTTAAGATATAAATGGTAAAACCTGAGGTGCGCAATATTTGTGTGTGTGCGTGTGGGCGCGTGTACAGTAATTAACAGACATACTAGACACGTAGTGGTAACATTAAATTAATAAAAATGTGATTTATTGTAGTAATGAAACACCTAAACTGTTGTAATAATATAGATGAATCAGCAATAAAGAACATATATTAGTTACCTTTGAATGGAACCAGGTGCTCGTCAATGGTTATATCATGGCCGGGATTATACATAATAGAAAGGTTGCTTGACCACGTGTCCCATACGTCCCGGATCTCAGCCAGCTTGTCCTTCGATTTCTTCTGTACTCTCGACTTTGGACTGGCGAACCGCATAACATTAAGCAAGGCAGAAAATCTTTTAAAGGACATCGTCGACCGGAAAATCGTCCTTCCCGTTTTTAGGTTCCACAGACTTTCAGTGGATTCCGTATTTGATTTAAACCCCCCTGCCAAAATTAAAAGACCCAAAAATGCATTGAATTCACTCGCTGTGAATTCTTGCCAGTTTGGGGAAAATTTCTTTTTCCCTGCCAGGTTTGTCATGTCGATGATGATCTTCTCCATCGGTTTTGGAATGAATAACTTAAATGTAGATATCATATCATGGGCTTTGGAAATGCACAAACTCGTTGGCCCCGGAGTATTTTTCAATATACACTGCGCTGCCACCATTGCTGGATCTTCTTTTTCTAGTACTTTCGAAGACCAGCGTATTTCCCTATTTTTGGACATGTATGTCTCTTTAGAACATTCATCCTCCGAGGAGCTCATCTGTCCATTTTCCGATAAGTATGTCTGTTCATCTCCAGAACATTCATCCTCCGAGGAGCTCATCTGTCCATTTTGCGATAAATATGTCTCTTCATCGTCAGAACATTCATCCTCCGAGGAGCTCATCTGTCCATTTTCCGATAAGTATGTATCTTCATCTTCACAACTATCATTTTCCGAGGAGCTCATCTGTCCATTTTTCGACAAGTATGTCTCATCATCTTCATAACTTTCATCCTCCGATACCTCAATACTGTCGATCTCTGTACTGCTGCTTTCCATAGTGTCATGTAGTATGCGATCAGCAGCTTCTTTTGCTGTGCACTTCTACCTTTCTCCTATCAAACAGCAACTGCGACGGTCGTCAGGTTTGGCGCCAGTATTTAATGTGGGTAAACATTAACGCCGCGTTGCATGCTGGGACGGGGCGTCGTTTTGTAAAGACAAATGTTCTGTTTACGTGCGCGCAACCTCGGATTAGAAGTGTTTCGTACGTTTTTAGAATCTGCCGGAGAAGGGATGGTGAAGGGAAGAAATTAAATCGCAATATATATATATATATATATATATATATATATATATATATATATATATACACACACACATACACACACACACACACACTTGCACAGGGATATATATAACTGGTATATGCAGTCCGCATTCACTTTAAAGTACAGCAAAGTATTATAATTTTATATACAGTAAAAATACTGTAAATAAACAGCATTTTACTGTAATTTTACATGTCTTTTATTTTTTTTTACAGTGTGTGTGTTCTTGGACTGAATTACTGATGATGTCGTTAAGTGCTCAGTAGCGACATCTAGCGGGGCCTGGAGTCATCGGCTCCTAATATACAGATGCATCTGCACTTGACATGAAGTACCCAAGGGAAATGCCTACAGGAAAAATATATTTTTATATGGACTTTACATTTACCATACATGATAACATATGGCTTTATTAGGAAATGCAAGTTTATTGTTAGTTCCTTAATAAAAATTTATATTGCTTTTACATTATTCATATGAAAGACATGCATGATCTCTCCATATTCGGTTGGTTTAATTGAACTGCCATGTTCTCAGAACACAAAGTCAATATATCAGCTGAAAACGGATACTTCCTTTTCAAAATACTCATTCTAGGTTTGTGGAACCATTATGCACAATTCAATTAAACGGAGGAAATATTAAATCCATTAGCACAGTGTGAAGGTTAATCACAGGTTGCTAATCTTATTCACCAATTATGTGGTACCCAAAGCACTGAAAGCTGAGATTGCATCCTTAGTTGATCTGTTTCCATGGTAAGCGAACTGGTGCCTGTCCAGATCCATGGAGACGTTGGCCCTGATGTGAGATGTCGAAAGCTGTCCGCAGTGACAGCAACATGATTGCCAAATGTCCCCACAGGCTGTCTCTGTCTGGCCAGTGCACCAGTGGAGACAAGCGTGAATACAAAACACTTACCTTCTCCTAAAATGCTGCAGCAGCAGTTACTTGGTGCACACGGAATAGATGACTGATGTGCTGGATTAACAGTTCTAATCATAGATGCATGAAGGTAAGAAGGAACATCTGAAAGGTGTCAACTATCTTCTTCCCTGAGGTAGAAATGTCACTGTATAACACAAAAATACCTGAAAGTGCCATAGCTTGGAAGTCCAGAGCAATATTTTACCTTGGGATTACCAACATTCACAAATTGCTCTGGCACCATCAGCTCTGCACACACTCTATAGCAGGGGTAGGGAGCCTGATCCATGCAGAGCCGGTGTGGGTGCGGGTTTTTGGGATGGCCTCTCAATCAGCCAATAACAGTGGATTCCAAGGACTGGAGTTGAGAATCGCCGCTTTATTATTGGCTGATTGAGAGGCCATCCCAAAAACCTTTGTCCATCCTGGAGACCATTGGAGTGAACAGAGTTGACATGACTCTCTACATGGCTCTAATGTAAACCTTCTTTAGTTTAGAGAACTTCAGTGAACCCTGTACTGGAGAAATGATTGAATGATGGTTGGATAAAAGTTTAATTTAGCTGGGTAGAAATTTTAATTTTTGCAAAAAAGACCCAATCCTCTTCACTCTTTCCAAACTCTGCTGTATCGTAGATTTCAACATGGATCAATCGACATGCAATAAGCCAACCCAGTTATTTGGTTAATATATTCATATGGCTCATTTTCCACACTATTTCTGGTCTATCCCTGAAAGCTTTGTCCAGTAGTGATTTGATATGGCTCCTTACTCATACTCATAAGTGGAAGGCCCTGAATACATTCTGAGGTCAGTGTATATGCTTTGCATTTCGCGCTAAAAGAAAAATCTAACAAAATGTGCATATAAAGAAATAATAATGAAATATTAAGATATTCCTGCCTGAACTCACCACACTTGTGAAACAAAAGAACTTTTTCTTTCCAGTGTTAGATTAATTGAAGGTTTTTGTTTATGGAAAGAGGAGATAACTCAAGAATATTAGGGGTTGTGATGTTGCATCCAAGTCATGTAATGGCAGTCTTTATATTTATGACCACATTTAGCCCTGTGGGGAAACACTTTACTTAAGGCCATGTTTTTAGCAATTTGTAAACACATTCAAAACAAATAATAATGCATTCATAAAGCATTATAAACATGGCTATACATATTTATCAAATGGCATTAACACATTATAGTCATGTGTATCATGCATTGAGTGCTCTGTGAAGCTCTCATCTGTAATGCACTATAGCATGATAACCATGGCCTTAAGGGTTACCAAACCTTCTTTAAGACCAAGAAGAAAAAAAAACATGTATTGCTGTACATTTATTGTTTACAAGATATTCAGGAATCTTGAACAGTTTTCACTTTCCCTCAAGAGTCACTGTTATATACATCTTTTAAAAAACTTCCTGTCATTCAACACTAAAGTGCATAACACCTTAATTAAAGTTTTGCAATCACCCAGTTTCCTCAGTACTACAATGTAATTAACGGAGTCCAGAAGCACTTTAACAGATGAAACCAATATGCGTTAGTCTTCATACTATCAAACTGAAAAACAATATTGATATCTGAGTGATATCTTAACGTTCCCACTGTTAGTTGTCGTACGTGAGCGTATACACAAGTATACACAATACAAACCCATATGTAAAACACCACAAAGCATCGCAAATACAAAATATCGTCATGTTTTCCTAAAGAGGTCCTGTGTCCTGTCCACCTAATAATCAAATTATCACGAAATACCACAATTAAGATGGTTTAATGTTCATTTAAAAGAAATATATCCTGTGTAAGATGTCATCTGGTGGAATCATAGGAACTCTTAATGTGATCCAAGACAGAAAGTATTAAGGATCCTTTGGGATGTGTGAAAGACTTTCTTATACAATCTGAACAGTATTAGCTATCTATGGCAAAAAGCAATATCACGAGAACTGTCATGTGTGTTGCTGTTCGGCTTTTTCATATTTTTTCTCTTCTCCAAAGCCAAACAGATATAGTTTCACAAATTTGGCAGGTGTCCCCCAGCAGCTCCGTAACACTCTGCTTTAGCAAACACAGAAGCCGCTCGCAAACCTGAGGCTGGGTATAGACTTGTGCTTTAGTTTGTGTTGGGAGTCACAGTACAGTCAGTCTTTACACAACTTTCACACGTAACTGATGGTAAGTATGTATATGAAGTCACGCACACAAAAAAAAAAATGCAATGTACCATTTTACAGCTGAGTGATGCCAAACTAGTAATTTCCCATATAGTATGATTCGAAAGAAATCACTAGTAACTAAATGTCAGGAGAATTATTAGAATTAGCCATGATAGGCAAATGACCTGAAGATTCACTCCACTGCTTGGTGGGAACTGCTACAGAAGGAAATCATGTGTTCTGGATGTCCTAGGGAAATTATTACTACTATTATTAAAATAATAATAATAACAGCAGCAGCAATGGTTGGAAGATGGTTGAAAAATAAGAATGTGGCATGGAAGTCACCCTGTGTCTTATTTCATCACCATTTTGTGCACCAGCTGAACTCACTTAGCCGAGTGCTGGTGTTTTGAATCAGTAACCATGGTGACAGAATAAAATAAACAAACAAGAACCTCCCACACATTGAAAAATATGCAGACACACATACATACAGAGCCACACAAACCGTGACACCTGGTGCTTTATATGTAAATGGCCCTGAGTTCCTCATGGGACCCAGATGCGCACAGATCAATCAAGGCAGATGCCGAAATTACGGTAGTGGCAGTAGGTCCTGAAAGAAGTTGCGGTCTTTGGCGGGGGGGGTGGGGGGGGAGGAGGAGGAGGGTAAGAGACAAAAGCACATGCAGCTATCCGGTAGCACAACATGACACACCATTAAACATACCTCCTGAATAATCTGTTATTAACTTGTGCAGTTACACTCCCAAAAAGTCTCATAAAGTCCCTCTCCAGAGTTTAGTATGTTGTAGTTTTTCTGTACTGTATTAATATTTACAATAAAACAATGTTGTAAAGTGTTTTTTTTTTTCCTTTTTATAAATCTTCTGGTTAAAGAAACTGGAATAAAAATATTGGGTTCATAGAGAAAACCAAACCCCACCGAAATGGAGCTCACAAGTCATTCATTCCGGCAGGTTTCCGGGCAACTTGTCCCATCTCTGCCCCCGCGGAAAAGGCGGCGCCATGGAAAACTTGCTGGACACGCCCGGTGGCTCCACCCATCGCGGCTGCTCTCGCTGCAGTCAGGCTTCAGACTCCGCCTTCTTCTGCCCGTCTTCGCCCACCTCGCCATCCTCCGATTGGCTATTGCTGAGGACCAGGAACTGCATGTCGGCATTGCCGGTGGCCCCGGGCCGACTGGAGGCCGCTATCAAGCGGCTCTGCTCCTCAAGATCCTGCACATTTCAAGAGGCAGAAGTTCATGCTATTCAGTATCACTGCATTACCGCCAAGCAGAGTACCCTGAAATCTAAGGCATGCCACTGCTCCCGCACCTCCGCCGCGGACGAAGGCAGAGTGGCATACCTTTTCGATCTGCTTCTGTTTGTTCAGCTCCTCCTGCTGCTTCTCCTTGGCTTTATCCAGTTCCCTCTGCTTCTCGGAGGCCTTGCGACCCTGAGCCAGATGACAGGGCATGTCAGGATCCACCTGACCAGAGCCAGGCCACATGTACACTTTACGGCCATTCCCGCAGCCATAACCATATCCCCGCAGCCATAACCATATCCCCGCAGCCATAACCAAATCCCTGCAGCCATAACCAAATCCCCGCAGCCATAACCAAATCCCCGCTTCCATAAACTATATATCATTTTAAGCAAGTTGAGAGATGCCTGAATACAAATTTGAAGATTATACGTTTGTACATAAGCCTCACAACAACAAGCAACAGCAAAAGGAAACGTGTCAATTTTTACCATCTCAGAGTGGTAGGCAATTTGTTTTGCCAATCCTATACTGTCACAGATCTGCAAAGACACAGGTAAAAGAAACTTCAGATTTGCCTCTGAAGTGCTGGTGGACATGGCTAATATTGGCGTGACCCGGGAAATGAAAGGGTCACACTCTGGTTACATACAGCTGTCACGTATATATAAAACACCCTAACCCCACCGCATCTCCAAAGAGATATTTCCAAACACTTAGGATAGCGGTCGGGTACCTTTTCCCCATCATTGTTGGACTCGAAGATATAGCAGACAGTGGCAGGCTGGTCGTCAGCGCGTCCTGCTCCGGTCTGCAGGACGAAGCCGAAGAGTCGCTTGTTCTCCTGGTGCGAGGTGCAGAGCACCACACTAGACAGGGGGAACTAAGCGGGTGTGGGGGAGGGGCAGGAGGGCTGGATTAAAGCAGCGAAACTCCCCAGGCTGTCTGCTCCTAAGGACCGATTCAATACATTTCCAGTATTTATGAATCTTGGTCATAAAATTCGCTTATTTAAATGACCTTTAATCCTCTTGATAGACACCAACCACACGAGTAAGCACAGTCAGTACATTGGTTGTGTAGCGTACGTGTCACGTACACGTATATCCAAGCCCTAAGGTGTACCTACCCTTAGTCGCGTGACCTGGGTCTGAGGGTCAATGAGCCTGGGGGGGCGGCAGACAGGGAATGAGGAACATTTAAAAATTTGTCGATTCACTGTCATCTACAGCAATAAATGTGTGTCCAAGTACAGCAGTAGATAGCTGAGAATGGCTCCCCTAAGTACACATGCTACTTGGGTTTGAAATAAATGTATTGTTACTATTATTAGTATTTACATTGAAGTATGTGGGCTAGTGTGTTGGAAATAGCTGAAACACAAATGTAAATGAAATGGTCAAGAACTGCCACTGAGTAGAAGAACTGTCAACAGGGAGGCTGACTAACTGGTAGGGGCTCTAGTTCATGGCAAAACACCAGTACATCTACCAGCCTCATGTGCCACTATGGAGCTACCAGCAGCAAACCGCACATATCAGTACATGCTATGCCTAAGGGACAGCATTAGCTCGGCAAAATGCAAAGGGGGCAGACATGGGAAAGACCGACTCACTTGAGACAGTCGCAGGTGACCAGCATGTGGGACTCAGTCATGCGGAAGATGTTGTGAATGGCTCTCGCGGCCAGGATCTGCCTCATCGTCTCGTAGATGACGTCCGAATTATCCATGGCCCTTACCTCCATGGAGCCGAGGAAATGCACAATGTACAGCTGATGCAGGATGGAGTCTGCAGGAGAGAGAGGGATGCAGGCTGTTAGTACAGGCAACAGGCCATCGTCCGGAGGTGGGACACAGGATTCAGCAAGCAATCTTACCGGCACCGTCTTCTGACTGCTTATCGCCAGACTCCCCAAATGGGTTTGTCCTTCTTGCACGAAAGGGCAGAGAGACAGAGACCAATTAGATTACATTACATTACAGATCTCACGAAGGAATTGAGAACACCGCCGGGCTTCTCATCAATGATGTGCATCTTGTATATGTCCGTAAAATAAAGTCTAAAATGTTTAATATGTTTACCTGCTTGGTAGTTATGATTTTGGCATAAAGTAAAATGCATAATTTTTTTCTTGCCTCCCCATATATTCAGGCAAATATGGTAATTCCAACCAGATACACTCACAAATGCTACCAAAAGCTGGATTTGGCATTAGTCTACGGAAAACAGAGTTGTGTAAAACCCTACAACTTCAAAATATAACCAGGTTATAAATTTATCACGTATGCAAAAATCCTGGACAACCCATTTATTTTCCAGGACATATTGACATTTTTTTCCCATTTTCTATGACTGAAAAATGCATTTAAAAAATCCAGGTTTTCCAAGACATTTGGGAACTCTGACAGCTGGACAGTGGGATCTCGTTTTAGGCGAGTTAAAGACACATGACTTTGAAAATAACGCCATATATCCTTATTTTTTTCTTTGAATTATGTGTCATAAGTTAAAATAATAAAAATGCTAAAACTATGCAGTTTACAAGTATTCAACACAACTTTCACATACCCAAAGACCCCATTTATTCAAAAACATTGAATAAGAGCCGATGACAGCAAATCTCCTGCCTGCTACAAGTGTGTGGTTGCATGTGTGGTCACATGACTCCAGGCGCCTCCGCGCCTACGTGTATAAACCTGTGTGCGTCACGGGGCTTGTGGGACGGTGGTGAGAGACCAGACCTGCCCGGCTGCCCGGAGCTCTTTGCTTGGCCGCTGCATTCCTCGCTGACAGGCGAGATGATGTCGAACTGGATGGGCGTGTTGGGAGCCACTAGGGAGTCCAGGGAGAGGGAGGAGAGAGAGGAGAGGGCTGGGGAGTCCGAGCCCTGGCTGCTGGTGCGTGTCGCTTTGGGGCGGCCTGGTCTGCAGAGGCAACACCCAGGAGATCGTTAAATGTACCATTCATCCATCACAGGAAGTGATAGATTATCATTTTAAAGAATAATATTAGATTTGTTTTTATTACTATGCAAGTATGATTTGTTTGTTTTCAGAGTATATTTTTGGGTAAATACTTTGCTCAGCTTTGCTGGCAGAGGCCTAAATCTGGTGCTGTGCTGTTATTTGGTGTGTGTGAACCCGCGCGCCCTGAGGACACTCACGCGCTTGGCCGCATGTTCTCGTGCCTTTGCTGGAAGGAGGGCGACGGTGTCACTGCCTCCAGAGCCGACTGGTTCACGCGGGCGGCAATTTCCTGCCAATGAGGAGAGAGAGCCTCAGCAAAGGATCCAATCACGGGAAGGCAGCCAGTAAAAAAAGGGGCAGAGCTTTCAAAATACATCCGGCACATTACTGGGAAATGTCACATGGCAGATCCTTGAACGGTGTGAAGTGCTCTTACTATAAACACGGACACACTCGACGGTCTCATACTGACCTCAGGGTTTTCACTGAGATAGATCCTCTTTGAGATGTTGTTAATGGTGGCAATCCACTGTGGAAACAAGAAAACAACGTGTATGAGTTATTTCATAGAAATGTCACTTCCTGCTTGTAATTTATTTAACCCAGTTAAAGGAAGTTCATTCCTTCCAACAATGAGGATTCCAATGTGAATGTATAGAGGTGAATTTCTTCTAGAAAACTCTTTAAATAATGTGATAAGAACGGAACTGCACGATTCCCACATTCTGTGGTTCATTCTTAGTGCAGCAAAACAAACTTTGGGTGTCAAAAGTTCTAAAAACTGGCAGAAATCTACAGCCACAGGATCAGCAATATATTTTACCCAGTAATGAAAAACACTGAACTCTGATGACACTTTAGTTAATTTAACAAAAATTTTGTTTATTATATGAATGCCTCCGCCCCCCCCTCTTCCCCATTAAGTGGAAATGCTCGTGCAGCTCAGGGGTAGTTCAGTAAACTCCAGTGTATGGTGCCATCCTGCCCAGCTGTGGGAGTCAAGAATAAAGAGCAAACAAAGAGACACACTGTATTACCTCCTCACAATCCTTCCTGCTGTCTGCCTGGAGGATCGCCACCCTGAAAAGGTATTACAGGTGTCACACAGGCCTCAGATTTGCCCCGTGGAAAAACCAAGGATCTCTCCAGGGGGAATCTGTCCAAGTAGCATCACTACTGTTCTCTTATCCGAAAATGGAACAAGATCCCAACCAAAACCCGACAAGGCGTCTCTGAGCTGAACTGATGTCAACCTGTATTCTGTGACCAGCTACGGTGTTTTTTTCCCCCCATTACCGGCTGCCTCAGTTCAGCTACGGCCCAGAACTCCTAATCATTATAATAACTCTATGGCAATTTATCAGAAAACCAGACTCCGTAACAACAGGGAGACAAAAGGGTGATGGCAGTGATTCAAGTGAGAGACCAGCCAGACATAGCCGAGGGGTGAAATGCCTCACTAACTTCTTGCCGTCGAAAGATGTGATCTGGAAGCAGAAGCGCCGGTCCTCGCAGTCCACCGCCATCACGGAGCAGTTGTCGATGTCCATGACGAGGCCACCGGCGACGTCTCCCCGAGACTGACTCATCATGTTCCCCCCTTGGGTGAAGAAGTACTGCCGGTCCCAGGAAGACGACACCAGGCCCGTCTTGCTGGAGGGGGCGGGTCATGTGACAGCACACGTACGTGTGGGATTCAGCCGGGCCAAAAACCCGAGGCAGCAGGCGGCCCCGTGCCCTCGTAAGGCCAAAAGATCAGTCAGATCGAGTGCCCCGATACCACTAGTTGTAAGCGTTCTATGAGTGAACAACCATTAGCAACTGGCTAAGAACACACCATAAACCAGCCTTCCCAGTTAGTACTCCCGGTCAAAAGCACGACTGACAGAAGCAAACATACTTGCGGGTGTTGAGGTAGCCAGCTTTGCGCGTCAGGTTCCGGTTGATGGGGATCTTGCTGGGGTCGGGGTCGGGCAGGTAGAAGATGTCGCTGACTTGCTCCAGGTCCTGGATGGTCTGCTGCATGACGTTGACTTCACTGTCCATCTCTCTGCGGACACTGAGAAAACGCAAGGCCTGATGGTTAAAGTGTCCTTTTGTCACTACAGGATGTAAACACTCAGCAATAACGTAGATTGAAGATGCATGTAGCTAAAGGTCCAAGACAGTAAACCAAAAGAATAATGTATCTATGATAACTTCCTAGATGTTTCTTCTCAATTAACAATTACTACACAGAATTTCTCCTTCTGTACAATTAAACACGAAGGTCAGAAAAAAGTATGACAAGCATGACACACACACAAGGGTGCTCTTACTTCTGCACGCTAGTGCTGATGTCGGTCAGGAAGTCCTCCCACTGCTGGGTCAGGTTCTCTGAGCCCAGCTTGAAGAAGCTAATCTGTGGGGGATGGAGGGGGGGGGGGCGGAATGCCATTTTTGCTGTGCTCTGCGGGTCCACGAGAGCAGGAAAACAGCCAAAGTCTCAGCCACGCCCCGCAAACAATGGAAAGTGATTTCCTACAAGCTCGCCAGCAAGCCTCAGCAAAGCGGAGTGTGTGTCACTCTTGGGGAGGAGAGCCAGTAACAGCGTGATTGTTTCGATATGAACAGGAAGGATAATTGCTTTAGAAGTACAGACATGGATTTCAAATCATAATGCAGCATGTTATACGCATAATACAGAATAGAGATGCAAGTGTTACTGAACGCTATCTTGAATACTATCATGGATATTTTTTCCTTCGTGGTCATGTAGGCTATGTGCACATGCCCTTCCCCCAACCTCGCTGTGGTGGGGAACCCTTTGGCACATTTTTTGGGCTTCCTCCTCGAATGGAATTTACCAAATCAATGTATCGTGAGCACAGTGTTCCATCTCGACTAGGTCTGCCCAATGCGAGGCTAACGAGGCAGCCCTGAGCCGAGCGTGTGGGGGGCTCTCGCACCTGCGCCTGCATGTATCCCAGCAGAGGCTCCAGCAGAGCAATCTTCTTCTTGTACTGCAGGGTGTTCAGGGCTGTGAAATAGTGCATCATGGTCTGGTGCTGCTTCTTCCGGGATGTGTACACGTCCTCTGTGACCTCACTGCGCAGCTGCGAGCACAAGGACACGCTGAGCACTGCCCGGCAGAAACACGCACACGCACACAGAGTCCATGTATTCATATCTTTATGGAGACTCTCCATTCATTTAACCAAACAAAAGTAAGCAAACATAACAATCAAAAAGATGTCCCCACAATGTCAAAAGTTACAGGTTTTTATCACATTGTAGGGAAATCTAGTCCCTACAACGTAATAAGTACAAAACCACTCACACACAAACAAACCCTAACCTTGCTTCACAGAAACAGGCTGAGCATGACCGGGTTACACACGGGTGGGCACACACACACACACACACACACACACACACACACACATATGAGCAGACATTTAAAAAAACAAAGCTAAAGAGAAGCCCTGAACCCATTAAACAAAAGCTGATGCATACAAAGCAAATGGAACATAAGGAAAGCAAGACACACCTCGAGAAGCCGCAATGCTGCTAAAATACCCACTTAAGGACTGATCCAAGATCCTAGGCTTTTCCTGCTTGTAAAGCCTAAGGCTAAGGGCAGACGGACGCTGCTTGAAAAGCTGCACTATTATGCTATAGCTTATCCTCAGCCTCAATAACAGTCATTAACGTGAATCACATGGCTCAGTAATCAGGGCGAAGGTGGTCAAAGCTCCAACACACAGAGGTCTACAACCAAAACGTCAACAATGCACACCAAGGAACACTTTCTGTGCCGTTAAGCAGGGCTCTTCCGTGGAAATATTATAGGAACTTGTACTGATATGTGAACAACAATGTATGACAATCGCTCTGAAGAAAAAGATAAAAATGAGTCATGAGGGGTTTTTAAAAAAAGTGAAATAAACATACCTTCTCATTGTCCTTTCTTTTAGAAAGCTTGTTGTATCTGTTAATGGCCACATCATGGTCTAAACGTGGAAACAAGGCACCTTAGTAACACAGCCACAGAGGAAAAGGTAAAAATGTGTCTGTAGCTAGCGGGAGCCATGAGCTTTGCGATTGCAGTTTCTTACGGGAAAGCCAAAAGAATCTCACCATCGCTTGCGATCTGGAAGACTTCCTTAAGAGTGAGAATCTCTGTGGGGGGTAAGAGGAAGATCTCAGGCTAAATTCGGTGGTACTGTGCAGTCAGAGGTGTGCGCCTGGGGGGGGGGGGGGGGTAAAGGAGCCCTCCTTCTTACCCTTCAAGTCCCTCTCCTTAAACTGGGTAACGGGGAACATCATGGCATCGGCCAGTTGCGTCGACAGGACCGCGTGGCAGGAGCTGAGCTGCGGATCATGGAGAGACAGCAGACTGGTTTAGCTCACGGTAGCAGGGTTTCCGATATTGAGCAGAAGGGGAGGTGAGGGGGATGCCACAATGGGCAGGCCACACGCACCTCATCGATGACTTTCGCAAACTGTTGCAGCGTCGAGCTCATGACCTCATCATCGCCTCCCAGGGGAAAGCGCTACAAAAACAGGACACACACTCAAGACACTTAAATTACACAGATAGAAACTTAATCTAGGTAAATGGCAGCGGACATAGAAAACAAGCGTTGATGACAATACAGTAATTCAAAGCAATTTAAAAAGACAATTAACACTGAGTCACACTGTCAAATACCATAATTATTACCTGTTTCTCGTAGTCCTTCAGCAGTTTGGATGTTAGGTGGGTGGCTGCACTGAGCTCATTCTGAAGAGTAGAGAATGACACCATTATTGAGGACATTCTGATCATGGATCAAAAAGGTCTTCTCAATACAGATATAAACAGCATCCAACCTTTAAATAAAAAAGTCAGTTATCAGTTTCACTTCCTGGACTTTAAGCTGTGTACTCTTTCAGAAACCAAAAGGGGCTTCTCACTCACCTGTGCATCATAGATCCTCTGCATGGCCTGGAAGAGCTGGTGTGTGTAGCTGGAGATGGCCGCCGCATCCTCCTCAAAGACACCCAGCAATGAGCGTGTCTGGAGAGGAGAGGATCGAGACATGCATGAAAGGAAAAAAAAATTCAGGGAGATATGCATGCAGCAGCATGGTTCGCAGGACCACAGGTTTACATCCCAATCATTGATCTTCTGTTGTACCCTAAGCTCCTCCACCAGCCAGCAAATACCAAAGTAAACTTGGAAGTTGCACTTTGTAGACTATGCATCACCATGGTGGAGATCAAAATGTCTCCACCTCCTTATTCCCCATCTCACACACTTCCTCCAGATTAGAGCTAGCTTGTCAAAGTGCTCAGCTCTTTAGCAATGGCCTAAATTTAACTTTGCACAGAAGTGATGTGGACCGTTCCTCAAATAGAACTGTCACTGTGGTGGTCGCGGTTCATAAGCTAAAGTGATCTAACAGAATCTCCCGCATCTACAGCCGTAGATGCCAAATATGTAAAAAGGTTCACGAAAAAAAAAAACCCTAGACCTCAAATTTAAATTGGAAAAAAAACACAAGTAGTTTAATTACTAATCTGCAACGCTGCAGTCATCGGAGAATTCTTAGCGGAAGTTTACAAAAAGGTTTTGTCTGCATATCTGCCTGTCTTGTGCATTGGCTGACATCCAGCTGGACTGCAAAGTTAATGGGAGAGTTGCATTAGGACCATGAAAAGAGACATATACCTACTTTAATACTACACTGGCTTCTGCATTTGAATGTTGTTGACATTGGTCAGCCTGAATCTGGCATCTAATTAGTACTAAAAAAAAAGACTACTTTGGATACATCACTGTACTCAACGTATGGAGTGTCCCGTGGTCTGATACGGTTTCTTTAGTCTTGTAACCCACATAAAAACCCCAAAAGGACAGAGGCACTTATGCACAAACTTCAGGTAACTATTTTACATAAGGTTGCTATTTATCATTGTTCGGAAGGGGGAACACAGACTACGCTTTAATCCAAACGAACCCACAAATGTAATACTATGGAAGGTTTTAAGTGGACACACAAAGTAGCAGAAAATCGGCTTCTCCTGCCCATGTCACAGCTTACTACATTTCAAGGACCCAAGAACTGAAACAACTAATTAAAACGTGAATCAAAAATCCAACTGATAAAATCTAGGAATCATTTTTCCTACCGACAACTGAACATACCTAACAGGCACTCTTCTTGGATTTGTTCGACACCGCATTAAATCTCTAACATAAAAAGCATTTATTTAAATATAAAAAGCAGCAATAACGGCCTACCATTTCTGATCAAGGGAATTCTGAAGTAAAGCCAAAACACAGTTAATCAAAGCCATAATGGACAAATTTGGAACTGATGAGATTGGTCTGTAAGGCAAAGTGTTCAATGAACTCCGTTAGATGCTGCAGAAGAAAGACAGGGATACCAACTGCACATTATATTTACAAATCTCCAAATCATTGATGTGACCTTTCTACAAAACACAGGATACTGTAATGGTGTAACTATGAACGTGGCTATTACACGGTACAAATATCACACCTCATATCTCCACGCAGAGTACACACAGTCGTCATTGTCAGTTCAGAGATATCCTTGCCGAAAGTTAGAAATAATACGGATGTGCACGATTGCATAAACCAAACGGAAAAGCACGAAACAGACCGAGGAGACTGCTTCGCATCTCGGATCGAGCTGACAACCCGTTAAACACATCATTTTGGACAATAACGCCACGGAGTGATTTCTGACTACGTCTATGGTTCAGCTCTTACATAATAATAGCCGTAAATATACACTTTTTTAGCAAAGAAGAATAAGACCTATGTGGTTTGCAGAAAGTAAACACATGCGATTTGACAAGAAAGGTAGCATTCTGTGGGCGCGCTGATACGATTGTGCCTTGCCCGAGATTAACACTGGAACGAAGGGTCTAGCCCGGCCACTTATGCCAGTTATCGACCAGTTAACCTGTATTTAGATGCAGATAAGTGTCTGGTCGAAACAAACGAAATAAAGGGTAGGTGTGCCACGTTATGTTAGCTAATAAGCTAAAGTCTACTGGGTGCAGGGCACAAAGAGCGGCTGTGTGCAGTTAACCATTTAGCAACAAATAAAACGCCCATAAAATACCTGAGGACTGTCTTCCAATGTCTCCTCTATTGGTAATTTGTCAATGCCAGGCATGTCCTTCAAGATCACCAGCTAGCAAACGCAGCCACAAAATTAAACCAATACAATAACAATGACCGAGAATTACAGAATGCAACAGCTCCCACGGATCCACAACACCACAACCCAGCCCTTCCTTACATACGGATGTCCCGCCTACTTGCTTGTGATTTGAGAAAATTAGACGTTCGTGATCAATTTCTGTCACACGATTAGTCTAAACATATGCCATTTAAAGAAAGGAAACCGAATCCATTTTGGCTCTTAAAGGAGCTCCATTCTATCATGTGTCACGTACTACCGGATTATTGGAGGTTTGGATGTGGTGGCGCTTCCTATTTAAATAAAATAGACGCCTACGTTGATTTGGATACAATAATATGAGGTAACATGATTTTTTTTTTCAGTCATTCGAAGCTGTAGTTTTATCAATACAGTTAGCTAGTATCGACTTGGGAACATAAATTAAGTGATTAATAAGCTTTTTCTGAATCCGACAACTTCTTTATTGCCAATACATTGCGTCACCAGATGGATTTCACAGAAATGAAATAATGTTCAGTGCCAGACAATGGAAGACCTCAACTCAAATAACAAACAAGTGGCCTGGACCATTTTGTGACAATTCATGTGCAAGCTCGAAGTGAAGCTGAAAAGGAAACAAAGCCACAAGACACCCAAGAAATGAGAATATCCATCCATCCATTTTCGAAACTGCTTATCCTACTGGGTCGCAGGGGGTCCTATCCTGGAAGCTATGGGCACGAGGCAAGGAACAACCCAGGATGGGGAACCAGCCCATCGCAGGGCACACTCACACACCATTCACTCACGCATGCACTCCTACAGGCAATTTAGCAAGTAAATTAGCCTCAGCATGTTTTTGGACTGTGGGGGGAAACTAGAGAACCCAGAGGAAACCCCATGACGACACGAGGAGAACATGCAAACTCCACACACATGTGACCCAGGTGGAGACTCGAACCCGGATCCTAGAGGTGTGAGGCAACAGTGCTAATCACTGCACCATCATACTGCCCCCACTGCAGAATATATTCACTACTTTCAAAAAAGACATTAGAAGTCAGATTTGGAAAAATGAGTCAAAGAAGTGAAAGTGGATGACAGCTGGATAAAGAAGAAACAGGTGATCAATGGTTTTGAACTTTGGTGCCTAAACATCAAGAGAGAAGACAGAAGACGGACTGTTCTGGAGGAACCCCATCTATATGGTCACCAGGAATCAACACCAACTTGAGGGCACCTAATGATGATAATTAGGAACTCTGGATTATTCACATTTGAAAATTATTTAGCAACGATAGTTGAATTTTGTACCAAAGCAGTATTCCTCCAATAACATCTAATGTGTTTAATATATATATTTTTAATAGTTGGACATATAATAGTTACTTTCATTTTTAATTAAAAAACAAGTACCTACCAGTTACATTTCTATCTTATCTACATGGGTTCATACCATCATTTAGACAAAGATATATCACCTTATATGTGATGCTGCTGATAGAACTAAGCACAGTATTACAAAGAATTGTCTTGTTTATACTCTTAAAAGGGTCTGTGGTTATCTTCCATGGATAACAGGTAATGAAACAGAACAACAAGGACGCGGGATTTCCCTGGAATTGTAATTATTTATTAATTTGAATAAGTACACAACTTCTACATAAGAAATTTACAAACGAGAGGAGGCCATTCAGCCCATCAAGCTCGTTTGGGGAGAACTTACCTAATAGCTCAGAGATGTTAAAATCTTATCTAGCTCTGATTTAAAGGAACCCAGGGTTTCAGCTTGCACTACACTAGCAGGAAGACTATTCCATACTCCAACAACATGCTGTGTAAAGAAGTGCTTCCTCAAATTCGTTTTAAAATGTTCTCTCGCTAATTTCCACTTATGGCCACGAGTTCTAGTACTTAAACTAATATTGAAATAGCCATTTGGCTGAACAGCATCCTGACCTGTTAGAATCTTATATATGCGGATCATGTGCCCCCTTAGTCTCCTTTGCTCGAGGCTAAACAGATGCAGCTCAGCTAACCTCTCATCATAAGACATTCCTCTAAGACCAGGAATTATTCTCGTAGCCCTAAGTTGCACATTTTCCAAGGCAGCAATGTCCTTTATACGGTATGGTGACCAAACCTGCACACAATATTATTGGTGGGGTCTTACCAAAGAATTATATAATCGTAGCATCACTTCCCTTGACTTAAACTCTACACACCTAGAGATGTAACCCAACATTCTATTGGCCTTTTTTATTGCTTCCCCACACTGGCAAGAGTGGGACTTGGAAGCATCAACATACACACCGAGATCTTTCTCGTAATCAGCTACCTTTATTTCAGTGGAACCCATAAAATATCTGTACTTGATATTTCTGCTTCCTGCAAGGATTATCTTACATTTATCTATGTTATATTTCATCTGCCAGGTATCAGCCCAGTCGCTAATTAAATACAGATCCCATTGTAGCCTCTCCGCTGCTAGATCAGTATCTGCTACACCATCCACCCTGGTGTTGTCTGCAAATTTAAATTATAAATTCAATTATAAGATCCTTACTATCCTGCAAATGAGTGATTTCAGCTTTTAGAGCTCTTTTGGAGTTAAAATATTGGAAGAAACTTTTATTGTCATCCTTAGCCTCCAATGCTATTTTTCTTTATGAAATCACCTGCACCTAATGTATTATGTTAAAGTGAATATGTTAGTTGTCTTTTCTAAATAAAGCAAATCAGTAATAACAAAAATGGCAGCTTAGGATTTTGCCTTGAAGGAATAGCAACATCCCATGGCTACACCTACGTTAAAGTGAAAAATATTCTCTAACTGTTACAAGACTGCAAATCTCATTTCCAATGCTAACATAAAGCGTTTGGGAGGCTTTGAAGAGATGAGCCTTGATAGGTGTGTCCTCAGCGACCTTCAGCTATGTTTGATATTGGCAGCAGTGAAGGTAGTGGGTGTAGCCCACCTTCCCATGGACATGCAGGGGAGTCAGATTGGGCAATCAGGCAAGCTCCCTCATCACCTTGGATCCTTCAGAGTCCCCAGGCCATACAGGTCATACTCCCGGTACTGGATATAGTCCTTGAGGCTCTTGGGCAAAGGCAGGAAGTTCATGAAAATGGGAGCCCTCAGCCGCAGCTTTCCCAGACAGTCCCGGATCTTCAGACGGCACAGGTGCTTGAGACAGCGTGTGTTTTCTGCAAGGCGAGACACTCTATGCTTCAGCATGGCAGCTTCGAGACACTCCATGCTGTCTGTTGACTTCATGTGTCATCATGCTGCTGTGGTAGCAAGTGTTCTGAGACCGTGTTTCTCAAACCTGTCCTTGGTGAGCCCCTAGCCGGTCCACATTATTTACCCCTCCCTGCCTGATATGGAGCTGGGAGGGAGCAAAGACGTGGACTGTCTGGGGGTCCTCAAGGATCGGGGTGAAAAATACTGTTCTAGTATGATTATGGTGTAGTTCAGTAGGTTATAGAAGTGTGACCTTGTTTGGAAGGTCATGGGTTTGTATCTTGTGCCCAACAGAATAATCATACAATTCTTTTTCACTTGAACGATGCCCTCTAGGGGTGCCGGATGCTGACTAACCGTGCTATTTGAGCCAAAATCTCACACTTGTGCAAATAAATAAAGTACCTTGTATGAAAAATATAACTGCAGACACCCTTTGCGGGATTTTAGTGTTTTTCCCAAGTTTAGTAGTCTGATAGTCTACAACCTTCTGGAGTTCTTTGAGCATCCTGAGGTGTAGATAGTGTAGTACTGTCATGCAAGATTCCTGTTTTTGCAGCCTGGGTTCATCTTCATCCTTATTAAGATGAAGGTGATCGTGGTGAAGGTCAAGCCTCCATTATCCCCATTGTCCCCTATATGTATCTTGGGCTGCACTTAGACAACAGACTTAAGTGGAAAAATAACATGGAGCCTGTGTACAAGAAGGGTCTGTCTATCTATGTCCAGCAGCTCTCCAGCTCACCTTGAATCCTGCATATGTCCGGCCATTGCTTCTGTTCCATGAGGGCAACTTTCAGCTTAGAGCAGAACTGGACATGGTCGACATAGTCCAAGAGGATACGCACCACGAGGCCGGAGATGTCCCTCAGCCAGAAGACTGTAATGACTTCACAGAACTGTGGAGAAAGCAATGATGACACACAGACCCTTTGTCAGGGCTCTCTAGGAGGTTTTTCTCAACATTTTCAACTCATTTGGAATGACCAACTAATCTCACGTTCCCTCGCTGCACTGTACCCAGACCTGCTCAGAAGGGGTGAGCACGAACTACATACCTTCTCTCATGTGTGAGCTAGCGCTACCTGCTTTTTCTTGCTCTACAGATCGTAGGCCTCCGGTCAACAGTAGGTGTTTTGGTAGAGGGATGAAAGGGAGAGGAACCCTGCCATCACCCAGAAGGACCACCTCCCCAAAGACAACTAATAAACTCAAATGCCCTCTGCCATACGCACATCACTTTGATCAGTGTGTCACTGGGGACATTTTAACCCAGCAAATGCATTTACATATCAAAGATCGATCTTACCATCTACACCAGATTCTGAATTATGGCCTGTAGCCAGCAAGAGTTCTTAAGGCTTCTTAATGAGCAAGGCTGAGTTGCCCAGGAAAATGAACATATGGGGACTTCTGCCCTACCATAGTGTCCTTAATGACCGAGGGGGTCCAACCCTCGTAATCATGGGGCACGTGAGAGCCCTGGCCATAGGGGCAGTCGAAGCAGCGCTGGGCATCGTAGCCATAGTTGAGCAGCATGCGGAGCATGACCTCGTCCTTGAGGGCGTATTGCAGGGCGGAGGGAAAGTGCATGGCGTTGATGCGTGAGTAGTAATTGACGTTGGCGCCATAACGCAGCAGGAGGTTGATGAGCTCGTAGTTGCCAAGCCGCAACGCCACCTGCAGGCACTTGACAGGGTCCTGGTTGGGCATGGCACCAGCCTCCAGGAGCAGCCGTGTGGAGCGCAGGTCGTCGTTGGAGACAGCAAAGAAGAGGGCTGAGCGCCGCTCATCGTCATAGTTACGCCGCACACGTGGGTGCAGCATGAAGTTGACATCATAGCCCGCTTTGAGCAGCATCTCCAGGCACTGCGGGTGCCCGCCAGCCGCCGCCGAGTGCAGCGGACTCATCCCGCTTTCCTTCACCGCCTCTCGTGAGGTAACAGGGATCAGACGGTCCAGGGCCCTGGTGTATTTGGGAGAGAGAGAGTGATGGTCTATAGGCCAAGGCAAGGGAAGCCTAGCCAGAGGCTAGTGAACAGAGATTGGAGGATTTAAAGACATGTGACCCAAGGGGGCTAGTTCAGATCAGAAGCCCTTCAGCAAATATCGTACTGTAGGTCAACTAGTGAATGGTAATACTAAGTAGTAGAATCAGCTAAAAATGGACTTCATATGGAATGAAGTTTTATTTGCCATTTGTACACTGGAATGAGTTTATCCACATCCAATCTTGCTCTCCTTTTTTAACACACAAACACACGCACACACACACACACACACACACACACACAATATAGACAAAATTGTTGCCCGGCCATTAAATCTACAGGAACATTTATGACATCCCATTCTGAATACACAGGCATCAATACAGAGCTGGTCCTCCTCTTTGCAGTTATAACAGCCCCCACTCTTCTGGGAAGGCTTACACAAGATTTGAGTGTCTGTGGGAATTTTTGCTCATTCACCCAGAAGAGCATTTGTGAGGTCAGGCACTGATGTTGGATGTGAAGGCCTGGCTTGCAATATCCATTATAGTTCATCCCAAACGTGTTTGATGGGATTCAGGTCAGGGCTCTGTATGGGCCAGTCAAATTCTTCCACACTAATCTAACCTAACCATGTCTTTAAGGGCCTTGCCTTGTGCTCTGGGGCACAGTCCTGTTGGATCAGAAGCGGGTCTTCCCCAAACTGGTCCCGCAAAATTGAAATAATAGAATTGTCCGAAATGTCTTGGCATGCTGACGCAATAAGAATTCCCTTCACTGAAACTAAGGGGCCTAGCCCAACCCCTGAAAAAAAAACCCATACAATTATCCCTCCTCCACCAAACTTTACAGTTGGCACAATGTAGTCAGGCAGGTAACGTTCTCCTGGCATCCGCCAAACACAGACTCATCAGACTGGTCAGACCGCAAAGCATGATTCATCACTCCACAGAACATGTTTCCACTGCTCCTGAGTCCAGTGGTGGTGTGCTTTACACCATCCTATCTAGCACTTGGCATCGCACTTGGTGATGTGAGACTTGTATGCAGCTGCTTGACCATGGATACCCCATCCATGAAGCTCCCAGTGCACAGATTTTGTGCTGGGGTTATTGACAGAGGGAGTTTGGAATTCTGCAATGGTGAGTTTTACGCAGTACGTGCCCCAGCACACGGTGACCCTGCTCTGTTACTGGTCATGGTCTAGTTGAGTATCTCTTGTTCCTAAACATGTCCAATTTGCAACAATACCATTTACAGTTGACTTTGGAATATCTATCAGGGAGGAAATTTCACAAACTGACTTATTGCAAAGGTGGTCTCCTCTTGACCTCATAGCTCATTTTTTTACAAATGTTTGTAAGCCGGACTAAATGAATAGGTGTTTGATTTTATACGCCTGTGGCAATGGGTCTGTCTAAATGAAACTTCTGAATTCAATGATTAAGAGGTGTGTCCCAATACGAAATACTAATGTCTGTATAGTGTGTGCGCACGTGCGCATGTGTGTATTTACAGTATATATATTAAAGGTAAGCTTTGGGGGTCAGAGGTCAGCGTCAGCCACTGATCCAGTGCCCCTGCAGCACGGGATTTATACCTTCCCATCAGAAGCAGTGGCCTTACCTCACTGAACCACACACTAGCAAAGCAGGTAACGTTACTTCATTCAACTTCATCTGCTTTGTCAACAGTATCAAACTTTATAAATGGATGAAGGAGCCAGAGAAAAAAAACCATCCAGAATGGAATGCCAGTTTTGCGTGGAAGCAGTGCCACTCACAGGAGGTGCCCACGGTGCGCCACTCGGTGGATCGGCAGGTGACCTGTGTGTTTGGGGACATTAGCATCGGCGCCGTACTCGAGCAGCAGGGAGATGATGTCGGGATTCCCAGAGGCGGCGGCTTCAAACAGGATGGTGGCTGAGTCCATGGCCTGGGAGTCCACATCGGCACCTGGGAGAGGCTGCAGTTTAGTGAGTGCAGAATGTTCCAGATACACAAACGTTCCACATTGGAATCATAATTCCCAAATCGCTGCACTTGCCTGCTGTCTCCAACCCATATTATTGTTTAATTATATTACGCATCTGCCCTGTGCTTCCTGTGATAGACTCCAGGCTTACTGAGCCACCATTGGATAAGTCGTTCTGGAAATATTAGTTGATGCATCAATATGACTGAATTAATTGACCTAACTAAACTGGGACAATTAAATCAAAGGCAGGACATCAGGGGAAAAATCCACTAGTACCTTTCTGAACAAGGGTCTGAACAATCTCATAGTGTCCATACTGGGCTGCCAAAGCGAGCGGCGTGAGTCCATATTCGCTGCGTGGGTCAGGGTCAGCACCGGACTGCAGCAGCAGATCCACAAAGTTGGTGGCTCCAAGGCGGGCAGCCTCATGGAGCGGCTTCCTGCGGTGCGCCCCCTCCTGGTTCACATTGGCATTGAAGCGGATCAGGAGCGAAGCCATGTCGTACTGATTGTTCTTAATAGCTGCGGTGCAGAAAGACCAACATCAGCGTGAACATCTGTAGCATCTGTAACTGTCCAAATGCAAAAGTCTTGAAAGGGTGCAACATGGAGCTACAAGAATGATTCCTGGACTTAGAGGAATGTCTTATGAGGAGAAGTTAGCTGAGCTGAATCTGTTTAGCCTCGAGCAAAGGAGACTAAGGGGGGACATGATCCAGGTGTATAAGATTCTAACAGGTCTGGATGCTGTTCAGCCAAATGGCTATTTCAATATTAGTTTAAATACTAGAACTCGTGGCCATAAATGGAAGTTAGCGGGAGAACATTTTAAAATTTGAGGAAGCACTTCTTTACACAGCATGTAGTTGGAGTATGGAATAGTCTTCCTGCTAGTGTAGCACAAGCTAAAACCCTGGGTTCCTTTAAATCAGAGCTAGATAAGATTTTAACATCTCTGAACTATTAGTTAAGTTCTCTCCAAACGAGCTTGATGGGCCGAATGGCCTCCTCTCATTTATAGATTTCTTATGTTCTGTATTTGACCTGCGACTAGAGGCGAGTCCTCTTCCTCGTCCCGTGAGTCTGGGTTCGAGCCATTCTGCAGCAGGAACGTGGCATTGGCCCGTAGGCCTTTCTCCACGGCCAAGAAGAGGGGTGTCTTCCCCTGGATTGTACGGGAATGCCCCGACCCCTGAGGAGAGGCTGGCGAAGCAATGTCACTGCATGTCAGGCTGAATCACAAGATGTCACCATGATATATAACAGTAGACAATCTTATCCTCAAGGAGGTGGTCTGTATGCAGGATCTTGGGATAATCTTTAGGATAGCGCAGGTGGAGTGGTGGCTCTGTGGCTAGGGATCTGTGCTGGAAATCGGAAGGTTGTTGGTTCCAATCCTGTGAATGCCAGGAGTGATCCTACTCCATTGGGCCCTTGAACAAGGCCCTTAACCTGCTCTTGGTTTGTCCTGGACATGATGTTAACCTACATCTAGCCCTGCAAGCAGGATGTTCAACTTTCATGGAAAATTTGGAACCTTCACACTGTTCCATTCTATTCAAACTAGTGTGGTACTGAGGTATCATTTGCCACATGATTGCACTCATCTCTGAGGTGGTGTGTTGTGTGGCGATGTGCCGCATGAGTGTGTGCTCCTTACCTCCTCCTCCTTTAGTTCAGGTGTGAGGACCCTCCAGCCAATCAGTCCTCTAAGCAGTAATTTAATTAGGGCATTGCAGTGAAAACCTGCACATACATTGGACCTTTCTGGATAAGATTGCCTACCCCTTATAAACAGCATGTGAGACCAGCTGTATCATGAAGCTGAATGACTTGTCAGATTTAAGGTAGGCTGTAGTTACATTAGTGTAAATGTAACTGAATGAAGTCCATTTAAACTGGGGTACCTTAAATCTGACTAGTTAGGCAGCAAAGCAAGAAATCCGGCTTCATGATGCAGGCCCCCAGGCACAAGTAACAGCCAAGTTCAGAAGTGGCAGCTGGTGTACCCACAAGCCAAATTCTTAAGGGCTATAGGCTAAGTCTCTGTGGCCATGATCAGAAGGTCGTCGGTTCAAGCCTGGCCTTGGCCCGCCTGTGGGTCCTTGAGCAAGGCTTGTAACCCCCAACTTCTTGGGTGCTGCTATGGGTGATTGTCCTTAGCTGCCAAGCTTGCTCTCATGGAGATCAAGATGGGGTAGGCAAAAAGAGAATTTCCCCATGGGAATCAATGAGGAATAATAAATTCCTATACAAATGGATGAAATTTGCATTTAATTAAATTTTGCAGATGCATTTATCCAAAGCAACATACATATACTTATTTTGAGAAAACAGACTCGTCTGCTCTCTGAAGCAATTGGGGGGGAGAGGACCCACCTCTGAAATGACTCTGCCATCCCCGGAGATTTGAACTAGTGACCTACTGATCATGGATAAAGTGTATTGAATCAGCTATCCATGTCACCTCGCAGCAACAGCCAGGCCCACAGGTGTGTAGAACGCTCCCTGCATGGCCACTGGGTGAGTACAGACCTGCAAAAGTGATCTCCAGAATGGTTTTGTTGCTCTGCATAGCAGCTGCATGCAAAGGGATCCATCCATCACCGTCTGCCTCCGAGAAAACGTGCCGGCAGGAGGAAAGCTTCTGCAGGACCGTCTCATCACCTTGGTGACAGGGAACCCGGGAAAAAACACAAAAGTAAAGGGGGTAGATAGATAGAGACTGAAACAAATTGTAGCACGGTGCAAAGGGCAGTGACCGTGTGACCAGAACATCAGTGCTGAACCTAGATGGCCTCAGTGAAATATTCTGGGGTAGTGTTCAGCTTGGTGTGTTAGGACTCTGTGACCATGACCAGAAGGTTATTGGTTCCAGTCCCCGGGTTGGAAGAGTAGCTTCACCCCAATTAACTGGCTCAGTTTGCTTTATCAATTGCAAGCTATTTTGGATAGAACATCTGCTGACTAAAATATAAATATCCATCTGTATCAATGTGCTTTAGTAAAATAGCTGGTAGCATCTCTGAAACTGCTACATCCGGCCTTTCTTCTGGATCCCAGCTGTTCACTTTCATAACTACCATGCCCTATATTACACAGAACAGTGAGCTGGGTATTTTTAATTAATATCTTCAGGCAGCAAAAAAAAAACTGTAGAGCCACTCACCTGATTTGATTGCTGCAAAAACCTTCTTGTTTTCTGGGCTGGTTTCGGGGACCCTGTGTAATGAGATAGTACTGCTTACCAGCACAGCTGTCCCAGTGGGGGAATGCTGTGTTATTGGGCATACCTGCGCTCCTCCACAGGTGCGCATTCCTCAAAATCGCCAGGTTGTCCGCACTCCAGCAGACTCTGTTCGATCATGTACTGAAGGTCCACGTCCTCCTCGTCCTCCTCTTCCTCATTTTCTGACAGGGCGAAATCCATGTCCAGCTTCTTCCCAGCTCCCAAGCAAAGTGATTACCAAGTTCGAATGGTCTGCCTCAGCAGCGACCCCCCGCTCCCCCGTTTCGGACCGGGAAGAAACCACAACAGTCGGATCCTTTATTCAATCCCAATCGGCGTGACGACACGGCTTCTCCACACGTTCCTTATAAGTAAGCATCCTAGCTGCTGTCCTCCACCTCATGTAATGCAGCTCACGCAAAATAAATGCATTAAACTATAGGGATGGGTGCCACTGCAGAATGCGGTAAGCAGGCAATTACTCCAGGCTGATCACATGATGGCTTTTAAAATAGCGGCCAGACAGAGAGGATCAAATAACACATAGTCAGTATCGACGCGGCAACATGACATTAATAACCATGTGCAGTTGTATTGCAGTATATTCTAATGACGGATATTTTATACATATTTATAATTGAATTCAGTGCAGTGGTTAGCACTGTTGCCTCACACCTCTGCGGCCCGGGTTCGAGTCTCCGCCTGGGTCACATGTGTGTGGAGTTTGCATGTTCTCCGCATGTCGTCATGGGGTTTCCTCCGGGTACTCCGGTTTCCCCCCACAGTCCAAGAACATGCTCAGGCTAATTGGAATTGCTAAATTGCCCGGAGGTGTGCATGTGTGAGTGACTGGTGTGTGAGTGTGCCCTGTGATGGGCTGGCCCCCCATCCTGGGTTGTTCCCTGCCTTGTGCCCATTACTTCCGGGATAGGCTCCGGACCTCCCGCGAGCCAGTAGGGTAAGCGGTTTGGAAAATGGATGGATGGATAATTGAATTCACTGCAAACTGCTTAAAATGAAACCCAGCGTATCGGACAGTGTTCCGGATGTCATAGGAAAACACTCCAGTTCGTTCCCATTGATAATGTCACGTTTTATTGGGATTTCACTGATGTTTGGTTTTGTCTTACAAATTCAGTAGTTTTGTTTTACTTTGTCTTCATGGCCCCTGAGGGTGTGTGTGTGGGGGGGAGCTATCAGTTTCTCCATAGAGAGCTACTTTTAGTATCAGCTGACTATAAATATCTGGTCATGGGATAGTGCCCACCCCCAAGTCTGACCCTTCTGGCTGGTTCTGTCTGCCCTCCATACCACTCACAACCAAACAGACATGAAATGTCCACCATGAGTTCAAGTGTGTTTCTGTGGTGCAGATCTTTGCCTTAACCTGATTATTTTGCCGAAAGTAGCTGCTCCGAAAGGTGTATTTAAACGCAATAAACACAAAGAGAAGTGGTGGTGTTGTAAATGTCACGTTTCCATCACACAGAGTCCGAGGCAGGGGTTGAGGAAAGGAAAGGGGGTTTATTCAAAAGCGTATAAAAGCAGGGCAAAGCAAAACAGACCACGATGGGTGGAAAAAGGATAAACAGAGGAGCATACAGAAGGAATGACTTCAATGACAGGACTGGGGAGCACAGGCCTGGGAGGTACTCTTATACGGGGCAAATGAGGGAGCAAATGAGGGGCAGCTGGAGTGATTCACACGAGGGCTGAAATGAGAGGTGAGGCAAACCATTAGCTGGCGTAGCTTGTTAGGGCCACAACAGCAAGGAAACTGGAGGGTCAGACAGGGCAGGACATGACAGTAAACAGCTAAGTAAGCTATAACAATTCTATATTATCCAATACAGGCCTAGGGTTGCCAGCTGTCATGCATCTGGCGTCACATTTACGCTTTCAGACTCTCAACATCAGGCAAAAAGTCTCACAGTAAATCTATAATATTCCATTATAAACCTAAAATAGGCTGCATCAAAAATGTTTGGGTAATAAAACTGTTATCTACATCTATATGAGTGTGCAGACTTGTCTGGAATTAAAAATTTCTCTCCAGCCAGCTGACCAAAGTTAGCAACCCTGCCAATAAGAAATGGTAAATGTCATTGCCATTAAAAAAGCAAACTGTCTTGTAAAATATGAATGGCTATTGAAACAAATTTTGTGATTGCTGGTGCTAAACGTGGTGGTTCGAAGACCTCAGAAACAGCCAACATTCTGGTATTTTCAAGGAGTATGGCACCTGGAGACTGCAGGCGATGGGGTGGCGATAAGCGAAAAAGATTCAGAAAGTAGTAGTTCTGAGGGTAAAACAATTCATTAATGAAAGATGCGAGAGGAGAATAGCTAGATACAGAAGTATAATGGATCAGTCTCAATTAGGAACGTTTTCTTGCAATTCTCTAGGTAAAAGCGTTTCCTACCCGGTAGTGGGCAAGCGTATTTAAAAAGCTAGCCTCCGAGCATAGTACATTATTCAATGAAATATATGGGTAGTGGTGCTTGACTTAGACACTAGGGGGAACCAAAGAGCTTGTAGCTGGATCAGAAATAGCGAATACGTCATATACTATATACTCCCCGTGATCAGCGGGTGAAGCAAATGCGCATAATATCCTTGATATAACATCCAGCACCACTACTGCTGGCAAGGAACCTTGTATGTTCAGCAGGGTCGTGAGACAGCTAATCTGGCTGATTGTAGGCATGAAGTGTAAGTCCATTTATTCACGCCAGGAAGTACAAGTGTATTAAATATTTTCAATTATCTGTTTCTTTATTGTCATGGATTGTTTGTAGGGAATTCACCCAGACACTTTAAATTAAGATTTATTTAATTATGATTTATAGAATTATAATCCACAGTCATAGTGAAATACGCAAAGCAAGATATCATCTTGTGAAAACTAAAAATATGCATGCAATGCTTTATATTTAAGAATATGAACAACCATTGTTTCTGCTCTATTTGTCCATTTTCCAAAACCTCTAAGGATATGAATAATAAATATATTAATGAACGACGGAACACTACAGCTATCTCATTTGTAGAACTTTGAAAGTACTGAACTCTTGGAAGGTGAAAACCAGATGTTATTCGGGGTGATTAAATAATCCCTGCACTAATCCAGCTCAGCTCTCATATCTAAACTACATTTTTTTCTCGTCCCTCTCATTTTCCTTGATGCGTCACAATCATCCTTCAGAAAGCCTTAGTCATTATTCTGCTGTGTGGACGTTGTTCGGCTTAATGCAGCTCAAATGCAGAATGCTGGGTGAGTACTTTGGTCCTAGGTTTTGATTTTGCCCTTGAAGGAGCCACTGGTCAGAAATCAATGGAATGAAAGAGGTGTCCGGGGGAGGGGTATTAACTGTGGATAAATTTGACCCACTGGATGTAATGAATGAATGGACCGAGGAGACAATGAGAGGTTGGCCAGAGGGCACCAGGACGGCTGAAGATGCTATAGCACGGGACTGAATCTGCTTCTGCTCTTACCTGGAATTCTTTCTCTCCTCAAAGCTTTCACCTCCTTCTTGACACCCCAAGCATCACAGGGGGCAGTGGGGGGGGGGTTGGATTGGCAATACTTTCAATGGCTCCTGCTGGTATAAAACATTTTCATTTGCTCCTGAAAGAGTGCATGCAATTTACAGGGGCTTGATAATCAAACTGAAATGCCTGGTTTTAGACAATTTATTGGTACGGTGTAGGGTCTCCTTTTGGGGCCGATACAGCATCAGTTTGTCTTGGGAATGACAGATACAAGCCCTGCACTGTGTCCAGAGGGATTTTGAGCCATTCCTCTTGCAGACAGTGGCTAAATCACTATGTGATGCTGGTGGAGGAAAACATTTCCTGACTCGCTCGTCCAAAACACCCCAAAGTGACTCAATAATATTCAGATCTGATGACTATGCAGGCCATGGGAGATGTTCAACTTCACGTTGATCTTCATGAAACCATTCTCACCAGTCTTGATGTGTGTATTGGTGTATTATCATCCTGATACACAGCACCACCTTCAGGGTATAATGTTTAAACTACTAGAAGAACATGGTCTTCCAGAATGGTTCAGTAGTCCTTGGCAGTCATGCATCAATCTAGAACGAGTAGGTAGGCGTAGGAGGAGGTAAGGTGCGTGCACTGATTACAGTGCGTTGTCACACCCACCACACAGCAAACCACCTCAGGGATGAGAACCTGAGTGCAGCCATGTGGCGAGTGATACCTCAGCACCATGCAAATCCAAATGGACCAGAGTGAGTTTTTTTTACAGTGCCTGGAGTGCCAATTCTGCAACCCACCCCCAAGTTTTTCCCTGTAAACTGGAGGACCACCTTATGGGATTGGATGTAGTCATACCCACGACAAAGAAATTGCTGGTTAAGGGCTTTACTCAATGGCCCAACAGAGTAGAATCACTCCAGGCATTCATGGGATTTGAACCAGCGACCTTCCAGTTGCTGGCACAGATCCCTAACCACAGAGCCACCACTTCACCTATAATGCCTAGGGCATGCCATGAAATTGCAGCCGAAACATCACCGATCCACCTTTGTGGTGCATTCTGGGTATGCAATATTCAAGGTTCTCCACACCGTAACTCTCCCAGATGTGGGAAAGGCAGTGAAGATGGACTCGTCAGAGAATAATACATGTTTCACATTGTCCACAGCCCAAGATCTGCCCTGTTGGCGCCCTTAAAACCGGCATTTGGCATTGGCACAAATCACCACAGGTTTGGCTGTAGCAGCCTGGCCATGAATATTGACCTTGTGGAGCACCCAACAAACAGTTTTGGTGGAAACAGGAGAGTCAAGGTGTGCATTTCATTCTGCAGTGAGTTGGCCAGCTGTGGTTTGATGTTTTTTTGGATACAATCCGGGTTAGAGCCCAGACATCCCTTGCGTCTAGTTACTCTTGTTGGATGTGGTCGGTCATTCATGGTGGTGTGAGGACATTACCCTGGATATCACTTTGATATATCACAAAGACTTCACAAAGGTGCCAGCAAGACACGCACCGACCAATTTGTCCACTTTTTAACTCTGATATGTCTCCCAGTATGTTGCGTGGATTGCAGTATTTTATGGGCAGCTGCACCATTGCTCTGCTAACCTTCACACTCTGCAATCAGTGAAGATTGGCCACCATGAAACCCGAAACACCAGCTTAGCTAGTGTTTCAGTTTCGTGCTTCTACTTGCCAAGTAAAACAGGGCAGTTTATATAGAGGGTCATGCTGTATGTTGTGCAAACAGAGAAACTCAAGGTTCAGGGGAGATTTATGCAGGTTTCCTTCAGGTACTCTGCTTTCCTCCAGCAGTCATTCATAATTGATCCCGGTGGGGAAATCCTCTTTGTGTCTCCCCCAGTTTGCTCTCTGTCGGTGAGAGTAAGCCGGCCCACAGTAGGCTCAAGGACCTGCAGATATGTCAAGGTTGGGTTGGAACCAGTGACCTTCTGATCACAAGCACAGAGGCTTAGCCCGCTGAGTCACATGCTGCCTCCCGTTTAAGCCCATTGTGTCAGTGTGGGCATGTCTGTACCCCATTATGGACTGCAATCTTATCCAGGGTGTCCCCTGTCTTGGGTCCAATGCTGCCTGAGATAGGTTCTAGGCCCTAAACGACCCTGTACTGGTGAAGAGTTCCTCAAATCAAAGCACCATGAAGACTAGGTTCCTACAAAACAAGTGTAAAAATACAACAGTATCCAGGGTTACCAACAGAACATTTATCCAGGGATACACAATGAATACAGAGAGGAGCTCAGTGGTTAGATTGACAAGCTGAGGTGTTCCGGATTTCAGGACAAAAGCTTAAGATGAGCAAACAAGGGTTATGGAGCACAAGACCTGAGCCGCTCCTGTTTTCTAAAGTCCCTTTACTCTGACAACACCTGCTGTCTTCATCCAGTAGAAGGGTCAGGCATCCAACATGGGTTAACTCCTAAGGTTATCGTGCATAGTGTTCCAATATTTCAGATCCGATCAGGTAATTACAGCAAAGACACTGCAAGAAATAAGACTCCTCATTTTACATCAGAGGAAGCAGAGACCAGTGACCGTTTGAGCTGATAAATACGCTAATCCATTCATTAATTTTGTGTTCTCCATACATATGTGTGTGTGTGCTTGTGTATGTGTGTATATATATTCTTGAGGCTCCTGTTAATGAGAGAATTGGATAAAATGCTCAGACGACACCAGGATCAAGACCGACGTGGTGTGAAATTCTTAAATGAGGACGTGGCCACTCGAGGACAGGGAAACTTCATGTGAAGGAGACTTTTAGCTGAAAACGCTGTATGCTATTACACAGAACCATGCCTTCAGGACCCTGTGAGACATATCCCTCTCCTTTTATATCTACAGACATTATACTCTCATCTATACTTTTATACATGGCTATAACCATACCTTCACGTTAAATTAACATTCCTCTGTGATAGTTTTCTGGATGTGGCCCATGTCTGAATGTGAGAAGTTCCTATGGGATTTCATGGGCTCTGTTACACTCCAAAGACATCCTGCAAGGTTGAAATGACCTGCTGTGAATTTATCTTAGAGGCACCACCGCAGGAGTGACCGCATGTATGCAGTATGCAGTGGACTGGCATCACAATCAGGGCATCCTGTGATTTGAGCTCTAAGCCCTGGATCACTGTGACTCTCCATTCATAAATGGTGACTGAACATAAATGAATATTGATGATGACATTAGCAACTTGCTGCAAGAGTTATTTTATGCATAATGGATGCAGTCATGCATAATGAGAGTCTGAATGGAGTGAGATAGATGTGGGTTAGACTTACTTACAAGCTTACCTGACATTTATTTAACAGTTTACAGCTGAGGAAAGTTTGGGTTTAGAGAGCAGGATCTGCCAGCGTCCCAGGAGCAGCAAGGGTTGATGACCTGGAGTGCCCACAGGGTACATCACTCTGCCTTCTATGGGACTTGAACCCATAACTTTCTGGACATGATCAGAGAATCCTCAGCCACCAAGTTCTATGCCACCCCTTATGTCAGGGTTGTTTAAATGGGTTGAGCTAACAGCCCACAATTTGGTTTAATGTTACTGCTTTGATTGCCCACTTATTGAAGCTGGTGTATTCAAAGAGAAAGGAGCTCTGGTTGGTGTCAAACATATGACTCTACAGGCCGGAACCGGCCCAATTAAAGTCCTGATTTGGACCGCAAGAGATTTTGCATATCGACAAATTCAATTAAAAAATATCACAAAATCTCCACTCCTGTAGGGTGTGTGTCATGCAAAATCTCTTCAGTTGTCCAAATTCCTTCGCCCTGTGAATATTGTTCAGCCGTTTGGTCAATGACGCGATCACGATGACGCCGTTTCAGGGGACCCCATGAGTTTCAAGTTCACCGTTATTGCAGCAGTAAGAGTTCACATCAATAAAATACGATTGTAAATGTTTCACAAAACTGTGTTTTCATTATCATTGAGAGCATTTAGCTTGAAACTACAACCGACATTTTTTATCAATTCAATTCAATTTATTTATATATATAGCGCCTTTCACAACAGAGTCATCCTAAGGCGCTGAGCATGGATGTGTTGTGATACATCGAGCATCATTAGAGAGAGTAATACAGACCGGGAAAAATGAAGGAAAGAAATTAAATGAAGAAAGCCTGATGACAACGGAGGAGAGGAACCACAAATTCCCAAGTAAGGATAAAAAAACCTCTGGGGGACCAAGGTCAACTGGCTGCCCACCCCCCTGGGCGTACTAACATTACCGAAAACAGAAAAGGGTGGACATGCTTGCTAAAAGGTAGGTATAAGCTGCGATTAAGGATCAAGACAAAGTCCATCAATGAGTCCGTTATCCACGTTAGCCGCTAATAGATCTTCAGTTGAGATTGACTGAATCGGCATTCCGAATATAGGCCGGTAAACCATTCCACAGTCCAAGTGAGCTCTCTGCTGCTTTGCTTGTGCATGGCATTCGGCTCCATAAGAACTGATTCACTCCTGTGCTCGGTCATTGGTGGAGGTGAGACCTCCGCCGCTGCTGCTGCTCCATGACAATCTAGCCACGGTGAGGCAGCCAATGCACCGCTAGCATCAGGCTCAGCCCTTAGCGTCAAACCCAGGTGAAGCTGTGGCTCCACTAATGTCAGACTCGAACAAAGTCACAGCTCTGCTAGCATCTGGCCCAGGGACAACCACAGCCTTGCTTTCACCTCAGTCCCCATGGACTCAAACTGTCCCCCCTACTGTAGACAGCAGACTTTGTGAAAATTAATAGTTGTGTCATTCTCAAACCTTTTGGCCATGGCTGTAGGTCAGAGTGGCAATAAAGATTCCTACCTGTGTTAACATAGAATATTTGAAAAAATCGTTATTGCCCCCCCCCCCACAAAAAAAAAAACAAAACAAAAACGAGTGTATCGGTTTTTCAAAAATCAAAGGTGGCAGCTCTACACACAATGAAATGACTTAGTTGTCATTTCAAATGTAAAGTGCTGATATCAGTTCTATGCACAAATTCAAACATTCCTTTTGATTTCTGTGCACAAAAGAAAGTGAAGTCTATGGTTTCCTGCACAAAATGTGTGAAAACTGAGCTGCAAAATGCAGCAGGGCGTTACTTGATTTCATTATTTAATAATGCCTTTTGTGGCACAGAATGTATTTCAAGCATGGTATCGAACGCGTGACGCTTGGCGCCCTATGAATTCTGTTCACTGGAACGATTTCCTTTTAAGCATACTGTTAATCTTACATTACTCAGCATAACGTCTCTAATTTTTTGGTTGTGTGTTTGAGAAGACTAATGATTATTTATATAAAGTTCTGAAGTTTCATAAAGTATTCCAGTCTGCTCATTTAATTATAAATTATTATAATCAGTGCAATTATTCATTTAGCACAACTCTACTGGGAGAAAAGAAACAATAAATACTGTAACAAAGAGATGAAAAGGCAGTTTAACAAATTAAAACAAATACTAAGGGTGCAAATATTATTTTATGGCCCAGAGCAGTTTGAACAGGTTTCAGTGTGGCCCATTCACCAAAATGAGTTTGACACCGCTGGTTTATAAGGACGCAGACAGGATTGTGTTTAAGCGTTCAGTTGGAGCACTTACAGCATGGAACAGGCCACATTAGTGTTCCCTCAAGAAGGGCTCCCTACTTAGATTGTCAGCAAAATTTACAGCTCTCTGAAAGGATAAAACAAATGTTAAACGTTTGCTATGCAACCTACTGACTGAGAGCACCGTTTCTGATTTACACTGAACATCTGCAGTTAAGTGTTTTGCAATTACTCATCTTTAACTGGCACACGGCACCCACATCACTGAAGCACTTCATCCGTATCAGATCCTTACTCCTCCAGTAAGCTTGGAAAGATCCCTTCTTCCTCCCTTTGGGTTCTTCCCACAGTCCAAAGTCACATGCCAGAAGTAAAATGCCATCTCTAAAACACCCTGCTTGCAGGGCTGCCTTGTGATGGGCTGTCATTTCATTCAGATGAACCGGTTTGCACACGTGCTGCCAATCTAGTGGTCTAGCAGTTCTAAGTGAACACTGAAGGCCAATCTTAAAACTGACAGAATATCCAGAGGTGAGATACAAAACCACGAGAAAACCATCAAGCAAACTGCTATGAAATTTCAGAAAACTACGTCTCTAACACTACACTACATATGAGAGCCAAAACAGAAAAGCGTATGCACTCAAATGAACGCCACCTGAATTGGTGACTAAATCCAACATGAATCATGTTATGCTTCAGTCCAGATCTCTCTCTCTCTCACACACACACACACACACAAAAAAAGAAAATCCAATGAACGGAGTTGTAAAGCGTTTTATTAATTCCCAGGTCTGTCCATTTTATGATCTGGGTCTCTCCTTCTTGCCTTTGTAGAGGGCCAGGAGGGACACATTGGCCACCTTGACCACCTTGAAGCGCACACCGGGAATGTCACCCACGGCATGGCCCTTACGACCGAATCCTGCCACCAGAACCTCGTCGTTCTCCTGGAAAGTGAGACAGGCATGCATTTGGTGAGCGACCGCATGGGATCAGGCTAATGGGTTAGGTTACTTCCAATCTGTTTGTGGATTGTAAACATCCCTCAAACCTCCAGGCTAACCACTAACTTTATTTCAATTAATGAATTTCCACATCCTAACCAGAATATGTGCTGAAATTAAGATTGACGCAAATCAAAGCAAATGGTGGAAAAATACAACCATGCAAGCAGCCCAGCACTGACCTCGATGAAGTTCAGACAGCCGTCATTGGGAACAAAGGCAGTGATCTTCTTGCCGTTCTTGATAAGCTGGACTCTTACACATTTTCTGATAGCAGAATTTGGCTGTTTAGCTTCAACACCTCTACAAAGAAAAAAATAACATTAAACATCTGTGGGAGATAAATACCTACATTTAAGTATCAAGAGAGGCAGGACAGCTTTGACTTAAAAGAACAAATACAAAATTAATTAAAAAAAAAACATATGAAATTATTAAATAGCTTTTTGTACCCACTTCAGGATATAAGTTCTAAGTATGGTTGACAATTTCGAAACCTAAGGCAAATAAACCACTAACTGTGGTGGCTAAGTGGATCTCTTATAATGAAACATAATTGGAGGTAAAAGCAAAAGGCTGAATTTACTTACACTTTCTCAAGGACAATTCCCTTGGCGTGGGAAGCTCCTCCGAAGGGATTAGCCTTGAGGGCAGTGCCCAGATGAGCCTTCTTGTACTGCTTGTCATGCCATTTCTGCTCACGGCGGTGGTTACGCAGTTTTCTGGCTGTACGCAGACCGCGACACTTGCCTGTCAAAAGACCACAGTCAGTAATCTGGCACAAGGCTCACAGGTATAAAATCCATTTCTAGCCACTGTGTATTCGGTTATTTGAATGCAACTCAGATACAGAGGAAAGACTGATTTCAAGGCTATAATCTACACTGAAGGAGTAGGTAGCAATTTAGTTGGAGAATAACTTTAAATAAATTGCCGCTACGGTAAGCAGAAGCATCAATACTTGGCAATAAAAAAAAACCGCGCTCAGAAATACTAGAATAGAGGTACATATTAGCGACGTGGACACATTAATAAAAAACCAAAGCCTTCCAGCCAATGGGGGTATCCTAGAACGATAGGTAGCATATCGGCTGAAGACACTACTGGTGATGCAGTTCCTATAGTACGAAATAAACCATGCAAAAAAACGTATTATCTATAAATTGGTTAAAGTTATTTTCTTACAATCTGCTATGGCCAACTATGGCCTACCAGGCAGCTACTGGTTAAATGGCCTGTAATTATTTTGAGGTAAAAAGCGCAGAAAAAAAACTACTAGATTTCTTACTGTAGATATTTTTAACGTATTCCTTGAATAAGAACGTGCATTGAAAATGGCACACTACATTTTCACATTTACAAACAAACCATCTGATTTTGGACGGCGTAAGCCATCACCAGAATAAGATGAACATACTACTTGAGACATTAATATGAACCATCGTAGCACTTTACTAAAGTCTTTACTAAGCGAAATTTTATTGCATTATGTGAAATGCATTTTATTTCGGCAAATTCGTCCAGTACTGGTTAAAACACTATAAAATGCAGTAGACATTGAGACGTTGTCAGCCCGGCAAGGCTAGAAATGAAAGGCCGCAGAGTACTCGACGGCATGGTCGCTCGCCACGCTTTCAAAGTATCACATTTCGAACCCGTGCCAAAATATTATTTCAACATGCAACACTAAAAACAAGTATATCGGTGTTTAAATCTTATTTCAAAGCGAAGCCGACCTGAAAGAAACGATTTTTAACAAATACATTTATATAAATAAGGAGCGTACCCATCTTTTTTGCCTCAGAGACCAAGCAGGAAAGAACGATCCCAGCAATCGCTGCGGCGATGTCTTCACTCAGGACCCAAGGACGAATAAGTGGCTGCCTGTTTATTTGTTTACAAATTTCTTTATACTGTTAATATATATATATACAAAAAATTAAAACAGTTTTTCTTACCATGTTTAGTCTTGATTTAGTGAAATATCTATTTATGACTATCGTGTAATACATTGGTTGTGCTCAGAATAAAAAGGTGTTCTGTATGATGCCTGAAAAAAGTGAAACACGGAAGTCAGTACATTTACACGTAAATTTCTGTAACATGTGACTGTAACAATATAATATTATTCGGCTAATCTGTATAACAATTCTTTCAAATAAAATCGAACAAAGGATCTGTTTGGATGTTGTACAGCTTGATATATTGCAAGAAATGAAAAGTTATATCCACTATAAATGTTTACGTTTGTTAAATTGTAATTACGCACATGAATATACATTTGATTTCAGTGTTGGGGGGGGGGGGTTATAATTCTAAATTTTATTAGTTTTAATAAAAAAAATAGCTTTATATAAAAATAACAAGAATATCAAGTAATTAATTTCACAAGGTTGCACTAAAATATATGCCTGATATTGAGCTATCAAATAAAGAGATTTTTTTAACCATTATTCATAACCGCCTGTGCTTGTAATTCATTGGAAATGATTATGGGGTTTGTGAAGCATGGTTAAAAAACTTATTAAAATGTTTTGGTCCGTTTATTCATCATACACTAGGCACCAAGTTCTGAAAAAAATCCTGGAAATCTGAAATTAAAAATGGTTTTAAATGATGATTCTTTTCCATTTTTTCCTCTCTTTAGCTGTCGTCTTCTGAGTCTCACAAGGACATAATACCAAACTTGTTTCACAACGGAAAAGAAACCGTACGATTTAAATTGCTATCCTCGGTGTAGGTAATTAATTTACGTTAGAAGATTAACGGTCTTTAGTATATGCACTTTTTAGTAATTATGTAATACTTGAAGATCTCTTTAAACATTGGTAACACAGTGTGTGAATGGTGTATTCAAATTACTTTGATTTTTTTGTAAGTCATTGAGAATTTAAAGCATCGACCGTATCCGCCAGCGCATCTACTAAACGTGCTGCCCGCGGTGTTTCGATGTCGCTAATGCAGACATTACCGACGCCCCTTATCTAGCCCAGATTACTCCTTTGTCTTCGTTGACTGTGTTCGTGAACTGTGAAAATGCCAGAGGATGAGACCAAATACGTCGATAGGCCGGAATTCACCATAAATATTCAAATTTAATTGTTGCACTCCCTTTAAAGTTTAATTATTTGGTTTGATCAATATTAAATTGTCCTGCACCTAACGATTAACTGTCGGTCAAACCTCTTTTAGTGAACTATATTCAACGATTTAAAAGGTAACAAACAGTCTTAATTACTTCATTTTCCATATTACATTTTTGGGGTCTTTAAACGGTGCTCATTTATTAATTTGAATTGATAGAATTAAACATTTTTAATGTATGACTGTAAAACATGCTACTTTTAAAACATGAAGTATTATTATTATTTAATATTATTATTTTGTATGCATCTAGATTTACTAATTGCAGACTGTGTGTGGGAGGTGATATCTTTCAACCTCCTGGTAAAAATACCTGTGTTGATTGAAAAAATATAATAGCCTGTAGAAGGCAAAGGACGTCACTCTGATTCTAAGTCTTTTATTTGTAGTATTCGTGCATAATCTGGTTCATGAGACGTTCTGGCAAACTGCAGGGCTAAGTCCAGTTATTGTGGAAGTGCACTGTAACACTGGATCACAACACAGTTTCCCCATCTTAAATGGCAGGGACCTACAGAATAAAGGAATTTGGCATGACTGATTGTTGGCTTTGCATTTAGAAGTATGTGCTCTGTAAAACAGGGATTTTCAGACTCCTGGTTTTATTTCTGATGTGCCAGTATCTTGGCTTGTGTGTGGGGGTGAATGTGTGGCAGAGAGAGAGAGAGAGAGAGAGGGAGGGAGGGAGAGAGAAAGAGGGGGGAGAGGGGTGTGACCATGACACACGATTATCTTCCTTTTGCTTGTCCATTGGTCGCTGTCACTGCCAGTCAGTGATCTCAGGTTTCGGCTATGTTATCAAAGCAGATTATGAAGCAGCCTTCTGCTGGGACAGGCTCCTCTGGTCGTCTCCATGGCAAAACACAAGATCTTTCTGTTTTATATGATACACCTTCTTCCCCTTGAGCTCGCATTGTCCTTTGACCAAGTGCCTGCAGCTGTGGAAAATAGGTGAGTAGGATGATTTGAGGTGCTGGTGTGGGAATCACGGAGGGATGCTGGACGGGCAGGGTGTCGTGTGCTTCGTTCTGAGCGTGTGGAGGACCTCAGGAAACAAACAAAAGAACAAAGTGATGTGGAAAAATGCACGTCTGGGGCTGAGGGAGCATCTATGGGTTGCCAGCCAGCCTGCGCGTGTGAGGCCATCCATGGTCATTTCACTCTCATTTATTTCTCAGTCTGGATTCTCCCTGTAACTCCTGGAAAATTTAGGCAAGGCTGTCAATGAAACCCAGGAGAAAATCCATTAGTGTAGCTGAGTGGGAATCAGCTTACTGATCCATATGCGTGCTACAAGGCGGTGGGGCGGTGTTGTGATGAGCTGCATTCTTTTTGGGTACCTTGCACACATGCTGTATAAAATGAGCTGTAGGAACACATACTCTTCAAATGCAAGTCTCAGCCATGTTAGGTACCAGTTTAACAGAGAACTAATATCACAGGCTCGGTTTTAGATTCAGCATACGTGATAGCAGAGAAGCATATCGTTTGTTGAACGTCACATGCTGCTAAAACAATATATCATGCAAAAGTTTTTATATTATACATGAGATATAAATGCTTAATATATTATATTATACATGAAAATGCATTATTCGTAAATCGTACAGTTAATCTTATTATGATACAATTGAAGTATTTTTAAATGCTTATTTTTTGAAAGAGAAGTATTTTTTAAAAGATGCAAAAACAGAGCTGGATATAATTTGGAATGTAAACTTCATTGCCATGCATTATCTATTTAATATATCTAATTATATACATAGAAATGTAGTATAAGTTTATAAATAAAACAACTTGATGTGTATCAGGATACTTTTACTAAAGGGGAAAATGCTATGAACTATTTAATAACATGTTAATGAAGTAAATTGGCACACTTCAGATTACAAATAATTTTCCTTCATGAATGAAAACGAATTAGTTCAGCAGAATACTTCGTAAAATCCTTTAAATTTTTATACGTCTATAAATAAGTTTCCATTTTATTTTATAATCTGTTTAACAGCTATATAGAAAGCACCGGCTTGCTTTCTTGGCCAGAAAATATTAACGTTGCTAATTTCTACCCTTATTTCCTCCATACTCCCGTTCTGTTCTGTTCTATTCTGTTTTATGAAACATCAAGGCTAAATAAAGGGTATTTTCATTCTTATGGCAGTTAATATTATTCTTGTGTATTGTTCCTCTGTATTGGACAGTGAAGAAATGTATGCCTTGCTTAGTCTAATTATATATGTTGCATTTAGACATTTTGAAAGATATAAATATCTGGACTACTAACTCGACCGTAAAATAAAACATTTCATCACAATTTTTGCAAACCTTTCAAACGACGATCAGCAGTTTGACCTTAACCTGAATCTACCCCAGATGTTTTAGTAGCGGTCGCCTCTGAAACAAGGACAAAGGTCCCTGTCTGAGCTGCCTTCAATATTGCCATCTTGCCACATATATCAACATAATACATAATATGTAAAATAATTAGAAAAGCTACACAGGTACAACTCACTAGGTACAATTTACTAATTAATTAGACTGACAGTAAAACAATGAGATTTCCCTCAGTGATTTGACTAAGATACACGTTGTTAGTCATTTAATTATGCTACATTAAGACCCATGTCCATGTTCACACGTGTTCACATCGCACCTGTTCACCATATTCCTGCCATTTCATTGGCCAAAATTGCACTCGCATTGTTTTAATTGGATTCTACTGAGAATACAACAAGGCATTCTGGAAAAGCAGTTTGTTTGAAACTGCTAAAAAAAAAAATAAGCCATCTGTATTGGGACTGACGAAATCCATTGTTCAGTCTGCCGAATTAAATAATTCATTCATGTGTATCTTAATCCTCGCACTGTTGATTCATAAGCATCAGTCTTTCTAGCAAAAGCAGTGATTTGATGGGATGCGAGTCCCAGGTTTGGTTTTCCTTAAAATTTGCAGTGCTAAATATGCAGTTTTATTGTACCCTGGGAAGATGTGCCTTACATCTAAACAAGTATGGGAATGTGATGCAGTGAAATTGGGCGTGAGATGCCTTTCTTCTTTTTATTATGATTGCGTTAAATTATCCTGCAACCTTGTCTAGGGTAAGTGGTCGGAAGATGGATGTAATGAAGGGTTTAAAACACACAGGATTTAAATCATACATCCACTGAATTAAAAGATTTAATTATTTAATTTGTTTGAAATGTGTTCCAAAGTTTTGGACTGGGCCCTGAACTCCTGCACAGTGGCAGTGTGTTTCTCAGCAGGTTAGGAGTTTGTGCCCATGTCTGGAAGGCTGCGAGTTCAGATCCTGTGATCCTGTGATCTTAGTAAATGCTCCTCCGTTCATTATTATATTACGTTGCATAATGACACTAACTAAGAAGATTACAGTTGTTAATTTCAGCACTATAGGAAGTGTTCTGGAAGGATTCTAGTGTAGCTCAGTGGTTAGGGATGTGCAACTGTCTGGAAAGTCAAGGGTTTGAATTCCATGGCCTATAATATCACCTTTAGGGACTTTGAGAAAGACGTTTGATCAAGGCCTTTAACCCCAGCTGCTCCTGCAGTGCTGAATGTTGGCTACCCTGCTCTCCGACCCCAAGACTTGCCCTCAGTTGTATATATGGCTCTCATGAAGAGCAAGACGGGGTAGTAAGAACTACTATATTTCTCCACAGGGGATGAATAAATGACTGCTATTCTATTAAAGAGAGATCTTTGTGCAGGCTTTCTCCTGGGGGGGGGGGTGTCCCATGGAAATCTCCAGAAGGATCCTCTGCCTGTCTCTCGCCACTTTATAATTTAAAATCTCTTTTAAAGCCAGTGCCCCGTGAGCCTAATGCTGTTTGTCAGAGGCCCTGCAGCTGAGACACATGTCCCCTCACTGGATGAAGGGACACAGAGGGACCCTCCGTGAGCCGTGTGCCCCCACCCCACGCATGCAGGAACGCATCCCAGATTGGCATCGGTGACATATTGCTTCAAGGGCGTCTGGCTGCTTAGGCCGCCGGTGTGGGCACCACGCAGATGGGATGGCGTGGTGGCATGTGGGACAGCGCGGCCCTTAATCTCCTATTATCAGCTTTGATTTGGTGCCATGCCGGGGCACCAGGCAGGGGGTACGATTCTAAAGATGTGTTCCCTGATCTGCCCCTCTGTCTGCAATCGCGCGCCGAGTGAGTCAGACAGCAGGGCTGGCCCACTGCTTTGTTTATATAACTGCACTGCCCTGAACACAGCACCCCTGCGTTCAGGTAGAGCCAGTGACGCAAGCACAGCCCAGCGCTGATCTGCCATAAGCGGCTGTTGGAGCCCTCTGAAGCCCAGAACTTGCCGATCGGATCTGTCTCTTTTAAGGGCTTTTTTAAGCTTGCTAATTACGCCTGTTATGTTTATGCTCAAGTGTGCGCTGCGATGGGCTGGCCCCCCATCCTGGGTTGTTCCCTGTCTCGTGCCCATTGCTTCCGGGATAGGCTCTGGACCTCCCAGTAGGATAAGCTGTTTGGAAAATGGATGGATGGATGTTTATGCTCAGATAAACTGCTTTTTATTACATAACAAATGTGACAGCGATGACTTAAAAAGACATATATTATTACCAGATATATTTTTATATCAGAGGACTGTTTATACACAGCTCTGCAATGTGGTTTCTGCAGCAGTAGTTATCAGAATCATTTAAAAACAAAGCATCTGATGTTTTCCATTGTTATACTCGATGACCGATGTCGTTCCACAGAAAAGGCAAATATGACTTCACGCACATAAACGTCATCTTGCGGGAGAGATATGGGAATATAGGTCAATGTGACTGTTGCAGTGGAGGGAGATAAAGACACGATTGAGCTTTTCATCAAGGGATGGACAGTTTTTGAAAGTCATGGCACCATGCTGGATAAGCAGCTGGAACACGCATGGATGGCAGTAGTATTTTGATGAGCTTTTGTTTTGCAATTTGTATTTGGATTAAAGTTTCCTTATGTGTTTTTGCGTTTGATTGTGTAACGATAAACCGGCATCACATTCAGATTGTACCCCTGCTCTCCCGGGCTGCAGGTCCCTTTGCAACCCTGATGTAGAAAAACAGTTGGATGGATGGATTTGTATATGAATGTATATTAAGCATTGATATCTGTTTTTTTAGCTGAATATATTAACAGATCTGTGCCAGTGCCCATCTAAAACGTGACAAAATACACGTGGTTCCAGAATTCCGAGTCCTGTTTGCCACACAATGACACGTCGTCATCTTCCTGTAAAAGTGTTTCTTGCGGTATCATCCAAACCGTCTGCTTGACGCTCGTCCCTCGCTAGCAAGAATGCTCGCATAACGAATCAGGGGCTCAGAGAAACCACGCCCCCAGGAACTGTCACTGTGTCACAGCCTGGTGACACCTCGCCAGGCTTCTGCCCCTTGGCCTCCTGGCCATCGCAGGTGGTCAGCCTGCTGCCTCCCGTCCAGGTCACATGGCCCAGTCTGACACTGGGGGAGAAGCTGCCAGGTCCAGCAGGACTTTAATCAGGTTTTAGACGCTTCCCTGTGCAGCTCGTTTCGTCTGGCATTATGGCGGCGATTAGATGACAGGACGTCGCGTCTTAGATTAATCCCCTAAGTAACACACGGCAATCAACATCAAGAGCACAGATCAGAATAACAGCAGGTAGGCCGATGCTTCCAGAACCTCGCCTTCCCTCCCCAAAACAGTTTGCTTCCCGGCCAATAACAGTGACCTAATTGTCCCATTGGTATAAATAAAAGCAAATCCTGGTATTTTGTTTTAATTCTGCGCAAAAGCTTTCAGCAAATCGGCGATGGGTGAACGTGACTGTTAGCTAACGAACGATGAACGGAGCTCCAATCGCCACTTACCCGATAAAAATAGAACGTGCAAGTGGAACGGTGCATATGTACTGTTATAGCCTCAAATGTCTCCCTGTCAGGCTCTGGAACACTCTCTGCGAATGATCTATAATTATGTGTTCTTTATTTGTATTTATAGCTCGGACAACGCCTCATACCAGGCCATTAGACTTAGGAATGGTAAGTAATTACCCTAAACCTTCATTAAGCATTAATGACATCACCCGCACGCTTGTATATTTGCAACATCTATATTAATATGTACATTCTTATCCACCGCCTATATTAATGATAATTAATCGCCATGATGGATGCAGCTGAATGCAGTGCTAATGTGGAGCCTCATATCACGCTTGCACTACCTGAACGTTCCAGTTTCTTCATGGTCTATATGTTATGTAAGGGAAGATTGTGACTAATGCCCCTCTCATGTGTGGGACAGCCTTACATAATGCACCACACACTCCAAAAGATGTCTTTCCATTTTATAAATGCAGATGGAGCTTCCATTCAGGCTCACAAAGTCGCACAGGCAGCAAGTTCTTTGCCTGAGGCTGAAAACCCGCTGCGAAGATTACTGCAGGTACAGCAGAGTCACTCCTTTAAATATACACGTAAAAACCAGAAACTGGAGCAACTGAGCCAGTTTAACTTCACAGACGTGTCTGTGTCGAGTCGGGTGGAATGAATCGTGAAGAAAGTAATTCTCTCACCTGGGGGGTACAAAATTATTGATGATGCCATGCTCCAATGCGATGAAATGAAGAGCGTGGGGCAAAGCGATACACAGGAAGCCGGTAAAACCGCTCCCCCCCCCCCTCGTATCCTCAGTCTCATGGGTGGCAGGGAGGCTCCCACCACAAGGCGAAGCGAAAGCTGCTGCAGTCGGCCAGCCCACTCCCATACTCCCCGCTGAACGTGGTTCACAACGGCAAGACCTGCATCCTCTTCAGGGCTAAGAGGCTGGCCATCAGGTACAAGAATCTCACCTTTGTGGACCTCACCGAGAGGCTCTTTGGCCCCAGCGCGCCTGTGGACACCCGCGGCTCCATCTGTGGCAAGGACAAAGCCACGTGAGTCCCCCCCCCCCATACCGCGTTCCTGCACCATCCGTCTTTCTCACGCAGATAAATATTAATCATGCCCAGACTACCGCAGAATGGCCACTTCTGTACAGAAGCCTTACCTTGCCTCAAGCCAGTTACATCAAAAAACAACACAAATTGAGGACTCTTCTAACAAAAGGCACCCTGACACATCACCACTGATCTTAGGAGTACTGGGATGTGACCGAGCTCCCACATAAATTAAAAAAAGGGTCCGTGCTTCTTCAATACATTTTCTGCGGAACACGAGCCAAAATCTGGGCTATTTGTGTCAGCCTGTGCCTGCCTTGCAAACCCAAAGACACGAGGGGCCTCTCCCAGCTGCTTAGCACATTGTCATCGTTGCAGACCATGGAATCTCTTCATAAGGGGTGAATAGTGCCATTTATGCAGGCCTAATATTGACATTGAATGTGCTAGCTTCATTAAAAGTTACTGGCACAGTGCGGCATGTCGAATACACTAATAGCAAAAATGAAGATGTTACCTATGGCGTAAATTCTAGCATCATTTGTAATTCAAGCTGACTCAAGATGTTTTATTGTTGCCTGATAAAGAATATGCATGCAATAAACCTTTCACTTTGCAGGCTTTCGTTAAAGTTTGGGGATGTGGAGGATCTAAGGGGGCTTGCAATCAGGTATGTCATCGTCCCGTCTCTGCAGGTGCAGTCCGTGACCATACAACAGTTACCTCATTTAGAGCCGGTCAACCCATTAGGCAATATAGGTGACCACCTAGGGCACCATTTTTTGAAGGGGTGCTGATTAGAAGTCAATTTCACTTTGCCCCAGAAAGGGGGCGCTGATGCTGAAGCTTGCCTAAGGCGCCACATGGCACTGACCACATCACAAGAAAGTGGTCAAAGTTAGCAGATGTGACCTTCAACCTGCCATGTGTCATGACTGTGATCGATCTGGTTTCCTCACACTCAACAGGCTGCAGATGTCCAACACTTTTTATGAGTCAGCAGGCCAGAACTGGTTCACCCTAGACAGCGTTCATATCCAGTACAACTGGTCCCAGGAGGCCACCTTCAACGCCACCGAGGTGTATGCGCCGGCCACCTACTCCTACCACTGTCAACACGTCAGCAGTCTGCAGAAGTACGACACCCTGCTGGTGCCCAGCTCCCATGCCGACACTGCTGCTAACTGGCACATCACCTTCACAGACTTCCAGGTGGGTAGCAACAATACAACGTCATAAAACGTTGTAGGGTTGCTAAGCGGTGTTCCTCATCCATAGTGATTTACGAAGATTGAAATTCTCCTCTTCAGCCCATTTGTACAGTTACTGTAGATATTTAATGAAACAATCCTAAGTGCTTTGCTAAAAGGTTCCTCTTTGGTGGTAAAGCCAGTTCCTTAATTGGCTCTAGTTAAAGAGCCAGGCCGCTTCTTAGGTTCACCCTGTTGTTGTCCTCCTTCCTGCTCTCTAGATCCTTGGATCCCAGTGTATATGTTGGTTTTGATATTAGTTTGTCTGATCTCTTTATTGCCTTTCAGCTAAATAACCCTGATGCAGTTTTTAATTACATATTGAAGTAGATTTACTGAATTTGAGCTTGTACTAAAGCATTTTAAAAATATATTTTTAAATATTAAATATTCTTTATTGTTTATATTTTCTCAAAATAAATATTAAACGAATTCCTGGCTATTATATTATGCTGGTGATTTCATATTTAGGCTCAGCTTTGCCTGGGAATAACCAAGAAACTAAATGGTTTATATTACTATTTTGTCCTATGGAAAGAATAATTTTGGTAGCACTGAAAAGCCTCTGTCACTTGACTGTAATGACTCCATCAGCCCATCGGTCTTGTTTCAGGACATCCTTATCCTATTTTACTATCTACTCTGATGTGGTCTTTTCCAAATAACCTTGGTCATCTCATAATAGCCCTGCCCCTGCCCTTCAAGGAAAAAAAACTAAACAAAAAAAAGCATCTTCAGTCTGGTCACTTTTGCGTTTCATTCTGGCTTGATTTGGTAAAGAATCCACTTGTTTGTTTTTCTTGCAGTCTGTGATAAGTCTCTACCAACACCGATTCAAAAGCATCAATGTGATTCATCTTCTTTTACCTCATAAACAGTGACAGCAAATACTATATACTGAACAATTCTTTCTGAGTCTTTGTTCTTAGCGATGTACCAGTACTTTTGAAGATGTTTTTCTAGACCTGACTTTGTAGCTTTGCACTTAATTGCATGTCCGTGCTGTTGTCAGTTTCAGTTCTAACTGTTCTGAAAAACAGAACTAGGTTTTCTATGTTAATTCCTTTCATTTATGAATTTGCAGATACTGTCACAATGTTGCCTTTGCTAGTACATTTCTGGAATTCACAGTTCAGCACTTCAAAGAACTCACTTTGGGTGCATCCGAAATCGCATACTTACACAGTGTGCACTGCAATTCATTAGAAGCCCACTACTCGACCGTTGATGCGGTTTGATGCGGTAGGCATGCAATCAGACCTTCTGCAGTCACCGTCTTGCATATTACCTGACCTGACCTACAAAAGTTTAAAAAAACTATTAAGAACTATTAAACATACATATTATAGTCAACTGATCTAACTGGGTATTACTTTCTACTTAAATCTGTACAGAGAGGGAACTTAATCCATCACCTTGACAAAAGTTTCAGAGCAAGTGATGTCGTTCATCTCTGGTTGCAGCTGCAGCGGCATTGTGGGATAGTGTACCATCCACCAGTTGCACACTTAAAATTTTGCAGAATGTAGCCATTAGTCATTTTCTAATACCATAATAAAGGGGGTGACTGGTTTGAGCTTATAAAATGGTTGCCCAGGTCTAGGATTATGAACCACAGGCATGACGTTATTGGCTTGATAGATGTTCCCATCGCCCAGCCCAGTTCATTGTCCTTTCACTCTCCTCTTTGGGTCTCTACAGATCCAGGCCTTCAACGTACAGTCCAACCGGTTTGCCTCGGCAAGCGACTGCGCCACATTCTTCACACCGGCCATTCTGATGGGCCTGATCACCTCCTTCATCCTGCTACTGGTGCTGGCCTACGCCGTGCACATGGTGATGCATCTGAAGCACATCGACCGCTATGAGGAGCACAAGGCCACCGTCTACTTCCCCCGCAGCCCCGAGGCCGAGTGCCCGGACAAGAACAGCCTTTAGGAGGCAGTGGTGGTTTGGGCCCACCCCCACCGTGGCAGACAGATGGGCTGATCCATAGATCTCTTGGCTTGGCCCTCCTTGGCCACCCAAAGTGGACACCACAGGCAGAAAAAGGAATATTGCTCTCCAGAGCTGACTTTGCAACTTCGGTGGTTGAGCTGCGGCCGCTTTGTGGCCAAGCAGTGGTTGTCCATGCTGGGCGGGACTCCATTTGGACCCAACAGCTCAGCATCATCCAATGGATTTGGAGACAAGTCATCATTGGAGGATACCGATTCGATTATTACCGCGAATTGACTGCGTACGTGGAGATAATTAGGCATTCCGACAGGGCAATGGAGACGGAGGAGATATTGTCAAGTGAATTTCAAATTAACATCATCACTCAAATGTCTCTCCAATATTTGTACTGTGTATTGTGTTTTTTTTTTACATTTAAAGGAAAACTGGCAGAAATTGGTCACAGGCATTATTTTAATCCTTCTATAATATCATGAAATATATGATGTAGATACTTGGGTCTTTATTTTTAACACCCATTGGGACATGCATTATCTTCAGGTGTAATAGTACTGCAGATGGCAAGTGTTTACTTGTTTTAAAATAATTTATAAAAATTATACTATATCAGGATTACGGTTTTGTGAACTATTATTTTGTTTGTTTTTGAGTGTTCTCTGACTAGCTAAGCCGTTAACAGCGTTTTTTAATGCCAGCATTATGCAGAGGAGAGCATCTCTTCACATATACAGTACAGGTCAGTGTCATTTGACTAACATACTCGAGAATACCGTAACTGCAGTAACAACATGGAGTTATTGTTTCATCATAACATACAGCATGCCAGTGACTAGGAAACCATCTGCATACAATACTCTGATGGTTAGTATTGTGCAATGTATATTGGTCATTATCATAACATGCAGATTGAAGGAAACTGTTTTTTCATTGCCCAATTGATGTAACTGGTACAATAAACAATTGTCAGGTAGATTTCTGCGTCTCTATATTCTGCAAATGGGCAGCAACTTAAAAATGAATATTGAATATTGATTTCATGGGCACTAATACATCGATCTACTTTTCTCAACCACTACATACAGGGTTGTGGTGAGCCTGGAGCCAATCCTGGGTAAAAGACCGGGGGGAGGAGGGGGGGGGCATGATAAACAGGATGGGAGTCCATCACAGGGCATATGCTCGCACTCGGCAGGGACAATCCAGAAACATTAAAAGACGGAGAAAATCCACACAAAGAGAGAGAACACACACACACACACACACACACACACACAAGGGGATGGAACTTACGGAACAGAACTTTAGGCTTCTCATGTAGTGATAACAGGTGGTATGGTGCTGGGTCTCACTTGGAGGTGTCAGCTTACAGTGATACCAACTGAGCCCCCATACCACCCTGCTATAACTGTAATAGATATTAATATTAATACAGAAACACTCATTATTTTTAATGATATTCATTAAAAGCTTTATTTAAAATCCACCATATGAAGGGTTTCCAGTAGGGTGTACATTTCAAACTAGTTATCTCATCCATCCGTCCATTTTCTGTAACCACTTGTCGCAGACTGGGTGCATGTACACAAATAAAATCAAGGTTGAGCTGGCCATTTGGGTGGTACCTTATAATACTTTAGTGGACGTGTACACATAGATGGAGTTCTCCAGGCTGGTCCTGTACCTGTGCTATACTCTCTATGCAAGACGTCTGGAACCGATCATAAAGGCTTTGGGTGCAAGGCAGGGAACAGCCCAGAATGGGGCATCAACCCATCACAGGGCACACTCACACACCATTCACTCACACACCATTCACTCACACCTATGGGCAATTTGATAACTGCAAACAGCATCAGCATATTTTTTGACTGTGGTGGGAAATTGGAGAACCTGGAGGAAACCCCAAAATGACACAAGGAGAACGTGCAAACTCCACATATGGAACCCAGGCAGAGGTTCGAACCCGGGTCCCAGACGTATAAGGCAGCAGTGCTAACCACTGCACTGTCATACCCCCTCAAACTAGTTATTACTACCATAAAATTATTTACTTCTGGAAAATTATACTTGTTAATATCTATTAACTTGATCCATAGATACTGGTTTTGTTATATTTTCTTAAGAAATGTTAAGGATGTGATGTAATCCTTCAGCTTATACCAGCATTGTCATGTTATTAGTACATATAAGTATTTTCAATCTCTGATCATACCCTATTGATGCAGTTGGAATTTGACAATATATTCCTGGCAATGCAAATTGAATGAAAAACCTATTCCATTGTCATCACGAACACAAAGCATTTTCTGGTATTGGTCTTGTTGGCTACTAAATGTGGTAGCAGCTTAGTTGTTAAAACAGCACCACTTGAAATTATATTTGTATAGCAATAAATGATTTTTTTAAAAACCACATACAGTGGTTGATCCCTATTCCCTGACCAGCCTCATGAGAAGGTGATACGATAAAATACAAGCAACATCTCTCTGAAAGGTGATCTGTTCCTTTTCTTAACGTACCATGTGTCACTGATGTTATACAAATCATTTCCAATTAGCATGCCAGAATGTGTTATACGATAAAGTATAAGAAACCGTTTTACTGATTCAAATCTATTCAGTAAATTAACCAACGAAACAATGCAGAATACTTGGTTTAGTAACTATGACAAGGTCAGTGCGTGACTGCCATACAACGACTTCCTCCCAAAAGACAGGAAGTGCTGAGGTTAGAGTGGCACTGCGAGGTTCTCCATCTGCTGCAGACATGCATTGGGTGACGCTCAGCTATACCCTGTGTAGAACAGAGTATTACTCAGTACTGACAAATGGCAACGCGCAGGCAGCCAGAATACCACCAGTACTCCCCCTTGGCATCATCATCCAAGGGAGGAAATTCCCATAGGTTCCTGGTCAGGACCCAAACTACCCAGTGGCTACTGGCAACAGCTGAGAAGATAATAATATAAGGCAATTGTGTTTTATTAAAAAAAAAGTGTTTTAGAAAGCATGGAGAGGCTACGTGTGGCTCAGGACTACAGAAGAGCATCAGGTCAATTCCCCTGGTCAGCAGAGTGACGTCAGGGTTGGGCCCCTGAACAAGGCCCCCCCAGGGTCTGGCTGATCCTACATTCTCAATTATATGTCATTTTGGACAAACATACCTGTCAAGATAATGCAATATGAAACTATCGGTAGATCAGAAGAGAGGTCCTGTTTTAATAGCATTACCAGAGTAGCTCTGGTATCATTCTTTTTTAATGGTTGACACCACTGAACTATTTCCTTTTCAAATGATTGTATCAAACCGTAAATTAATCATACCATAATACATAAATTATAAATGAATATATGATGAGACGTTAAAAATTCAGAATAACTTGTAATTCATTGAATTTAAAAATATATCTGGAATGTCTGATAGAGGTCATATTTGATAATTGTACTATGTTCCTTATTTCTAGAAGAAAAAAAATATGTATATTATAACTATAAAATGAGAAATACGACAACCAGAACCAACCCGTTGTTGGTTGTGACAATGTACAAGTAATAAATTATTTAAACTATATTCAGATTAGATTTAAAAGTATGCAAAAATGTACCACATATTTTCATAAGAAATTTTGCATTAAATCATGTTTATCCACACAGTTGTCACTGCCACTTCTCATCTACATGTATTTAACAAACATGTTCATCACGTTCGCCTTGTTAAAATTACATTTGCGGGTTTACAGATGCGCACGCTCAAACAGCTCCCGGCCACCGCCTACGAAAAGTGAGCATGCGTAGTTCAGTTGCATTCGTGTTAACATTTATCTCAGCATTTTCCACAATTTCCGAGAGGTCATATTATCTTACTAGTTTTAGGCACACACTACAAAAGAAAAACAATATAAAAAATATTAAGAAATTTTATAATAACGACACAAGCGATACTGTTCTCGGTATTTTATATTTATTCTCGTTGTGACGAAAAAGGAGTTGCAGTTCTGTGCTACGATATACATCAGGAGTTGTCAAATCAATCTGCTTCCGCTCGTGTAGTTACACTGGACCCATGTACGCGCGTTTTATTTATTGTATTAGGTCTCTCCCCGTTTACAGAGCGCTACCAGTCCGTTTACACATCGCAGGACCAGCGTGGGTCCTCGCAAGCCGGCTTTCCGAGCGTTTATACATGAACATGGAACGGGCTGTAGTCAGATGCGTGCCCTCGGAGAGCAAACTGACCATCTCATTCGTGTTGGATGGCAGTCAGAAGCACATGCTAAGGGATCAAGCGGAGCAGCTCGGCTGCGTCCTGGCCCGAATCGCCAACAACGCCGCCAAGGGCCACGGCAAGGCGGGCAAGATAAAAAGAAATAAAGCGGATCAGTGTCCGGCGCCCAAGCCCGTGGTCAGGCTGTCCTACAATGGCGAGTTCGTGGCGGAGGACGCCGTGAATGCGGACGCCTGGCAGGACGGCGCTGTCCTGCATGTGGGGGACTGTAAGTACTCGGTAGAGAGGAATCCCCCGACTCTCACCACCGCCGAGCTGCCAGCATCCCTGCTAGCCGGTTTCCCCGTCTGCCCGAAACTCAGGATCGAGTTCGGGGCCTTAGATCGCTGCCTGTTCACGTGGTACAAGGAGCGGGTCCCCGACGCGGAAGGCGACGACTGCTGGGTAGAGGCCGGGGATAAGCGAGTGTTCACGCCGTCTAACTCGGACATCGGTTTGAGGCTGAAGATGCGGTGCACACCTGGGGACGGGGCGAGGTTGGGGTCGCCCGTGGAGGTGACGACCGCGGCCGCCGTGGAGGCCGGACCGGGCGCATGTACCTTCGACAACAGGCACATGTACACGAATAAACTCACGGTTGAGCCGGTCGTCAGGGTGGTGTCTTATAATATTTTAGCGGATGTGTACGCGCAGACAGAGTTCTCCAGGACGGTCTTGTACCCATACTGCGCCCCCTACGCGCTGGGTATAGATTACCGGCAAAATCTCACCAAGAAGGAGCTGTCAGGCTACAACGCCGACATCCTCTGCCTCCAAGAAGTTGACAAGGGTGTGTTCAGTGACAGCCTGTCGCCGGCGCTCGATGCCTTCGACCTGGATGGCGTTTTCAAGATCAAGGAGAGGCAGCATGAAGGTCTGGCGACGTTTTTCCGGAGGTCCCGCTTTGCGGTGCTGGGCCGCCACGACATCGCGCTGTGCGACGCGCTGAGCTCGGACCCGCTACACGCCGACTTGCTGGAGCGCATCTCCGCTACCCCGGCGCTCCGGGATAAGGTGTTGGAAAGGAGCACGGTGTTACAGGTGCCTGGAGAATGACTCGCTCGTTTGCATGCCCTTGTTTGTTTATATTATATATTTCTAAGAAAAACCGTTATTCCTACTGTCTCAAATTTCCTAATAACTATACAGTGAAATCCCTAGCAGGATACACCTCACGTTTAACTGTATCAGAATATTCATATTTCAAATTGCTGTTAAATACATAAATAAAAAGCTGAGCTGATAGCAAGAAGGACATAATATTGTGGGTTCACTTACCTGACTAGGTATTTTTCTTGTCATCTATCAGGTAACTGTGCTGCAGTCTTCGAAAGACCTGTCTAGGAAACTCTGTGTGGCAAACACCCACTTGTACTGGCATCCTAAAGGTAACTATGCAAATAACCGTAGCACATTCATCATGGTACTTTTACTTTGGCACTGAGGACAGTTAGATTTGCCTTTCCACAGTTTATATGTGTGTGTGGCTGGTTTGTCCTCGGGCCTGATGCAGGTGTCACTCTTGTGCAGGTGGACATGTACGGCTGATCCAGATGTTAGTGGCACTGAAGCACCTGCAGTGGGTTATTTCAGAGCTACACCCCGGGGCCACACTGCTCTTCGCAGGCGACTTCAACAGCGCCCCATCCTCAGGTGTACTCCAGCTGGTCACCCAGGGCGATGTGGCCGAGAGTCACGAGGACTGGGCCTCGGACGGCCTGGAGGAGCTCTGCTCCATGGATGCGTCCAGCCCCTTCCGGCTGGTGAGCGCGTGCGGGGAGCCAGCCTACACGAACTACGTGGGTGGCTTCCACGGCTGCCTGGACTACGTGCTGGTGGAGCCAAGTGCCCTGGAGGTGGATCAGGTGATCCCCATGCCATGTCACCAGGAGGTCACCACCCACCAGGCTCTGCCCAGCGTCTCACATCCCTCTGACCACATCGCCCTGGTCTGTGACCTCATATGGAAGTGATAGGTGTGCATTCTCCGACTTCTTGGAAATGTAAAATTTCCATTGCTGCAGTAAGCAAAATCCCCTTGCGGTTGTATGCATTGAATCAGGAGTGTCCCATAACCACATCCACTCCACCGACCATCTGGTCTGAGAGTGAGGTGTGAGTGCAGCCCTCCAGGTACTGTCCTGCTGAGGTCCACCTTGGCCTGATCTGGTGGCAGACCCTGCCTGAATCCTGGCCACATCTGAGCTGGGTTGTTAAATTGTGATGTAACACACCCTTTATAAAAAAAAAAAATGCCAACTTAAAGGGCTTTCAAAGACCTTTTTGCAAATGGGACTGGATATCTTTGATTTGATTTACATACGCACATGTTTTGACGTGATTTAGAAACCATAACTTTGAGGGATACGTACAGTTCAAGGAATTTGATATTTTATGGATAAACATTATGCTTGTTTAAATTATGCTAACGGTTATTTCCGTCGCCCAGGATGACAATTTACTTCATGATGTTAGGACACTGAATATTTGTTCTTTCCAGCATGCACCAAGCCCAAAGGCAGTTAACTAGCACTGAAACTGCTTTGACAAAACTGTGCTTATGTTTGAGACTTAGAAAACTGAAAGCTGGTTTATAATTGGCACCTATTTATTCTGGTCGTCTGTAGTGGCTATTAAACTTCATGTAAACTAAAATATGGTTTTATATAGGTGGCAGAAAATGCACAAGCGGGACTTTTGTGCTTTAGAAGTGTGGAAATCATTATTTACTCCACTTTGTTTGGGTACATTTGTATACTTCAAAAAAAAAATTCAGAGCAAGTGTCAAATTAGAATTAGTCCTGTTTTGTCTAGTATTTTCTGATAGTATGAAGGGGAGGGGGGAGCACTAAAATATTAGTTGACCATTTAAAGCATAGTCAACTTGTTACAGAATGGTGTGGAGTCGGGTGCCATAGAGCCCCTGGCACTCCTACCCAATAACAATCCATATGAAGTTCTTGCCCAGTGTCATGATGCCAGCTGGGTGTAGCACAGCATATTTACCGTAAGCTAGTCACTCTACTCCATTCAGGCACAGGAAACAGGAAGTCACTGGCTGCACAGTAATGCAGGTAAATCAAGAACCGGAAACAGGAAGTAACCGGCTCCACACAGGTACACCAAATGCCGGAAACAGGAAGTCAATTTTATGTTGTTTTATTAGGAATTACATTGGTAAAATGGCAAAAATGAAGATGCTCAGATTTGAAGTAGTTTACTTTTACAACAAAAAAAAGGGGGGGAATGTTTCCCATAGCTGAAATTTTATGAAGATGCTGATCTGGCTTAAATCAGTTTAACATAAAAAGTACATATAAAAAATTGCAGCAGAACTTGGACTGGCCTAATAAGTTAAAATGTATATCCTTCCAGAAGTGTAAATGAAATCAGGGTAGTAAGCAACAGAAAAATGACAGGAAATCCTTAGCAGGGTCAGGGAATGGAGGTGGGATGCATCTAATCAGTTATAACTATCAGAGAACGCTTGCCTCTATTTACACACAAAGCCAGAGTCCAGCAATTTGGCCAGGAGGGACAGTGATGCAGAATGACAGGGCTACATTTGGGGGCTACATTTCTATAAAACAAAGGTTTGTGTGTGGGGGGGGGGGGGGGGGGGGGGGGGGAGGAGTTTCATGAAATTGGTCCACAAGCATCTGGACAATTAACTAAACTTTTAACAGCGGCACCAGTTGAAGACGCTGTCGCCCAAACACACAGTCTGGCGGTTCAGTTGTCTGAAGTGCGTCTTGTCGCACATATCAGAACATATGCGTGACAATGAAGGACGTGAATGGAAAGCAAAAAAAAAAAAAACAAACAATCAAAAACAACCAAACAAAGAGGGGGCACAGCTGGTGGGAGGGGCTGCCGAGCCTTCCCAGCTGAATGCCATATTGATCAAACAGGGGCAGGGGCTAAGGGAGGGGGCAGGAGGAAAAAAAAAAAAAAAAAGCCAGGCGAGTTTCTCCCAAGCCGAGATCAGCGGCGTCGATCGTGTCCCTGGTTAAGCAAAGGCATGCTGACTGCATGCTGCAGATTAGCGCTTGGAGAGTTGGTCTGATAGCCAGTCGAGCCCCTCGTACAGCCCCGTCCCCTGGGTGGCGCAGGTCGCCTGCACGTACCACTGGTGGAGAGAGACGAGAGCAGGGCAGTCAGTCTGACATCATGCATATGCAGTATTCTTAACCTTTATCTGCAGACCTCAATGACCCAAACAATGACTACAATGTATGTTAACAGTAATGATTATCTACCCCATTTGTTTTTGGAAACCGTAAGAAATCAGAAGCAGAAACACCACAGAGTACTTTGCCACAGAGTACTGCTGCATCACAAAAATAGATACTAAATCATCCAACCTTTATCACGAGTTGCACTCACTATCACACCAACAGATCGAGGATGTGTGTCAATGTACGTGTGGTCACACTATGAAATTGAGCATTTGTTAGTGTGGAAGGGGCAACATCGACTGCTACAAACTAGAGCATAAGTGCTTGAAGTGCAGCCGACATCAGCCTGAAAGCCCACAGAGGTTACTACACGCAGACCCTAGGTGTGAATATGCAGCGCCCCCCCCCCCCCCCCCGAGACTCACAGTCCTGCTCCTCAGCGTCTGCAGGCCCAGCTTGTCCGTCATCTCGCTGATCGGCATGGCGTTGGGCAAGTCCTGCTTGTTGGCGAACACCAGCAGCACGGCGTCCCGCAGTTCATCCTCCTGCAGCTGTGTGTGTGGGAGGCAGACATTAAAGGGAGGCTACCGAACTCCCACCAATACAACACATTACATTTACTTAACAGACGCTTTTATCCAAAGCAACGCATAACTTGGAAAGCAGTGTCAGACAGGCCCTGGAGGAACTGGGGATCAGGGCCGCGCTCAAGAGCCCAATGGCCATGGGATCGGATCCGGCACCCTTCTGATCGTGGGCACGGCACCCTAACCCACTGAGCCACACACCAACCCCAAAATCAAATCAAGCATCCAGCTTGTCATATCAAGCTTGCCGGCACGGGTGCTTCATACAGAGAGATGTTCAGAAACACGCCTTTCGCCTCCTGTCTGCTAAAAGTACATCGGCATATAACAGCAAGGAGCAGCCTTATTGTTATGGGACATGGGAACAGCAACACTGAACAATAAATGGTACAATATACCAGGATTATGGTCTCCGAGTAGAAACTGTTCCTAAACCCTGGTGTTAGAGTGCTGAGGTCCTTATGCTGTCTGCCAAACAGTCAATACTTAGGGCACCCAACGATGTACCACACATAATATCCATAACTTGGGGGCAGCGTGTGGTTCTGTGGGCTAAGCCTGTGTGCCTGTAATCAGAAGGTTGCAGGTTCAAACCCAGCCTCAGGCTGCGGGTCCTTGAGCAAGGCCCTTAACCCCCAGCTCCCTGGGCGCCGCTACGGGTGGCTGCCCTTCATGGACAACTTACTCTATGAAAAAGAGCAAGTTGTGGGAGGTGTAAAGACAATTTCCCTACGGAGATCAATAAAGTATCGATTATTATTATTATTAACTCAGTCACGAGGTTAGGGGCCAAACTTCCAGGTAATATAGCAGACTCACCATCTTCTGCAGCTCCTCCGACGCCTCCTGCGCTCGCTCACGATCGTTGCTGTCCACGACAAAGATGAGACCCTGCGGAGAACAGACATCGTTACCATAACGGCAGGAGCGTGGCGAGGACAAGGGCAGCTCGCCACCTAATGCCGGCCCCAGACGCAGAGGACAGCCGCCAGCTGGGGCCCTCGGAGGACGAGGACACTCACTGGCCCTCGTGTGGCAGCGCTGGCCTTTTAACTTAACCCCTCTGCCGCTAATTCTGCGCTTCGCTTCAGTCGAGTATAATCTCGTTCACAGTCACACACAAGGTGATATCTGTGCGAAAGCCAAATGCAGGCAGTGTGACGCCCCTCCCCGCCGTGCCTCCCAGGACTGGGAAGAGACCCCCGGGTGAGAAAGACACAGATCTATTTCCGTCCCACTCCCTCCGTCCCTGGCCTCAATACCCACATCTTCCCCGAATATCTGCAGAGTCATATGGAGGCAGAATGAACAGACAAACAAACTACACACTGCAATCTGGGAGGAGGGAATATAAATATGTATAAAGACGACAACACAAAGCAATTAAAAATACAAACAAAACATTCATAATGACTCAAATGAGACCACAAATAGAGACAAAACTATTGTCTTAAGCTGGGTTATGGTTTTGAAGACCCCTCCCTAAATATTTAGCACTGCCATCAGACATTGTTACCTAGTTCGGAAATGACCCACCTAGTGTAGGGCTGCCTGGTCGATCCAGACTCAGTGGCCTCCCCTCCAGCCATAAAGCATGTCAGAACAGCATTTGAAATTCATACCACTGGACGTTTACTACGTTCATTACACACCCCACCTATTCATATTTACTTCTGCACAATATTTACATACAAGTTGCTGTACTGTCTGCACTCCACATACTGTCTTTGCACTTTGTCTTGAACATGTTTACATATGTGCACTTTTCCTACCTTGCTGCCTAGCACAAAAGAATTTCCCCCAGGGACCAAAACAGGCTTCTCTTTTCTGATCTTATCTTCACACATATCTGATCCAAGTCTGATCTATCCAAACTGGCCAGTCCATTTGCCCCAAGATGGTCTGGAACCCCTGCTGGTGTTACCCTGTCAGGGTTCCTGACTACAACAAAGAGCAGAAGACTATCACAGTCCCTCTGTGATGGGAACAAACTTAGACCAAACAACATCTCACTTTCCATCAATATTTCACATCCAGTCTGCCAGTAGTTTTTCATTTGTTGTTTTCACAGGATGGGGGCTGCCCTTTTGGATATTTTACATCATATGACAACTATTACTGTATTTAACAAGTACATTCCTTTAAATTAGCATTTACCCATATTGGAACCACCCCGCATCTTCTGAAAAAGGCTGGAATGTGTGTTTTTCGTGCTGTTAAAGTTGCTAATTTAGTCACCAGAATACAGGTCTGAACTGATCTGGAAAGTCCAGTAAATTGTTCTTTTCAAAGAATATATTTTATGCTACTATTCATACTGATATCAAGAAGTTTTAACCTGTGCTTTATCCTAGAAGCCCATGGAGGCTTGACTGACTGTTTTAGTTACATGTCACCTAGCATGAAAACCTGGTCTGGTATGCATTCAATGGAAGCCACACAAGTACACAAGACTGGAAAATGTCACTAATCAAGTCAAAAGGTTTATTGCAAAAGGGGTAACTGGAATTTTAAAAATCTGATCTGACAGTAGCCACGCCCCAAAGGGAAACACGTCAGGGCAATCGGTGACCAGGAAATGGCACAGAAGAATCTAGACTTCTCACCTGAAGATCTGTGTAATATTACATACCATTCTCTCATGCTCATCCCACCCCCATTTCTGTAACAGGAAGTTACTTGGGGAACAATGCATTTGTCAGCCAGCCCACCCCCCACACACACACTGAATGATGACTCAGACGAGACCCTAGCACTGGCACAGTAAAGATGCAAAGGCAGGGGCATCGGGGCAGATGTGTTTTCTCAATGGATCACAAGTGTGGGGGGACTGAATTCAGCTGGGTCATTATGCAGAGATGGGGTGTGGCCTGTGTTAGATGGACAGTCATATAAGCCGAGTCTATCTTGGAACACCAGACCAAAGCTCCCTCCCAGCCAATCAACAGCACCGAATGCCTGGTTCGTGTCTGCCGAGAGCTGGGAGGGGGCAAAAATTTGGACTGTCTGGGGGGTGACCAAGGCCTGGGCTGGGAAATACTGCCTCAGAATTCTGGTGCCGTTTAATTGAGCGAAACCTGATATCTGCCTTAAGTCTTAGAAGTCCCACCCCCACTCTGCCATCTAGAAAAGAAACGTCACTTGTGATCCATGACCTGCTATCAGTGTGGATGAAATTACCTGTGTGTTCTGGAAGTAGTGTCTCCAGAGGGGCCTGATCTTGTCCTGGCCGCCCACGTCCCACACCGTGAAGCAGATGTTCTTATACTCAACGGTCTCCACGTTGAACCCTGTGGGAAGGAGGGAGATGCTGAAGCAGTTTCCAGCGGACGCCGTCCATGCGGGGCTCCTCAAAGCGTGAAAGGCACTAAAAATAGCGCAAACGGGAGCTTTGCCTCCAGTAAAACAAACTCATTTGCATTTGCAAACAAGCCACTTGAAACGCTTCAGGATGGGGATGTGTGTGAGAGCAAGGGGCCTTTGTCCGGGCCAATAAACCCGGCTAAATTCGGAGGAGAGCGAGATAAAAAAGTTGTTCGCTACAAACAACCTCATTGAGTGATGCCGTGTAAAGCATACAATGTACTCTACTGAAAATAAATAGTGGAAAAATTGCATTACAATATAAAATGGTAGCCCAGGATATCTTACATCAGAAAACAAGGCACCTGCCACTTCCCCCGATTTCTTACCTATAGTGGGAATTGTGGTGACAATTTCCCCTAGCTTCAGTTTGTACAGGATTGTGGTCTTTCCAGCAGCATCCAGGCCAACTAAGAAAGCAAGGGGGGGGGGGGAGAGAATCAACAAGCTAAGCATAAGCAAGCAGATACTCCAATAATGTACCGAGTGACGCCTTTGCATGCCCAAATGAACACAGGGACTGGAGAGTTCTTCATACCAGTTTAAAAGAAAAAGTAACCTAACGACATTTAAAGCAACACACACCGGGGTAAAACACCGTAAAGAACCACAATATCCTACTACTACTACTACTATATACAAGCATGATCATTTTAAAGTCATTATTAAAGCGAATGACCATACTTGCAATTCCAGAACTACTCAATAAAAGACAGACAAGGTGAGAGGAGAATGTTCAACGTGCTATGGACAAAAGAGCCCGATAAAATAAAAATATTTTACTGATCCCAGAGGGGACATGGTTATAAATATAGCACCGTGCATCCAGTTCGTACAGCCAGCAAAGCAGCGGCAGTGCGCCTTCGAAGCACCGGCTTTTGCAGCGGGTGTGTTTAAGCTCCTCCGGCCCCAAGCGCCGCTTCCTGTGGCGGCGGCGCACCGATGACAGTTCCGCTGCTACTGCGACTCGACGGGGACAGAAAGAGTGACAGGAAGACGCGTCCCCCGCCTAGGCAGCATCCCCATCGCGGGGGTTAGATAACATTTACGCTTCAAATCCGCCCCCCATTCAACAAAACCCGGGCCCGATTTCATTAAACGCTGACAAGGTCACCTAAATTCACTAGTAGTATTTGTACAAGTACTTATACTGGGGCAAAACTAAGTACGTAAGTAACGCGTGTCCATTTTGCAATTCAACCACAGAAAAAAAACCAACTTTCCGTTTCCCGTCCCCCAGATACAAACATTTTCATTAAACAGATCCTGGCAGAAAAAATAGCTTTATAAGTGATAAATTTTGGTTAAAAAGTGGTTAGATTGCCCGTGGGGGAAAAAAAGTTTTTGCCCATTTTGTTTTGTAATTTTTACTTCCTTCGTGTCACAATACCACGTATACAAACGTAAACGTAAATCGCGTTTGGCCAGATTGAAACACCTGCGTCCATAAAGCCTGATTTAATATAAAGTGCCGCTTTAGTCACGCTGTTACTAACCGTAGTTTTCCCTCTTTTATCCCGAGAACATGGGCGTTTTAAAGCGTTTAAATCCACGCTTCCTCTGCTGATAGAAACTACTGGAGCCAAAAAAACAAGTGGGGCCAAGGGTTGTCACCGTTTATCCACAGTGGCTACTCTTAGGAAACAAGCTTCCATTTATCTCAAATCAATGTTTTATCCAGATAATTGTTCATTTTTCTTTGCTATGATCTGGACGTTTTAGCAGCTCAGCCGCAATTGCTGCCGGAGCCAGTGGCCGGATCCCAGGCGTTTAGCCGTTTTTAACATCCTCATTTGGGGACGTCTGACTCTCACAGCCATCAAACCCGACAATAATCCAGCGGTTCCGCTTCGGTAACGCCAAACCGAATCGGGTACGTGTGATTCCAAGGCCCTAAGTATCCATCCGAGGACACTGGATGTAGCCGGTTAGCCCCAAAGCGTTAGTTACACAGCTAACGCCGGTGTGCTAAGTAGCTACACGCATCAAGGCGCTTATTACGCCCCCCGATTGTGGAATTTAATTAACATTAACGAACTAAAAATAACGATATTGCAGTCACTCCTCGCCGGGTAGCAGACCGGGCAGCTGGCCGGGTGTTTTCAGGCTACGGGACAACGTGGACCACGGGAAATGGACCCCCTCTTCCAGGCCGAAGACCTCGGAAGAATCGGGCTCACTTAACCCCGAAAACGGCTGTCGGTCAGAGCATCCCCGTTAGCTTATTACACACCGCCGACTCACCCATCAGGATCCGCATCTGCTTCTTTCCAAAGAGGCGAGAAAAGACGCTGGAGATCGTCAGGCCCATGGTTTATTGTCCAACTAAGAACTGAATAAACTAATTTAACTAGCAGGCTGTATTGCTACTGGTCGAGGCACTTCCCTCCTTTCTACCCTGATGAATACGGCTAAGTGCAGTAATTTAATTACAATCCGCCGAGAATGAAGCGGCACATTAGCGGCCGGTCACTACGGGTGGCAGCCGCCTTGCTTCTACGGGGGCAAAAGTAAAAATCTTTGGTCTCCGGCGTCCAACAACCCCCCCTCCTCCACCCGCCACGTCACTCTCCAACGCGGTAGAAATGACGTCACGGGCTGCACATCCCAGCATGCACCGCGGCACACTGGCCCGACCTCGTGCCCTACCCGGTGATACTCCTTGCAGGAGAACCTGTAGTGCAAATCGCACTGACCTGCAAACATGATGACGTGAGATATGTGACATTCGTACCTTTATTGTGGGAATCGGTCGTACTCGTGCCTTTCGGTGTTAATTGCTGCGGTCCAAAAAAAAAAAAAAAAACACGGGGACGCAGTGTTAGAGAGATATGTTTTTGAAAATAACTGAAATGTTGGGTCTTTATCCCTTTCTAAGGGTCTTAGGAAAAGAGTGTGGATATGAAAGGTGCATAGATGCTCAGATCCTCAGACAGATCCTGTAAAAAGATGTAGTTATGGTAATGCAGTGGTTCTCAAACTTTCTGAAGTAAGTGCGACTCTGGATCAAACCAGAGCAGCCAAGTATCACTTAAATGAAAAAAAAAAACATACAGGGACCTGAATGCTAACTTAAAAAAATCTCAGTAACCTGAACATTTCAGCGAGGGGGAGAATCCCCGTGGCACAGCAGACCTTGAAATGTCGCCAGGATACAGTAACTTAAAGAGCAGGAATTGCAGCCTGCAGGATTTAATAGATTCCGTTCAACCTGCCCTGAATGTATCACGAGAGAGAAAACTGAAAGTATCTTAACCTGAAAAGATTTCAGATATGTGCGTGTATAAAGTAATTTAACATTCATTTAATTACTATTTTTTTCCAGAATATACAACAAATTTCCACAGCCTTCTCGCAAACCACAGTTTGACAGCCATTGTGCTGAAGCATTTTACATGTATAAAACAATTACACATATACAAACATCCTCACATACGCTCTGTTTAGAGCAATGAAAGTTAAAAGTTACATCCCTGCATGCGGTTCACTGTCCCTCCTGCCCACCCAGCAGCCCCGGAAGTGTGAGTTGTCCTGCACATTATTTTCAGCTTGGAAGATGAACAGGACAGGTACAGTCTTGCCTAATTATACCAGCTACACAAATACAGTATATTTACCAAAGGGGAAAACCAAATATGTTGCATTCAATGCTTTGTCATAAAGAAGTGTCCAGTTGGATTAACGTCTCAAAACTCTGATTTGTATCAGTGCAGAGACAAGAATGAACAGATTCTCGAAAGGTTTTATCGTACAGTACAGTTTAGGAGAATAGGGTATGTGGACTCGCATGATTGGCCGGTCCTGTGATGGGCGGTACTTTCACGGTTGGGTCCCTGAGTAACACCCAATTGTTCCATGGACTGTCTGATCCCACTTTCTGAAATGCATGTCACTTTGAACAAAACATCAGTGAAATAAATAATATATAATACATATTAGCTATACACTTTCATTATAATACTTTTCAGTGATCTATAATGACACATGGATGTGCCATAGAGTTGAATTTGTCCAGAATATTGAAGGTATTGAAGAATTATCTCTTTGACTGTAATCTTTTGCCTTAACTTCAAATATATTGCTATATGAAGACCTTAGAATACACCCCAGTGCTTAATTGATGACTTGCATTTTCTGAGGCCATGCACCTTATGTGGAAAAAAACTTGAAATATAGAGAGATGCTAGATGATAGAATGATGATAGAATAATAATAATGATTAAGGTTCAAGCTTTAGTTTTTCCCAGGTAATGTTAATGGTTTAATTAGAATCACACACAAGAAAAACCTGGAGATTAAGCATAGCATATGTTTTCTTGTTACTTTCATCTCTCTTCAAACTGCTTCTTCTGGTCAGGGTCAGAGGGAGGAGCCCGGAGCCTATTGCAGGCAGCACAGGGCACGACGCAGAAGAGCTCTCTGCATGGGATGCCAGTCCATTACGGAGCATGTAGGCTCATACCCTGGCAATTATACACTACTGGAAATTTCGAGATGTCATTTATGCAATTAGGCAGGCTGTCTTTGGACTGGGGGAAACTCATGAGATACAGGGAGAGCAAACATACTGTACACATGCACACAGATCAGATTTGAACCCCCAGCAATGGAGGACTGAAGTAACTCTCCACAGAGCAACCTCTGTCAGTCACTGTATTTGAAAAGGTATTTATGTATTTTGATCTCTTAAAAGGCATGTAAAATAAAAATAATGAATGGAACTATAACTGCCATTTGTATAAGAAGTTACTTCAAAATGTGCTTTTTGGGCATGCCATCTTGCAAAGTGGGTTCAGAGCACAGAATCAGCTGTCCCTCCAGTCCCCTTGGAGTGTTTCCTGGGGGGTTTAAGGACCTTGCTCAAGGGTCCAATGGAGAAGGGACTATTTTAGCAAGCATGAGATTTAAACCTGCGCCCTTCCGATCACCGATACCCAACCTGCTGAGCCACAGGCCACCCCCTATGACTCAAGGCCACAGAGTGTTCTGCATTAGGACCTCATGCATTGAAGGCTGGGTGTTGGAATCTCACCTCCGGCTCCATTGTGTGTGTTTGCTTGTTCACCCTGTTGTTTGCCCCCATAGTCCCAACGCAAAACAATGTGCCCAAAGGATGTGAGCACATGATCTGTGATGAACTGGCAGCCCCCCCATGATGTTCCCTGCTCCCTATCACCCTCTGCTGGATAAAGGGTTTTTTAGGGTTAGGTCATTATCATAGGTAATTTTTTGGGTACCATTTCCTGACTGAGTAACTCCTTTTGCAATCACCTGACCCTGTTGCATCATTGCATCACAATTGACATAAAATGGTCATTTGGTTGGTGGCACAGTAGAACTGTTGCCTCACACATTGGTTCAAATTGCACCTCTGCTGTGTGTGGAATTTTGGTTTCCCACTGGGTTTCCTCACAGTCCACAAACATGTGATTAAGCAAACTGGTGTCTATGAATTGCCCACAGTGTGCCTATGTCCTGGGATGGACTGGAATCCAACACGGGAGTGTTCCTGTGTTTTGTACTTTCCGGGATAACCTGCAGGTTCACCACAACCCCGTACTAGATTAGCAGTTATTGAAGATGGATGACAAACTGGGTCCTTGGTCAATTCCCTGAAATCATCTGAAATTTGTTATATGCAACAAGAACCCCCAATACCTTACAATGACAAACAAGCTTTTATTTGGGGCAGGAAAGGCTATCAACACACAAAACTGCTTTCTGGTTGTCATTTTATTCATATAAAATAAAAATACCAACTCTCATTAAAAGAACCTGGAGGTGAAGAGATGTTGCGTTCATACAGATGTTGGATGTTAAAAAAATAAAATCAATATGCAAGAATGCAAGTGGTTATGGCTTTCGTACATAAGGGTCAATGAATAGTTACTAATGTCAGTATACCCAACAGAATTCACTGCCTCTGTGTTTCAATTAACTGTCAATATCCAAATTAATCCAAACTAAAATGTATTACTCACAACAACTAATACTTAAAATATTCAAATATATTCAACAGTGATTTTACATTTGCGTAATTATATCAGAATAATGTATGAGAATAGATCTCTATATAAAATTCAAACATGTTAAAATAGGTTCATCTTTAAAATATAAACTTTTGTGGTTGCCCAACAACCAATAGTCACAGATTCCGTGCCAGAAAACACTGATTTAAAATTGTTTAAGAAGATACTGCCCCTACTTTGAGCAGGGAAAATAAACCTTAACACAGAGCATATGTCAAGACTGGGAAAAGTAAGACATTGGTAATCTGGTCAGAAAAAGGACAGTGATTTCAATGACATTGCAGCTGATGATGTATCAATGTATTGCTTTCTAACATGTATCACAGGGGGTAAGAAAAATCCACTGAAAAGACTGGAATCTGGCAGATTATACAATGTAGGTCACCTCCTGAAACAGCAGCCTAGGGACTTGCTGTCCAAACGATGACTCCAACAAATTATTTGAAATCATTATGAGCAGAAAAACTACAGAGACCAGAATGCTCGGCTCAGAAAAATACTACAAAGGGGGGGGGGGGGGGGGACTACATAAACTACATAAACCAGTGTACCCAGCCTGCCCAGCCACCCTTGAGCATCTTCACCTTTGGACTTGTCCACCCCTTATACACGTTTGTTCAAATACCAGAACTATTCGTTCCATTTTTAGAAGTTCTGGACGATTCTCTAAATGGAGCACCATACAGTATGACAGAGCTCAGTGATAAGAGGTAAGATTACAAGTATGTACCCACATACACACATACATACACACAAACATGAAAATGGTTGTCTGGTTAACAGTGCTTTGTATGAAAAGACGAGTAATTAATCTGTACAAACATATATTACGAAATGCTGTGGTTAACATTGTTCGCATTAAGTTAGTAATGTGTCAGTAACGTTTGAATGGCCCTTGTACTCTTAAGATTAAGTGTTGTATGGCTTGGCAGAATACTGCTTTACAACCACAGGAGAAGGTGTTAGAATTTCCCTAAACATTAAAACGCGGTAAATAAAAACCACATGTAAGCAAATGGGGTTCAAAGGCACAGTATAGCTGGAAGGTTTCAGTTGACTGACTTTTGCCCAAATCACAGACGCATTCCTACAAACTTAAAGGAATGTTATAGGTTGTTACCTTAGCAAGCCCTTACTGTGTAATAATTCACTCTTTCATATACGAGCACAATACTTCCTTCTAATGTTAAATACCCCATAAATCTAATTAACCAGCCTGTAAGTATACCTGCTTTGAGTAAGGCAACTTTACATTTAAAAAAGACCACATTTTAACATACATTTAAACACACACACCCTAGATAAATAATTTTAAATAAAAATGAAATAGCCTCATCACATTGAATACTAACATAAGGCAACATTAGTTTCTTCAAAAGATCGGTCACTGAAGGCTGTGCCCTTTAACTTGATTTGGAAAGAGATCGGTAAAGGTCAGCTAGTGCAGACAGAGTGTCCGGAAATGGGGCAGAACAATTTTAATGATGACAGTAGCAGTCGCAGCAGCAAGTCTAACATAAACCCACCTTTGGTGAACTTTCCAGAAACCTAAACTGGGTGAGTGAGTTCTGGCAGCTTCCTGACTACATCCATGCCCCTGTATCACAGTCATGCTGTCTGACATCTTAGTGTTACATCATTACACTTTAAAACGTGCTCAGAGGCCCCCAAAGGCCTTAAGCTGCTTAGAGCATTCTCTCAGTCCCTGATTGGACCTTAACTCAAATCACATGACATGTTACGGCCTATGAGCTTAAACACCTACTGTAACTCATGATTAAAAGCCACCAGAGGTGCCGTCGGTGGCTTTTCCCACCTCAGGCAAACCAAAGAGAAGGTAGGGGAGTTGTCAACACCCATACCTCTAATCTGCGAAAGTCTGCACCTCCACTCAGCTCCTGTTGGGGGCGTGTTTGTGGGCAGGGAGCGACAAAAGGACACGCTGGAGGTATCGTGAGAGAATGATGCGCATATCCCCCGAAGTAGCCATGGTATTGCAGAGCAATATCAAAGCCGTGTCCTGGCTGCATGTAAACACACAAATCGGCGGTTCTAACGCCAGCATTGTGTATGGGGGCAGCACGGGGGCCATTTCAGGGAAATGTTCTCAGTGTGGGGGGCGGGGGGGGGGGGATGCAACCGCCTGGATCAGTCTTGGCTCTGGGGACAGTGCCGTCATTCACACCTCTATCCCCATGGGGGCAGCAGAGGGTCGAGTTCATGGGCTGGATGACTTGAGCAGGATTCCCTGCAGATCCTCGGGCAGGGACAGGATGACAGTTTCGATGTGGGTCTGCAGTCTGGCTAGTGTTCCTGCTTTGACTGGCAGCTGCTCCCTCTCCGCCTGTGTCTGGGGGGGGGGGTAGAAAGGGGGGCAGAAAACGCGAGTCTTCAGAAAGCGGCGAGGTGTCAGCACAGGGAGCGGGACAGAGACCACGGACCTGCCCGCCACCTAGCTGGGCCATAAAGGGCAACGCCAGCTAGACTAGGCAACCAAAACTACCTCACCATATGAACAGAAATAATTCTATTTTTCCAACTCTGATATTTAACAAGAGAATAAGGCCAATGTTGACACATTGAAGCTTGTAACAGGGCTCAGTCCATAGCAGCCCTAAGCACATTTAACCACTCTCAGCCCATCAGGAGAAACTCTTCACGTTCATCTAGATCAGCGCTTCCCAACAGACACCTCGGGGAATCCCAGACAGTTCATGTTTGTTCTCCCTCACAGTTCTCGATAGAAACACTGATCCAGACAACACACACACACACACACACACACACACACAAAGGGTGACTCAGAGGACAGCGCTGTTGTGTCACACCTTCAGGGCTGGAGGTCCGAATCCCAGCTGTGTGTCTGGAGTTTGCGTGTTCTCACTGTGACATAAAGTCGGCAGGAACAGTGCTACCGCTTAAGCAACCGTATCACCCCCTACTTTAACTATTATATATGAATAAAATTAAGTATTTAAAAACCTGCCTGGAATAGAATATCAGCTGAACTAGCAGAGAGGGCACAGATAAAAAAAAAAAAAAAAAAAAATCGCAAAACCAACCGTTTCCCGTTTTCCACAGGTGGCTGGCTGTTCCGTCGCACTCCCACTGTTTCACACCTGGTGCATTCATCTGTAAGCTGCCACACAACTAAAAAAAAAAAAAACCCACACTGACCAGTTTATCCTTCAGCTTGAGCACGAGGTCCACTGTCTCCACCTCCGTGTGCTTCTGGATGCGCAGCTGTAGGTCCTGCGATGAGAGCAGGGTTGGTCGGTTGGGCTGGGAACTAGAAGAGAGCCCTCTAGTGGGGAGGGCCCCGCAGAACGTAGCATTTCTCAGCTCACTCTACCACAGTATGAGGGTAAAACATCTGCAGCTGCCCTTAAACGTGGCATCTCCCTATAGGATCTATGTGCGTTACTTTAGGGTTAGACCTCAAGCACATCCACACAACACATTTCAGTGGGTTAGACACATCTGGGGGGAATTTTCCCAAACAAACAAACATATAAAATAGTCCTCAGCGACTGAAAAAGGTGATATTAGGAACCAAGCAGGGAAGTTAAGAAACCAAAAAATATTTTCTAAAGGCAACTGGGTCGCCCTAATGGAGGCACGTTGACATTTTCAAGCAGGTGTCACCAAACCTCATCACAGAGGGCTTCCAGGTGCAGCGCCTCGAGTTTCTGGGTCATCTCCTTCCTGCGGTTCCGGAACCAGCCGTCGAAGTTGGGAGACTTCAGAAACTGCCTGTGATGTCAGACACGGGTCACAGGTGAACCACGAGAGACACACACAAACACTGTAACTACAAATGGTTGCACCCCCTGAATTTGTGTCACAGCGGGGCAGCAAAGGCTGTCCCATTTCAATGGCTCCTTCAAATGCGGTGTAGTGATGTGGCCTCCTCTTCCTGCTCCACAAAGGATGCACCCAATGGATCCTTCATATCCCAAGATTCATTGCACATAGGAAAAGTGGGTGTGTTCCCGCTAGGCGATAGGGGCAGTGCTCGTGAATCAAAAAGTAAGGATAAGAACAGCTGGTGACGGCCAGACCGTCCCATGTGACAGCGCTTCCCGTTCGACCGTCAAAGAACACAGCCAATAAAAGCTATGCCTTCATCGACTGCCCTTCAAAGGATGCACCTCTTGAATTCTGACACAGCCACCTTAATTCTACAGACACAACAGGTGAGACGTAAAAATTGCAGGTAGTGTCAGGAAGCAGGTTCAAAATTTCAAGCAAGTCACTTGTTTTTTTCCCACAAGTTATAATAAAATATTTGTATAAAAGTGATCAAAACTCCACATTTAAAGTGAATCGCCTTGGTTAAAGGTTTGCTTTAAGTGATCAATAACTCCCACAAACACCTCCTTTCATTCAAATCGCAGTTGCATTTTTCTGCATCATTTTGGGGGTCATACTGTAAGCAAAAAGCATCAGTTGCTCCCTATCTGGAAATCACATGGGTCACAGGAAATCCCACCCACTGCTGTCTACAAGGAGCAATCTGACTACAATCATGCCAGTTCAGAATGTATCCAGCCTGTCCATGGTACTGAGCATCAAAGCATCACACTTTTCTGTATAAGAGCTGAGCTCGAAGTACAAGGTGGATATAACACGTTTTACATGGCTAAAACATAAATGGGAGCTGCACACTTTTCACCACTCAGTGCACGTTTGTCTTCCAACATGGAAAAGTGAATGGATATTTAAGCATGTGTCACAGATGATGTCATCTATTACTTGCAGCTGTGGTTCCTTTTATTGTCCTGTTATGAGCAGTATAAAGGTTGGCTGCAAACAAGTATGCTGCTGTTTTTTTCTGTTTGGCTATTTAGACAAAGTCTCTAAATGGTTCGCATGAATAGCTCACTGATAGCTGCATGCTGTAATTAGGAAAGCAGACTGACCGGACTCAGGAATCACAGCTTAATTGTATAACACAAAAGTTAACCCTCTGGGGTTTAGGGGCAGGGAACACACTTTCACTGACTGGGGCGTGGTCACTCATTTCATTCAATATCATAAACTTAATTCATGGCAAATAAATTATTTCTTATATATTTGTTTTGCCATTACACTCATCTTAGTGTACTTTGTAAATATGTCAGATTCATGTGAAGCATGTAATTTGACATCAAAAGTATAGACATTGCAAAATGCAGTTTGGAACATTTTCAGAAACATTACAAAAGTACATAGTAAGCAATAGTGTCAGCTTATTTTGATCCCAGATATCTGCTCACCAAAATCATGGCTACGTGAAAATGACTAAATGGTGTAATTGCAACATTCAGTTTGATAAATAAATAAGACAAACCTAATGCATGTCACTATTTCTGGGGTCCTTTCATTGAACATGTAGCCACTTTCTCGTGTATGCATGAGCCATTCACACCTGGCTACATCCTCCCCCCCTTTATAGTGCTGATGGGGATGTATCTGGGTCGCGTTATTCATCAAAATTACCATGCAAATACGTTTTGAATATGCGCTAATGCAGTTATTCATAATGCGAACAGCGATCTTCAGGTGAGGTCGGCACTACTTGTAAGGTAAAACAAAGAAAGGTGACATGGTTCACTTTTTTGCCGATTTAACCTAATTTTAAGAACTTTAATACTTCCGACAACTGACATTTTGAAAAGACGACAGATTACGGATTTAGTCAGCGGTTTTTTCATGTTTGTAGTGTAAGATTTCAGCGAGTTATGAACAGAAATACACAAGAAAGATACGCGGACGATCACGGACGATGCCGTGGACTCCAAAGGGTTATAAAGAAAATACATCTGCCCTGACAGCAATTCATTCGTTAGTCTGCAAGAATGCAGAGCAAACACCCCGAAATGAATGCAAGTTCATATACAAATGGGAAGCTTTGGAGATGACGTGAATAGAGCAGTGGGATTGCGGGAAGAGAGCAGGAGGTGTCAGAAGGTTGCCATGGTGATGCAGTACCTGTAGAGGCCAATCCAGTCTCCTTTGAGGCGTGAGGTGAGCTGTGGCCCCGCCTTCTCCAGTGTCTTCATGAACTCATCTTGGCTGAACGGCCGCAGCTGGGGAGGGCTCTGAGGAGAGGGCGATGAGGATGACTCAAGAAATGGGGACACCACTCGACGCGGTGTTAGAATACTAGCTTCGGTTCAGCTCCTGGGCTTAAAAGGGTGTTGTTTTTTTTTTTATAGGCAGATGTCCAGCTTACCTTCCAAGGTGAAATGCTCTTCTGCAAAGGCATCAGACTCGCCACATAACGCTCCTGGGGGAAGGGAGGGTCAAACAGGGGGTAAGAAGCCAGGTGAACATGCGAAGCCCACACACACACACACACACACACACAAACACACCAGCAGCAGGCAGCACCTGCCCGTCCTTCAAATGGCCCAATTTACATTCTGCTTGAGGTTTCTCCACCAAGTGTCAGCAGCAAGCAAAGGTCCTACCAAGGGAATGATGAAGCTCTGGGTCAGCTCCAGGAAGTGCCTCCGGAGGATGGCGTTCTGGGCGGCAGAGGGCCGCTTCTGCTGAACACCCTTGAAGCGAGAGGGGGGAGATTCAACAACCTCAAGGTTTCAGGCTCACGTGTCGAAACGTGTAGAAGGCGGATCAGAGTCTGCAAAGGGGATCAACAGGGCAGCACTCGCTCACCCTCTGCAGCTGCTTGATGATCTCCTCGTCCCGGTTCAGGAACGGCTTGTAGGAGCTGTACACTCCTGCAATGGCATGTGGCAAACGTCAGACTCACACACACTGGTGGTGTTTCCCTTAGAACCTGTAATGTATGAAGGGGGGGGGGTGCAAGCAGAAGGTTCTGCACAGCACCTAAAGTTCATCACCTGGTTTGGAATCCAGGGTCTTCAAGTTCTTCAGCTTCTTCACCTTCATCTGTTTAGTCACCTCCCCTAAAGACGAGTGAAAGTGTGAACACAAGGCCACCCAGAGCCAACCAGCCTCTGGGGTGTGTTTGTCAACAACAGAGCAGCTGTTGGCAAATGCAAATAATATTTTCTTTCTACAATAAAAGGCATAATTGTTTTAAAATTTAGCAGATGCTAAAGTGACACATAGCTCAGAAAGAAGTGAGACAGTCCCCGGAGGTATTGGGGTCAAGGACCCAATGATGAATCACTCTCCCAACTCACACACACACACACACCAAGACCACCTTTCTCCGTTGACACACAGGGCGCTCATGGCCTAAAGGGCAGTGAAACTCAGCGTTTCTGCTACCTGCTTGTTTCATATCCCCAATCCGGATAATGTGAGGCCAGTGCTGGAGGGTTTTGGCAAAGAAGGGATTCGTCACTCCAAGGATGACAGATGGCCTGGGACACACAAAACAGACACTTTAGTTTGCCTCAAAGTGACACCACGTTTTATCCTTTTAACATTACTCACATAACTTCCTGTTTAAAGAAAGGTAGAAATCACATGATTTCACATTACGAGTCATCTTTACTATCTTTCTGTTCACAAAAGGGTTTAACTGCATCTCCTGCCAGCGGGGGGGAAACAAAGGGATGGAAACCCAATACAGACGCAAGGCGAAACCAGCTCTCATACATCCGCTAACAAAGACCACTGTACACAGGAACCATCAATTATGCACCACACCACCTTGACTGCCATATGCAGAACAGACAGTAAGCTGACTGAGAAAGGTACTAATGCACTGAGGTCACTGGCTGCTGTTGCTGCTGCCACCTCAGTGCTGCCAGGTTCTGTTTATTCAAACATCAACCATCCTCCCTCTCAATTATTTACAAGTCAGACAGAGCTCTCAGCTATATGAAAATGTCAACGCAGGGTTACCCATGCGGCCACTTATTAGGGATATTAAGGACTGATAGGGGTAGCGGGTCAATCAAAAGTACAAGGATGACATATTTGCTTTGCCTGTAAAAGGGGGAGTACTTCTCATGCCCCTGGGCTGCAAATGCATGATACTCTATCCTCTATTCTTCTTTGACAGCAATGCATTATGGGTCACAACTATAAGACTGAATGGTCCACAATTCAGAACCAGTGAATTATCAAACATAATGGAGTTAATGTACCAAACCTCCGTGAGAGAGGGATTCACATCAAGCCCAGACCAGTCTGAGGAGAACTCCTGTGGTTTTGCTCTTTTGCCGACATGATATTTTGATCTTCTGAGATATGCTACTGTGAAATATTCTATTAATACCCACAAACCCCTTTGGGTGATGATTTTGGCTTCATTTACAGAGACTGAAAAATATATGGATGGATGTAACCAGTGTAGGTGAACCAGAGCAGGATGACCATCACAGCCCTGCAAAACAGAGGAGGCCGGATCTTCCAGGGAGGACAGGATGGAGATGGATCCATCGGGCTGGGAAGCAGGCGGAGGTACTTACGGGGCCTGCGTGCGGGTGGTGTACTCCTTGAACTCGCTGTCGTGGATGGTGAAGTAGGGCCTGAAGTCGCTGCAGTAGCGGAGCGGGGATATACAGCTACAACACAGACAGAGAGAACGGCTTTCAGAGCCATCAGATCGCTATACTGTTAAAACTACACAACCTGGCGCCTTGTAATCGGAATGTCTTGAAGTCATTGCGGTTACACACTACGTAACTGATCACGGACCAGGGGGACGGGGGGGGGGGGGGGAAGTGCTAGATGTGTGACAGGCGTCAGCGACAAATCGGCGACTCTGTCAGGTTGCGTCTTTAAAACAGTTTTCAAACCGCGAATGAGTGCCGATTTGCCATTGCCAAGTGAACACTGCTTTGCCTGCGACATCCAAAAACTGTGGGCGAGTGGAAAATCAGGGCTCAAATAATGTAGGGTGAGCTGAGCATAAGGCACTCACAGACTTACTCGCTCTTCTGCCTAGGGCGGGGCGATATGGACCAAAAAAAATTAAATAAAAAAAAATCACATCTGGATATTTTCTAGCTGAACGGTGATATATGAAATGTATCTCGATATTACTTCCCCATAAAGTAATAACAAAAAGTTCCAAGTCAGAGCCAAATGTCCCCAGTGTCACACATGCACTTTTATTAACACCAGCTGTATATGTACATGTACAAAATGGCTCGAAAATTAAACGACTGGCATATAGTATTTTATTTACTAGCTCCTCTTTCTGCATGCAGGCCTTGTGAGTGAGGGGGCAGGGCAGGGCGCAGTTGTGCGAGAGATAGACAGGGAGAGGAGAAATAGGCAGCTCTATGAGTGTCATTTTAAAGCAACATGAACTATATCGATATAAACAGTATTGCTGATCCAATATATTGTATGAAAAAATATCAATCTATCTTAATATCACCCAGTCCTACTTCTTCCCTTTATCCTAAACTGCTCAATTTACATACTGGACCACACCTTCCCCTCACAACCGACCTCCATTATAGGAGCAGGCCAAACCTAGAACTGGCTGCAAGCGGAGAAACAGCCGCCGGGATCAGCCACTGCCTCAACAGGAGGGGGGGGGTCATCAGGGGGCCAGAGCGGAACTCACAGTGTTTTATTCAAATATCAAACCAAAACAGGTTGTAATCCAAGTAGTTCCCATCATCTACAGTCCTTTTGGTAAGACCTGAGAACATGGTATTAGACGCTGTCAAGCCATGTTGTTCAGGAGGAAATGCACCGTTACGCAGCGTCGCCCTCCACAGGTCAAGGAGAACACTAACCTGACCAGTGCCAGCACCGTGTCAGAAGACTCAGCTGGAGAAGGAGCCATGACGACCAGGGCCTCTCCCAACAATACTAGCTCCCACAACATCTGGATGTGAAAGAAGACTGGGCTGAAACACCTAGATGGCCAGGAGAGACAGAGACACAGTGGGACACCACAGCCAAGCACAGAGAGGCTAAAGAATTTGCCTTTATTCACCCAAACATCAATACAACGTAAAAACCCCAAGATCTTAGGAGACACAGAGACACAGAACATGCTATTACAAGCCCTAGACTCAGTCAGAGCATCTGAAATTTGCAGCTCTCCATTATCAATAACCACCCCTCGAGAGCCACAGCAATGTGAAATCTAACCAAGAAGCACCATCAAAAATAAATGAGCAGGACTGCCGTTGAGGGAAGTGCAGTCCCACTTGATGCCACCAGGAGGCAACAAGCATCTGTCCCAGGAACAGAGGTCAGCATCAGTGACATCATTGTGGAATCGCCCTCAAATACCTTTCCCCTTAAACCATCCGCATCTACCTGCTGTGTGCTGATTGCTGCAAAAGTCCGTCTCCTCAAAACATGACTAAAATGTACAAAGCCCCCCCCGAGACACCCACCGACAAATGGGGCCATAGCACAGCCAGACTGACCTGAAGAGGTCCACCTCGTGAATGGTGGGCAGGACAACGGAGACCAGGGTGTCATTCTGAAACACAGATGAAAGATGAAGCCTACGGCAGCAGGCAGGTGTTAGGTTTGGGGCTGTGGGGGAATGGCTCTCACCTCCGACGACTGGACCAGCTGTGACATGCCGGGCTTGTCATAACAGGCCGGGATCCGAATCTGCAGGTTATGAGAGCGAGAATCAGAGACACAGTGAACTGGCACAGAAAGTGAAAGCGAGTGACAGAGATGGGTGGGGACAGAGAGAGGGAGAGATAGGCAGCCAGGGAAAGAGAGAGAAAGAAGGAGAGGGAGAGATAGGCAGACAGTGAGAGAGTGAGAGAGAGAGAGATAGGCAGGCAGATAGAGAAAAAGAGCGGGAGAGGGAGGGGGAGAGCAAGATTAAGAGGGAGAGAGAGAGAAAGAAAAAGAGAGCAAGAGCCTTCATCTAGGTGAGAATTAAGGGGTTCAGGCTACCTTCATGACAACTCCCATTATTGGAAGCGTTAAGATTTTCCCAGGGTACGGTGTCGGCCATCGGTCAATGTCATTGCAGGCTGATGCAAGGGAAAAAACAACAATAAAAATGAAACTCCATCTTAAGCGAGCAGATTCGTATAATAAAAAAAAAAAAAACTTCTGAAAGCGATGATTTCATAACCATACAAGAGAATTTATTTATTGTACTTCTCAAGCATGCATTTGAATAATAGACTTACAAAATGTGCATGGGCATGCTCATAATAAAAGCAAATTATGAATTAATACTGCGATTAGGGTTAAGTCAAAAAGACAAGTATAAAGGGGACCCTCCCCAACAGTGATGGTGAAGCTGGGCTCACCGGCTTCCAGACACGGCTCCTGCTTCTCGAAATACTCGGGGGCGACGAGCTTGAGCAAGGAGTGGAAGAAGGTGATGTAGGGGAGCTTGCTGATGAGGACCAGGGACTGGGAAGGAGGCAGGAGGGTCAGATAAAGAGCCTCAGGCCAAAGACCTTCCAAGGGGAATTTCCTTACTTAGACTGATGAAAAACCAACACCAAAGCCATTTTCCAATTTCATTTAAGCAAACTAGCACGAGTAAACATTTAAGTTATTTAAAAAAACTGATGTCTTGCAAAAGGTTTGATCATGTACAGTCCTGGCAAAATGCTATACTTAGACCCAGGATTTTGTTTCGACCAACCAGTTGAGCATGAAGAGTCAGAGTCACAGATACTCAACTGGTTGGTTGAAACAAAATCCTGGTTTGGATTTTTACCTTCTGGACCTGAAATGTCCGCCTCTGCTAAGACCTAATCATCACTTGTGGAGTTTATGCCCAAATTGCGATTCTCTTATCAGTCAATAAGTCCTTTTCTGAGGATGTACTCACACTAGGCGATCTATACCATGCCCGAGCACGCTTGAACACCAAAGTCTAGTTCATTTGACTAGTGTGATCACTCTGTACCATACCCCAGGTACAGTATGCATCCGGTGTGAATCCAGTGTGAACACTAACCATGCCCGAGCACAGAAGAGAAACACGACGTCAGTGATGTGACTGGCACACGCATACGCACATGTACACTATACATGAACCAGACCCGGAAGGAATGGATTGGGTAAGTTGTACAGATCAGATAGCGACAAATATTTAACAAACATTGCGGCAAGGGGATGACTTTGGTCTACAGTAGAGGTGCAGCGTTTGCTGGAAATTTGGGCTGATGAGAGTATCCAGGAACAACTAAACGCAACACACAGAAAGATATTTGGTAAAATACAGGACTATCTTATACACGCAGCTCAATTAATTGCTGTGTTGCATACTCAATAAAATCGATGAGGGCCATGTGTCATTGCACCCAAAACGACTCCAAATGAAAGACAAGATAGTTATTAATTATGAATTCCATTGTGTTGTGTGGTAGTATTTCCTCCTGTTTCCTTCTACACAAAAGTCACACGGTGAGGACGAAAGCGTGCTCAGGCTCGGAATGTTAGGCATAATGTGAGTGCAGACCAGCGGGGAAGTGGGGAGGAGAACGATCGTGCTCAGGCACAGTACAATGCCTGTAGGCATAGTCTGTAGGGTTTGCAAACTGCCCCAATGTTTTTGATGTAGCTAATGTTAGGTTTATAATGGAATAATATAGATTTGCTGTAAGATTTCCTGTGTGAGCGTTAGAGTCTGAAAGCGTGCCATGCCAGATGCCTGAGAGTTGGCAACCCTCCATTTTATTATTCTATAACATGACACATGTGATTTTGACATAAGGTACGACTGACTTCCTGTAATAGTTCAGATATATTGAGTCCATGATTCTTATTCAATGGTCAGCATCAGCAATAATAATAATAATAATAATTGATACTTTATTGATCCCTGTGGGGAAATGGTCTCGACTTACTCTTTTTTTGCAGAGTACGTTGTCCATGAAGGGCAGCCACCCGTAGCGGCACCCAGGGAGCTGGGGGTTAAGGGCCTCGCTCAAGGAACCACAGACAAGCTAAGGCTGGGTGTAAACCGGCAACCTTCTGATTACAGGCACACAGGCTTAGCCCACTGAGCCACACTTTACAGTGTCCATAATAGTGTAAGTAGTACTGGCAGTAGAGAAATTAATACTGAACAGCTTTCAAAAATGTGAAGCTGCATTCTTTTCACTACCAGTATCCCATGCAACACTAGTCTGCACTACTAAACTCATACTTGGCATCGTCTTATACAAATAAATAAAAATCGCTGTGCTGCGTAAATCTGTGTGCCATTGTGGCCAAAACAACTCAAAATAAGCCATAAAATTAGGATATCAACCATGAATTCCATCCTGCTGTGCAATAGTGCTTTCCGTCTTATGTTTTCTTCCAAACAAAAAAGTTGCACGGTGCTCGGGTCAAGATCATTAAATGCAATGTGAGCGCAGACCAGCAGGGGGCAATTGTGCTTGGTCATGGTACAAAGCACCCATGCCAAGTGAGAGTGCACCCTTAGATATCACAGCGTGATTTTTTTTGTGATAAATATTGAGATATGTATAAAGCAAAAAAGGAGTTAAAAATAAATTTTAACTCCCACATGCTCGGCAATCTTATCACCGAGATTTCATAATAGCGGAAATGTACTGCAAAATAACATTGTTTTTGAAAACACCATGTACTGCAGTATAATGTCCAGACAGTATGAAAAATCCTGACCTAAACCCAGCTGACTGTCTTGGATCCATGCGATGTGGGAACAGCACATGCATAACATGCAATGTCGATATTAATATCGCAAATCGCCCAGCCCTACAACTAAAGATTCCCTGGCAATAGAAACAGGCCCATCATTAAAATAACTAACAAATTCCTGATCAGGAGGACCTCTTCCTGACTCCCAAAATGTGGCTGAAGTCAGACATACACCTGGAAAGCTAACTTAGATCCATATGCGCTCAACAAGTAGAAACCTGCCTCATCCCTCTACCTTCTTTCAATAATTCTTGAATAAATAGTTACCTCCCAACTACAAACATGACTTGATTGCCATAATATGCATGGGAAATGTAACAGGCACCAGATGTACGGCACAAAAACTGCTTGAACCTGAGCAGCAAATGGCATAATATTGTTCTTTTATGAAGAAAAGAAATAAATAATAATCATTCTGGTAGGTCGTTGGTCCCTTTAAGTCTCCAGGCTCCATTGGCAGATATATCATCGGGCAGGGAGGAAGACAAGGGCTCCGTGGGAGTTTGGAATGGGGGCCGTAAGCTATGACAGGAGCCAATTACTAACAACAGTGACCTCGGACCTGGCTAGAGTGAAAGTATTAGAGGGAGTGTCCTGTCAAGAGGTCGGCAGACTCACCTTCTGGAAGTATCCTCTCTTGAGCGACTTGTCACGGACTTGCCTGAAGTATACATATCCATAGTAATAGCCTTGATCTCTCTGGAAGAGACATCAAACTCAAAGGATTATACTCAGGAATCACAATAAAAGTCAAAGGATGGATCCCTACAGGTAATGGAAAATCTGACACTTCCCCAAATCTTACACCCACTTATCTTTTGTGAGCCAAAAATCTGTGTTCACCTGCATGAGGGGTTTCAGTGGCATCTGAGTTATATGTAAGCAGCAAGACATTGTCTCAACTCACTGATGTATCCACACACGTTTCCCCTGCTACCCTGATGCAAGATGCCACCACCAGACGTCTTTGTAAACAGTAATTTCCAGCTATTACAATCATCTGCAATGCTTCTCCTTATGCTTAATACAACTACAATTCCTCTAATCTCCACTGCCAGGCTTCAAAGAGCCATGTCTGCTTATCCTCACTGCTATACAGATTGACTGTCAAGTTTCAGAGAATCCACATGAACCCTTTGTCCCGAGGAAGGGAATTCCACAAAGATGAAATCACAGTTTAGTCTTTATTTTTTTGCCTTGTATGTTGTCTTCACAATGCAACTGGGCTCTTCTGAAAAGCAAGGGTGTGGCATTTCCAGTGCTATAAAGCCCAGTCCTCTGCCAAATACCTTAGGTTGTCAACATCACTCCATCATCTACGAAACTTGACTTCAGAGGGTAATGGACATTGGCTGGACAGAGATTTTTGAGACCATAAAATAATCTAAAAGCTAAAGCTTAGCTATTTTGTTAACGAAACTGATAATCATATCAAAAGGTACAAACAAGTTCTTCATAGACCCAGTGATCCACAGACTAAATTTAGTTGAAGGAAAATTAATGAGGCTTACTATAAAATTGAGTCACAGACTGATATTTATTCCCGAAAATATCTTGGGCATTTTTGCCAACAAAAATGTTTGTGCAGACATCGTACATCTTCTGTGGTAAACAGTCAGGACCTTGAACAACCAACTCATTTACTGACATATAATAATATATGTTGCAACACGGAGTACTTTAGTCAAAGATAACATCTCTAGGACACATCGCCTTTTAGCAATTCGCAATTGTGAGAGCAGCTTCCTCACACCCAAAACCAGTTCCAGTTCTAACCTTGAGACAGAGGGGGGCATCTCTGTCGAACTGATCCAGGAAGCAGCCGAGGGAAGACTTCCTGCCTGCCGCTTGGCGGAAACGGAAGCAGAACTGCGTGTCCCCCAGACAGCCTACAGGGAGGAAGGGGAAACCGGAAGTGCATTCAAACATACTTGGGACATGAGGTCATCAACCGCTCTCGCATCATCTTCAGAGTGCAGCAGCATTGGGTGTCAGCCTGAAACTGGGGGGTGGATTTCAGTGGTTGTTTGCAAGTATCTTGACAAGTTTTCTTGGGGAGAAAGTTCTATTTCAAAAGTCAAACGATATCCTGTATGACAAAGTGAAGACATTACGCCAACATCTTGGATTAATAACTGACAGCACTATACACTGATGAGTCAAAACATTATGAGCACCCCCACGAATGACATCGTGAAAAAAGTACGTGTCAAGGTCTGGAATATATTAGACGGTTAGCTAACATTTGGTACTTGTAGTTGACATGTTGAATGCAGGAAAAATGGGCAAGGGTAAAGACCGGAGAGATTATGATAAGGGTGAAATTGTACGGCCAGACGACTGCGTCAGAAAATCTCTGAAACGGCAAGGCTTATGACAGGTTTGGGGAGTATTTGCTAAGTAAACGACACCAACTGCTTTAATGAGTAATGTTTTAAAAGGTCACCTTCAGTGCTTTGAATAAAAGGTCAGGAACACCTCTTCCAGACCAGCAGCCTTCCATGTGTGATATGCCTCAGTGCCTAAGCAACCAGTATCACCACGCAAATGCCGGCTGGCTGTCCACCGGACTAATCTTACTGCCAGATCACACGGGCCTTACATGGTGATTATGACAGGCTGGCAGAGTCTCGATCCAACCCATAGTACTAATCTACAAGCAGGCAATGGTTGAACACATTTTGTGTCCTCATCTTACAATATGCAAAAATAAAGGCATTCTGCCTGTTTGGTGCATTCTTATCGGGAAATACAGCCCAGATCCAATGGGATTTTCTAACTAAAAAAGCATGTATTTCCATTTTACAGCTATGCTTTGAATTGTCCATCTCGTGGGAGGAGGACAGGCATCATCTCCTGCAGAGTGGCGGTAGTAACGGGAGGCAGAGGGCAGGGAACCTGCCTATCAGATGTTGGGGATTAAGGCACACGGCTGACTGGAGATGGAGGGGTGATGTCACCCTACAATTTAACCCAATCCATGGATTTTAGTGGAAGGAAGGTTCTAAAAATAGAGGCGCGTAGACAACACTCTCTAACCACCATTCATACAGTTTTAAGAAGGGTCCCCTGACTCCATAAAAGTGAGACCTGTTCTCCTGAAACATGAACTATGCAGCTTTAATCATGACCTCAAAAGTCTTCCCACACATGCTCGTGAATTTTGATTCTTCAAATCAATAGGTTCATTGAATATATACAGACAGAGAAAGAAGCCTCACAAAGCTCTAGAGCCAACACAGCAAACAGTCTCTTTCTTGTGCCAACATGGAACATTCCTCAAATACCATCTCACATGGGAGGCTTTGGAAGATTAGGAATTCTTTGAAGCTCAGACAAATTCCCACTGGGCACTACATCCTCAGCTTTTCCAGAGCTGCGTATTCCAGTGTCATATGCGAAGCGGATTCATGCTGCTTCGACCCAAAAGCTGAGGCCAGCTTGGTGATGCAAGACGAACCCATGACTCGAATTCAGTGAAAGCTGTTGATCGGTCAGCAAGTTTCCAAGACAACCAAACACTCTGGCTCACCAGAGGCTCATGTATAGCTCATCCTCCAAGAAAAAGGCCTTCAGCAGACACGCAATCCTTTTGACCTCCACACATCTGGCTTTTCATGCTCATACAGGCTGACCTCACCATTCTGACACTGGAGGGTCAGTCCGTGCCAAAATCAACCAATGTCCAGAAAAGTTCCACGGGCATCATTCCTGATTTTGATGAAAACTTAGTATTTTGATCCTTATAGAGAACACTGAAAATTCCCCAAGTTTTATTGAAAAATGCTAATGCAGTCCAAAGTTATGGCCCTTTCAAATTTGGGTGCCACGCCCCTTTTTTGCATTCGCGAATCACACGTATAATTTGAAGGGTTTTCAGGAGACCATATCTTCATTTCTAAGCATGCTAGAGAGCTGCAAATTGCTCTCCTGGCCTACTTTTCCCTGCTCTTTCAGAATCAGTAAAATTAAGCTCAGGGGAAGCACTTCAAAGTTATGGACCTGCAAAAATCAGTTTTTGGTTCAACCCCAGACATTTTTTTCGGATTCTGACCCCAAGCTGTGGGGTCACCACCACACCATTTTCAGATGACAATATATCAAAGAATAAATGGTTATTTAGAATGAATTTGCATCTGCTTACAGTATCTTCCTTAAATAACAAAAATATAGAAGAATATTGGATGTAGGTGTGGTGCATTAGAATTTTTCAATAAAACTTGGGGAATTTCCAGCGTTCTCTATAAGAATCAAAATAGCAAGTTTTCATCAATCCATCACTTCTTAATGAGACATTTATGTTCCAATCTCCACACAGACAGTATATCTGTGAGAGCTGCCGTCACTGCCTAAGTTGGATGTCATTTAATTCCTGTTTTCCTCATTGAGTCTTTACTTCAACCACAATATTACTTATTAATAAATAGTCTGCATTAAGGACCAAAATAAAACTGTCTTCCACAATTCACTAGACCAATTCTGCAACACTAATTAAAACATTTTAAAACCACAGCCAATGTTCTCCTTTTGGATGAAAGGACTAATATTTTTCCTCTGTGCATCTAATGCTGGTGGATATTTCCCCTAAAGCAAGTTGCCTTTACACATCTAGTTGAAGGGTAACGAGCAGGGCTTCCTGTTGTGTCGTGAACCAGCGACCTTTCGGTTGAAAGACCAAGGTGCCCAGCTGCCTGCAGCCCCATGGGGAGCATAGCTGAGCTTCTGATTTGATGCGCATCCACGGGGCTCCATTACCGCTGCCATTCTCCCATGTACCAAGTCGAAACCAGACTGGATAATAGGAAAGCCTGCAAAGGGCCTTCTACACAACCAAGTGCATGCAGCCAGTCAATCCTGCTTAACTATTACGGCAGAGACCATGTACAGTGAGAGGTCCTTAAGCTCGGACAGGATAGGCATAACAGAAAATCAGTAACCAGATCTGATCAAAGCAATTTCAGGAGAAGTCGTCATGAGGAAGTTGATGAAATAACCTTCAAAACATCTAATCTACTGAACCATGGGGACAGAAAAAGAAGAAGAGGAGACATTTCATCTTAAAACTCAGAGGATCGGCAATCGGAAACATAAATGTAGTACATGATAGTTAGCTTTTTACAGTCATAAACTTCACTCTAAACCAAAGTGCGAAAATTACTAGTCAGAAAGTGAAAAAAGAACTTTTCTGAAAGTGACTGCTCTTCCGCAGTGATGTCATTACCACGGGATGGACGCCCCTGATCGGTCATTCATGGTTGGCCATACTTGACGTTGCCGGTACTGCAATGGCACCAATTTAGTGACCTGGCTACTCGACACGCTTATTCGAAACCTGAGATTGGATGAACACGGAGGGGGAGGGCACAGAGATGACGTACCTCTCTTTCAGCTCAATTTCCACGTGCGATGGTTCCTGAACCGATGTAACAAAGGCCACTGTACTTGTACACTGCACAGTCACAGTAACAGGTTGCTGTAACTTTGAAAATGACATAACAAATGCGGGAAGAAAGCTCCATGTTCGAAGCTCACGCACTAGAACAGACAAAAATGATTCATTCATTTTACTCATAGATTTCTGCTCTCCTTCCAACCTGTTTTCTACAGCCACATTGTCTTACATTTTTCAAGGAAAATAAGATATTTCTTATTCTTTTCTTGTCATTTTTTTTCCAAAAAACGCACTGAAACCACCAATTGAAATGCAATGATTTTTAAGCATCCTTCACTTAAAATCAATTTCACGTCAATTTTCTCACTGAAGCCCACAATAAATGCCATTAAACCAGGTACCAAATTAAAGCCTGAGAAACAAAGTTTCCCCACTCGTCAGGTCAGGGGTTAAACCCAATAACTGCATCTCAAAAACCAGTAAAAAGTTAAAGGGTTGACTTCAAGTTTTTGTCTTTATTTGGTATCAACAGAAAACATTCTGAATTATTAAATTTACCCTGGGCCAATTTACAATTTTTACCTGCCCGGTACCTATTAATACTTTACAGTCAGTGAAACAAACAAGCACAAAATTTTCCAAAATCAAGCAAAAAAAATGACTGAAACAGAAGTAATAATAATAAATTAGATGCCGTCTCCAACAAGAAAACAGAAACAAACAGCGTCACATTCCACTCTGGACTCCTACTGACGCAGAAACCTCCCAGTTCATGTTCTCACCCAGGTAGGCTTAGTATTTACAGACCTCTTAGCACAGTAAAAACAAAACAGCCTGTAGCTTAACTTTACACCACTTGCAAAGAGCAGTCCGGCCTTCTCAAAACAGCTTACCTACTACAGCTGCAACGAAATAAAGGGATCGGTGACCTGCATAATGAATATTCATTGCTAGAAAGAAGCTGTGCTGCATTTTACTTATGCAGTGGATACTTTTACCCAAAGTGATTCCCATTTTTGAGCGAGCATTGTCAGACAGTCCCTTGAGCAATAGACGAGTAAGGCCCTTACTCAAGGCCCCGGCAGTGAAATTACACTGCCATCCCTGGGATTCAAACCGGCAACCTTCCGGTGACATAGACAGCATCCTAACCCACTGAGCCGCACACAGCTTTTCTGACAAAAAGTGACTTTCATATGGAGAGTCTAATGAAAAAGCAGCAAGATTCCTCACCGTCACGGTTGTGTCATATATTCTCTTCTTTGTATGGTTTTGCTTTCACTCCACCCTTTGTTCCCCAACAACAGTTTCGGTTATACGATGTTATTTAACTCTCTCCTGCGTCTCCTTGTGTTTAATACTACAACCTCCAATGACAACCAACCACAGCTCACAACAGGCTCACAAACCCTGTGTCTTTCTTCCCGGCCAACTAGGTACAGGACATCAGATCAGTTCTGAACCTGCTGTACATGCACACTGGGTGTGCACATGGTACACTGAGAGAAGCAAAGGCATACCCGTGGGAGTGGTTATTTAATGTCTCACACTGGGACAAACACACAGGGCGAAATGTATTCTAATAAAGATTCAGGCCCTCTAGGACTTCAAACACGACTGTCCTATCTTGTAATGCTGTCATGTAGCATGATACAAGGGATCTCACACTGGTCTCACAGATTGCATTTCAGGACAATCCACCTAGGACAGGGGTCTCACAGATTGCATTTCAGGACAATCCACCTAGGACAGGGGTCTCACAGATTGCATTTCAGGACAATCCACCTAGGACAGGGGTCTCACAGATTGCATTTCAGGACAATCCACCTAGGACAAGGGTCTCACAGATTGCATTTCAGGACAATCCACCTAGGACAAGGGTCTCACAGATTGCATTTCAGGACAATCCACCTAGGACAAGGGTCTCACAGATTGCATTTCAGGACAATCCACCTAGGACAGGGGTCTCACAGATTGCATTTCAGGACAATCCACCTAGGATAGGTACCAATGACTCCAAACCTCAGTCACTGAATGGTTAAGAATTTACAGTGTTTTCGTCGCATACTCAGAAATTTTTCATTTTTACCTCCAACTTGTAATCTGTGATCACCACATTTCATAAATATTCCATATAACAAGAGCGATAGGAAATAACATTATCATTGACTATGAAGTGCAACCAGGCAAGACTCAAGCAGCAAGGAAAACCCTACTGTTGCCTAACCTAGCGCTCACAGTCTGAAACCGATTGGCCATCTACAGACCTGCATCCTCAGCAACCAAAACCTCACAGCAAGATTTATGATTCGGCCGCCTAAGTAAAGCCCTGCATTGTAAGTCAGGAAAACCAATCAGCTCAGACCTATAACCCTAACGGCTGACAACATCTGGTAGAGAGGACAAGAATTAATGTACTCAGAGTATGTTGGGAGAAACAACAAAATGTGCTGGGGAATTCAGGGTATTGTCAGTGAGGAGGGAAAGCAACATTGTTATATATAAAAACTAGCATTACTGTACGGAAAACAAAATGAGATTTACCTGAATTTGAGTCTGGGAAAGACAGGTAACATATACTTGTTTTCTGAAAAGACAAGATAGAAGTGAGAGCCAGTCACTATGCATTTAGGAAGGAAGTTTAAAACACATTATGAAACGACACAGACTGCACTACATACTTACCTCTTTGTCTGTGAGTTTTGAGTGGTGTGGGTAAATGACCTGGAAGAGAGATAAAAGTATAAGGAAATTTAGAATTTAAGAATAACTTTCTGATGCAGTGGTGCAAATATGAAAATAAACACTGACCAGTTTGGGACATTCTGGTAGGTGATCCTGAATTGGTAGATCACAAATGATAGCAATAGCCTGGAGATTGGACTTGTTGCAGATTCGGACACATTTACATTACATTTAATTATTTAGCGGACGCTTTTGTCCAAAATGTCTGGGCAAACCTCAACCCCTTATGTGCTCAGGATGCTTTTCAGATAACAGCACTAAAACAGACACCTAAAAGGCTTTAAAAAATCTTTTAGACATAGAGTACATCGCATTACCAACCACATTTCTACTCTATAAAAACGTTTCCCTACTCGTGACAGAAAGACATCCGCAAAAGAAGACTGACATGTTATTGCACGTGACATAACCAAAAAAAAGTGAAGGGCTTTTCTTCAGGAGTAAGTTCTTCCACCTTATTAGTCTGTCAGACAACAGAGGTAGGCGTATTTTTAATCTGTAGAAATACACGGCGAACACGGCCATGGCCTGAAGTGGCTGCAAACCATCTTAGAATGACTGTTCATTTAAAGAGAAAGCACACAAAATAACTCAGCCCGTTTCACACAGGCCGGCTGTTTAATAAATATCCGTATGTGGTGATTATATGTCTGCTTGACGGCGTCGTAAAAGAAGACGGTGCCTATTATTGTCACTGAAATGTGTGGGACTGACATAAAACTTGCAGCGCTAGCACGCTAACTGGCTAGCAAGCTAACGGGCGCTTTACCTCCACCGCCTGCCCCAGCTCCAGATCAAAGCCCACCACGCAGATACAGTGCAGCCAGGCGGAGAAGCGGTCCCAAGGCAAAAGCAGCGGCTCCGCGGGAGTCTCAACTCCGGGCACCGCGTCGGGCAATTCAATCGCCGAGGAGATGCTGACGTCCCCTTGCCGAAAGTCTTCGGGCTCCTCAACCGGTTCCTCCATTCCCCCTTGACCATGCAAGGCCATAGTGTCCCACGGTGGCTCTTTTTATTCGCTCCTCCTCCTCCTCCTCCTCCTCCTCCTCCTCCAACGCAACTTTAGCAATCGATCCTTTAATAATCCCGTGAAAACCAAAACAAAAACAATTTTCACAAGAAGTTAAAAAAACGATGCGACGTCCAGGCGACGGCGACGCAAGACGCTCCGCATCAGCACTACACTAAAGCGGAAAGAGGACGGGCTTCGGGGCGAAACACGGTGGTTGCCAAACTTATGCTCTGTGTTAATGTCATATCGAGGAATCATTTCGATTACAAAAAATAAATTTGTAAAATGGCGAATGCCACTAAAATACAAAAACATGCAAATTCTTCTAAACCATTTCTAAATAAATACACCGGTGTAAAAACTACATGGTTTCCCAACTGTCCTAAATCCCAACTTGTTCATACTGTGAAATGGAGCTACAGTTAAATATTTAAACGAAATACAAACAAATATATTTGATTGCACTAATTACTTTTATTATTCCACTTGACTATTGTATCGGACGTAAAATAAATGAGAATCCGTGATGGTGGAATGTGAAGGGAAATCTGGCAACCACGTTACGAATTCCTCCCATTAAAGAGACAGCAAACAAAGTTTGCCTATACCGAGTCTTGTAAAATGAAGTAGGCTGTAAATTAAACTCGTCTTTGCATCTTGCTGCTTTTCTGGTCACCCCAGGAAGCATAGAGCACAAGGAAAGGAAAACTCCTAGAAGAGATCCTAGTCCACCGCTAGACGCATTCACGCAAAGGGCAATTAGAAACGCCGATTCACCTGTTTCCTGGTTTTTGACTTGTATGAAAAAACTGCAGTAGTCGGAGGAAAATAGTGAAATAATACACAGACTTATTTATGGAGACCGTCCGTTAATTTCTATAGTCAACTTCAACTATGCAAACCTCTACCCGCCCTAACCGTAACCATAATTGACCCAACAAAATACAAGACTTTTGGGTATTTTAGTTTTTTGATTGCATTCAAAGATTTTATACAATTGAGTTTCCTGATGTGAGGACCGAAAAAATGTCCCTTCAAGATCAATATAGCAAGTTTGTCTGACATTGTACTCCTCTCTCTCTCCCTCCTCCCTCACACGCACAACACTCACACCTGGGGCATGTATCACAAAGTCAGATTTCTACTTAGCCAGATAACTTATGTAGAAGATATTGACATTCCCAACCACACACACACACACACACACACATATATATATATATATATATATATATATATATATATATATATGTATGGATAATCGGCATTGTAGAATTTTGTTTGATCACATATAACAGAAGACTTAGTAACAATAATGTAGTAACAATAATAGTAAAATAATAGTAAAATAGTAAAAATAAATAGTAACAATAATGACATAATCTGGATCTAGAGTGAAAACTTCTGGAATTGGAGTAAGAGACTGTTTATAACAGAATTGCATTGAGCTGAAATTTGTATTGATTTGATATGTTTTTGCTAGAAAATATCAGATGGTAAATTCAGCAGATGGTACGACTTGCTAGCAATCGGAAGGTCACTGGTTTGAATCTTGTGAATGCCAAGATCGAGTGATCCTACTCTGTTGGGCCTTTGAACAAGTCCCTTAACCTGCTCTTGCTTTGTCCTGGGCATGATGTTAATCTACATCCAGCTCAGCAAGCAGGCCCTCCAACTTTCAGGGAAACTTTGGGGGCTGGTGAAAGGATTGGCTCTCCAGCCACTGGAAAGCAACTTCTCACTGTCGCATTTGGGCTAGTGTGGTGCTGAGGTATCACCTGCTGCGCGGCTGCACTCAGGTTCTCATCCCTGAGGTGGTTTGTCAGGTGGTGGGTGTGGCAACCTTCTGTATCAGCGTGGGCTTCTTACAGGAAGGTGGCAATAATATCCTTATAAAAAGAGCCCTAATGTCAATATATGAGTGAGGATTTCAGAAAAGTCCATGCTAAGTAAATATATTACCTTTGGTATAACAGAGTAAATAACTGAGCATCCTCATCATTGTGGATAAAGACAGAGGTTCCATTTTTCCCCTCTAAATGACTGTTACAAAGTTGACAGAAATATCATGTGAAATCTTTTACATAAACAGGAAGGATGACCAGCAGTTGATTGTTGCTAAAACTGAGACCACAAAGTAAATGTCAAAGAAAGGAGGTTTGGACAATAAGGAGAAGCAGAAACTGTACTATAAACTAATGGGACAGAACGAATCAGGACATTTTAAGTGTCCGAATGTGTCTGTGATTCCTGCAGTGGTAAAAGCATTGGATCTAAGCACTGAACACGTAGGAAGGCTAAGAAAGTCGTAAATGATTAATTAGCATGATTAGCTACAGAGACTTCATCCAGGTATCCATGTTGGACAATACTATTTACTGAGACTGGTGGGCACTTATGGTACAACTGAAGCTTTCCACTTGAATAAGAAATGCCACAGCAGAAGCCAGTGGTAATTCCATGTTTCCATTGTGTCATCATCATTATTTTGTTGCTTAGCTGACATTTTTATCTGGGGTGACAATTTTATCCAGTGATACAATAAGAAAACAGGAGGTCAATTTTGGCATTTGAAAAAATTCCTAATTTACTTTATCACACAATGTTTTGTTTTAAAGTCACAATACAGAACAGCTATATCTTTTGCAAGTGCCATGCTAGGTGTGACCTTGGCATGTATTATTTATTTGTCATTTATGATGAGTCAACCAAACATATCTATGTCTGCATTCATGATTTGGTGTGTAAATTTGTTTTTGATTCATTGGTGTCTTGATTATTAATTTTGCTATGATGTGTTATTGCATTTAATATGTCAAATGTCTCTAATTTGAGCATGTATTATAAGAAACACTAACTTTTAACGATCAATAGTTTACATTACACGAAACAGTTACAAGTAACATGCGAGATATCCACAGTGCTTCGGTAGAAACTTGGCAAGCTAATGTGATTTGAAAATATTGTGAATGCATAACATTACACTACCACTATAAAACTGCTAGAGGACAGATCTAGTTTGCTGCAACGATTGCAGTAATTTCCTGCAAATCTAATGTGATTTAGTACCAGCCCTCCTGTAAATTAGTAACAGCTGCCAAATCAGTTACAAACAGGTATTGTTTTGCTAACATACATTGCCTGAGTTTCTGGAAAAGGCCTTTGATGTGTAGCCAATGTCAGTATGGTGTCAGTATATATATATTTTTTGAGGAGGGTTTGGACAGTGTTTCAATAGGTACTCATGATCTAATCATCCTTATGTGATTATGCGGCTACAGGCCAGAGCTTTTGGAAACAGAAGATGTGATGTAAGGTTTGACCTGGTGAGAACACCAGTTAAACACAGGGTAACTACACAAGCATTCACTGACTGCAGGTCATTCAGACATATTAGACCTAAATCTAGGAACATATCTTTGGATTGTGAGACGAAATTAGAGTAGCCATAAAAAACACATGGGTACCGAATGAACCTGAAAGGTCTACAGGGACACATGTGGGAATGTATTAAATCCATAAGCCTGCAGCTACAAGGTGACAAAACTAACTTCTGAGCCACTGTGCCTCCTACAAAGACTGCTTTTTCTAAGCATGGTACGGGGGTATAAAGAGGAGTAGTGTATGTTAATTTGGTGAGCTAAAGGTCTCATAACAAAATACTGCAGCAATTTCACTGGGGGCAGCTTGTGTCGATATTTGAATGCCAAACCAAAGACCCTAACCATACCTCTTAATAAGACACCCGAAAGCATGCAGCTATCCTAACTGGTGCCTCAAATTGCTGAACGTGTATGACTGAGCCAGCAATGACATGCCATCCCGTCCAGGGTGTACCCTAGGCTTGTGCCCTGTGCTGCACGGGATAGAGCATTAGAACATTAAACAGAATTAAAAATGCAGTGGGGAAAAACATTATATATAAATGCATCAAACATAAAATGTGAAACATGAGGGACTTTTAAAGGCATCATACCATTATATAGACATCAGTAACAACTGTTAAAACAGAAACAATTGCCTAAAATTAAAAATTCGATTAAATATATTGTAAAAAAAAAAAAAAACCTCCCAGACGTTTTCGTTTTAGTCCATCTTAGTATTTGTCTATTTTAAGCTAAAATAATTTTAAAAAACATGTATCTAGAGCAAATGAATAAACACCTTTATATTGTTTTAGGTCTCCAACATTTCTATCCTTTAGCTAAATTGGTCAATATTGCGTGTTAGACTTTTCTGAACGACATGCTCAGGGACTAAACCTTCTGAGATTCTAGACTGAAATGCTGCTCCCTTTAACGAAAAAAAAAAACATATCTATCATCATCCATGTCTTGAATAGTTATTTATGCACGTTTCTAAAATGAGCTTACTCAATTCCACTGACAGCACAAGAAATTAGCCTTCTGGAGACATTATTAGACAGTAGTAGGAGAAGTTCATTTGGTAAGACATTCGTTTCACCGCACCACACTGGCTTTCTCTTTGTGGGTGGGGTTCTTCATTCCTGACTTCTTTGCTCTTATCTGTCTGACAATCACTTGAATCTTTTAAATCCTTTTTGTGTCTCAAAATTACCCATAGGAAATGTGAGGCTATTTAGGGAGAAACTGTGTGGCTCAAACGAAATAGTTTAAGAACTATGCCACTTAAATTTGTATTACCCTTCAATCATGAAATGCCTGTATTCGGCTGCGGTGGGTTTAAACGTTGCAATAACAAAGCAGCAGCTCATGCTAGGCACAGATGCTTAATATTGCCTGTACCTAACTGGTCGAACCTGAATATAGTAAGCACAGATGCTTTTATTGCTTGCACCAAACTACTACAATTAGTTTAGAAAGCTAACAGCTAACTAGGTTTCGGGAAATATACCATACATGTCATGTTATAGGGTGTTGTAGGTGTAGAAAAATCGACCACCTAGTGTTTTTTGCTATCTAGCAATGGATGTTTCCTTGAATATTTTTGTTCAGTAATTTTTAAATTCCTCTCTTTCCCCGAAGTTCAGTGACAACCAGAGCAAATTTTGCACGCGTCGCGGCGCCGCGCGCATTGGCTGCGCAGCACGCGACCGTGTTCTTTGATTGGACAAAGATCTGCCAGTGTCAAAACGGGCACCGCCCCGTGCTCCTCGCGTGCCCGAGCGCGAGCACGGCGTCGCAGCCCGGTATGTATTTCATTTCCAGTATGGCGGCCGTCGCTTGTGGAGAAGGGCGAGCTGTTCGGATTTGTCCTCGAATTTACCGGAGTGGACAATAATCTATGGCCGGTTGATTTTTCTTTTCCCGTCCGATATTTTGTTTACTCCTCATAGGAACAACGTGGCCTATGGCTTAGTACGGAATGCGTTGTAAAATCGTCGGGGAGTGAGCGGCGGTTGTGGCTGCGGCGAAGGCGTCTAGGTTTTCCGCGTTTCCCAGGAAAATAGAAAAGGAGCGGATCTGTTTTGGTTTTCGGGTCAGAAAGTTCACGGCGTCGCCGCTCGACCACGACCTCAGCCGCCGTCCAAAGGCGGGAGTGAGACGGACCGGGTTCCCACTCTGGGTTATTGATAGGCCTGGCTGGCCAACATATTGGCAACTTTTAAGAAAATTTGAGGCTGCTTGAGATACGCAGTGAGTGATTTCGGGAGTTTGCCCGTGTTCCGGCGTAATAACTGCCGGATGCTGGATTTTTTGCGGTAGGACGATATATTTAGTTAGCTGGCTAGCACGGGGGTTTCGGCATGGGGAGTGGTAAGTGAATTTACTGGGACTGTGAAGTACGTGTACTTTTTGTAATAATGCACGTTGCTGAATAGAGACCAAAGAGTAGTCATCTATGAGGCAGAGTCTCGAAATTTGAGGAAAGTGCCAGAAACCTATATGTAAATGTGCAGCCGGCGGTGACTGTGTGTCATTGGGTCGCAACCGGTCCAGTAATTAACTATAAGGGGTGTGAAGTGGGCCGAAGCGAGGGAAACGCTAGCGCTGGCTAGCTGTAGAGCTAGCTACATGGGGAGGTATATTCGCCGACCCACGTACAGGTCGCTGACAAGTTAATATTTTAGAATTATTACATCTCTCCAGACTACTAGTGTCGGTTAATCTAAGCAGCTCTCGTCCTATTTCTTTCGGAGGGACGTCGACGGTCGATGTGTCTTAAGCACTCGTTAAGAGCCGGGGAGCAGAAGTGTGTAGCCAGCCAGGTGGAGGTGTAGCGCGCTGCGGTTTGTGGGAGCTAGTAGCGTGGCCTCTGTGTCTGCTGGTTAAGGGGATCTAACTGGGTAGGGTCATGGCCAGCACGTAGCATTACTAGTAGGGTATGTCGTATAGTGGTTGTCAATGTTTATTTTCGGTCTGCTATATCTGTGGGGAGGTGGGATCCGGATCTGAAAAAAAAAATCACCGGCTACTTACTGCACTAGCTAGCCGGGTTGATCACTACTTCTAATTGGCGAAAAGAAAATCCGGGAAAAAAGTTTGCCAGTCTGGATCACGAAACCTTGTCTTTCGGTTGGAGTCCCGCTCCCAGGCCGTCATCCATGCCTTCAGCGTTGGCCGTGTTCACCTGCCGCCCTAATTCACACCCCTTTCAGGAACGCCATGTCTACCTTGACGAGCCCGTCAAGATCGGGCGCTCCGTGGCGCGCTGCCGGCCGGCCCAGAATAACGCCACATTTGACTGCAAGGTGCTGTCGAGGAACCACGCTCTGGTCTGGTTTGACCATAAAACGGGCAAGGTGAGCGTCTCTGATTTTTCTTTTAAAACTACATTTAAAGGAAATCTCTGGGTGGAGGGAACAGGACGAACCGGCTTCGTGGTGCGTGTGTGACATGCAGGATTGCGGTACCTGCAGATCACGGGACTTGCGAGTTGTTTTCTTACCATGAGCCATTTTGATAAGGGAATGTCGGGCGTCTTGACATCGAGTTAGGCATTTGTTAATCCTCGTCCCGGCTGGTGGAGGAAGAGACAATACCGAAGGTGACAGATTGCACGGCATAGTTTGGTAAATATCGCTGGCTTTTAATGTTAAAAAGCCGAAGTGTCTTTGCTTGCAGTACCAGCAAATCTAGTCGTTTTCATGTAAATAAAAGCCACCCGCCTTCCATTTTAACGTCTGACGTGACCTTACGGAGGTATGTTTGATAAGAGAAGCAAATCCCTGTGGTGGAGCTTTTCGTTTTTTCGTTTGCCAGGGCCAGCCGGTTCTGCTAGCGAACCGTATGGGTGTTGAATGCGGTAGTCGCATAAATATTCGGTTATATGCATGGCAGTGGAGCGTCGTGCATACATGCGATGGCATGCAATCAAGATCCAGCTTGTGTTTCGGCTGTCTCGTCTTGGAAAGTTTGCTTTTGACAAAACGTGCCCGTAACTTTGATTCAGCTTCTCTCGAGTAGGAATCACCACCTCACATATTTTGACATTAATCTTGGAGGTAAAATAACCCACTGTCATTTCTCCTTATTTGGTGAAGTAGCGATGGTATATTAGCGTCTGTCATTTTAAAAACTTAGTTTAAACGACACAATAAGGTTAATAGAAAATGCTCTGACGACATCATCCATGCAAGATGGAGTATGTGAAAGGGTAGATTTCTTTCCAGTTCTTTCTTTTATCAGCGCCAATCACTCCACTAAATTAACTGGTGTTTTATTTATGCCTAGTTGCTTTCAGTCTGTACAGTTGCTTTTAATGCAATTACTGCTGTAGCGGTGATCTGAGAAATTGTGTTCCAGTAGTGCAAATGTAATATTAACATTGATATAAACTGGAATGGAGTTGTTAGCATAATTAAGCTATGAAGCTTTTAACATAACTGTTTGAATTAACGCTTATGCTGAGGTGAAAACTTGTGTTGCCATTGTATTTTGTGCTGGTGGTTTTCCAGACAAGGTTGTCTCAACGCAAATCTTTCCTGGGTAGCATGGTTGGAGAACTCTACCTCCTGGGCCATGTTTATTTACATGATGTTTTGTAGGCCTTTTGTAGTAAGTAATGATATAATTGTGGTTCATTTGTGTAATATAGGCTTAAAATTGCATGCAACAGGTTGCCCATAGCATCTACAGAAAATTCAGCCAAAAATGATTTTAATATCTCATGTTATACTGTCTGGTGGTGTACAATTCCTTGAGTCTGGGTTGTAATTGCAGAAAGTTTAGGAGAGTTCAGGTCCATGTGTGGATTATTCTGGAAGGCTTGTATTTTACAGACACTGGTGAGTTTGCTGCGGTGCAAACTGAAAGCATGTACATCTCTCTCAGTAACTGCAGACATTCTCTGCTGTTGCTCCTGGGCTTTCCTGCCTTTGTTGGTGATGCTTTTTATGTACATCTGGTTGTTTCATTGATTGTTATTTCCATTCTTGATCAAACATGATTTTTCTCCACTGGCATTGCGTTTTCTCCCTTACAAATGGCTGTTCTTCCACCACTCCAGACTCAGTGGAAGCAATGATATTCTGATGCTGTTTTGAATAGCAATTGGCTGAACTGGGGAATTAACAATAGAAATTAGGTTATGTTTATGTAAATAAGGGAAATGGGGGGTGTTGGGTGATTATGAACCACACATTTGTTCTAAGCTTGTCCACAAGTTGATAGTCACTGCAGTCAGATTTGAAATGTGAAATTATTATGAACATTTCTATGGAATGACCAAGGTGTGCTTCTGACTATGTGAGAAAGGAGTTTTCAGGGTGGTATGTTCCGTGTGGGAACTGCCTGAAGGTTTGTCTATTATCAGTTCTACACAAATCAAGTGAGAATTTTATAGACTCACTTAAAAATGATGCAAAGGTTCCATCACTGACCATGTTGGGTACTTGCTTCGACAAAAACTAGACATACCTGACTTTCCCCCCCTCTGAATTTGCTAACAACTGCTTTTGCATGAACTTGTTCTTCTGCCCAGCTAGTCTAACCATGGCATATTACAAGACTGTGTGTGTGAGGAATTCTTCCTGTGTGTGTCTCCAGATAAGAAGTGCTGATTTTAAACTCATCATAAAATTGACCAATAATGAATTGTGGTTAAGCTAATTATTCCTTTTTTGGCGCATGAGCTTGGGGGTGGATGGGAATCCTTGCTGTACTTATGATAATTATGATGTAAGGAAGTTATCTTGTATGTAATTCATTTGGGCAGATTTCCCTCAACTCATTTTGAGGAAGCACTTCTTTACACAGCGTGTAGTTAGAGTATGGAATAGTTTTCCTACTAGTGTAGCGCAAGCTGAAACCCTGGGTTCCTTGAAATCAGAGCTATATAAGAATTTAAGAACTCAGCTATTAGTTAAGTTTTTCGCAAATGAGCTTGATGGGCCAAATGGCCTCCTCGCGTTTGTAAATTTCTTATGTTATTTCAAAATGCATTCAAAGATTTTTGGATATGGTCATGTGCATGTTGCTACTCTAAGGTTTTCTGGTTTTTCCTTAGTTTGATCCTTCATTATTTGCTCTTGTTTGGGTAGTGACTCACTTCAGTAAGGTCTTTTTGTAGTGTAAATTGGTCACTAATTGGTGAAGTGCTGGACTAACCCTTGGTAAAATTTGCCCTTAGTATGTACGTGAAGGTTGTCTAATCTTAGCAACTTGTGTGGTTCGAGCTATGCAAGTACCACGCAGGTGTTTCCTGAAACCATAGTTCGACCGAACATTCGCAAACACTGTCGTTTAGTTGCGTAGTTCGAACTGCAGTTCTTAAGCTGTAGTTAGAAGATTAGTTCCGTGTAAATACGTCAGCGATGGTGGAAAATGCAGTCTAAGAAGGGTATAGTCACCGTGCGAGTAAGAGATGTAATAATCTTTAATACGTAATAAGAAATAATTTAGCTCTACGATCACATACGTGAAGTGGCCTGAAAATGTACTTTGAAACATAATTGTTGTGTGGGTTTCTGGTCATAATTACAGTATGATTGTACATTAGATCGACCAAGTCGCCAACTGTCTGTAGTGAGCAATAGGGAGAATTCTCAGACTACTAAGTATTGTATTAGCACAAGAGTGGCTAATTTTATCTAGAAAGGGCCGTTAGGAATGCAGCTTGTAGCTGCAACTCACTACTTAAGAGTAGTACGTGGAGGACTGATCAACTGGAGAGTTCATACATGTGGGTTTGAACAACTGATCGAATTGATCGTTATCCCAAAAAAACCTGGAAACCCACTGGCCCTTTCTGGGTACGATTGCCCACCCCTGTAGTAGCATATTCAGTTAATGTGTGTTACTCGGTAAAGGATGTTGTACCCAGTGGTCATTGTGCCATATGGTACACTTTGCCACATAAAGTAAAAAATCAGAGAAAAATAATAAAACATTAAAATAAAAAGAAAAGAATAAAACCCCAAAATAATAATAAATCATTATCCCTTGCATGTGTACATGTGTGTTTGTAGCCCTATCCAGACCATTGGATGTTGTGCAGTTTCTTCATTACACACAACTTCAGAGGGACAACAGTCGCCTTAGAAAAGACTACAGCACTTTAATGAGGTACTCCTTATTCACTCACAGGTGTCATTGTCATAATAGAAGAGCAGAATGACACTGCAGTGGTCAGATTGGAATCCATGCGTTATTACTCAGGAAATGACGTCTGTGATGTTTGGATATTACACGCACCTGTCTATTCCAGTCAGCCACTAACATTCTGTACGTTGGACCAGGAATTTGTAAGTGTTCGTAGTGTGATTGAAACACAATGAACTGCAATCAACGTAATTACAGATGGAGCGTCTTTCACAAAATGCAGTGTCATAGCTAACAGTTCTTCTGTTTACCACTCCAAGAAGCGTCTCATCATTTTGTGATAGCTACTGCTATTTGAGTTTTTCATATTATTGGTGTTATGTGACTGACAGAATAAATTGATGACACATATATGTGATTATTATATATTTATATGATATTACACAGCTTGCGAGTTTTTGTACGTGACTGACTGTGAAAGTAGTTTAATTTTTGCGTACGACTCACCGTGAGTCTGACCAATCAACCATTGTAGGTTGAAGTACGATAGTCCTGAAGTGATAGAACTGAAGTGGTTCAAATTACTGGGGTATGACGGTTTTGGGAAACGGTCGTACTTCGGATGTTGGTTAGTTTGAACTTCCGTAGTACGATGCATCGTTAGCATTAAACTCATTGTTTGGGAAACGTCCCCTTGGTTAGTTACTGGGTTTCCATTGTCTGTGTGATAGTTGGTGGCTCTAACATGTTTTTTTTTTTTTTTTTTTTTGTAGCTGTCTTTCCAGTTTTAATTGATTGAAGATTTCTCAGTTTATCATCAATTTCTTATCCTTTTGCTGTCGTGCTCAATATTTCTTTTTGGTGCAGGTGGTTCTTATATATACATAATTTCTTAGCTTTTATGTAAAGCAACTTTTGTTTTTAACCTGTTCAGCCACTGAATGTTGAATTCTACTCCTCCCATTTATTATTGCCTTCCTGTCCTTGCAATCCCTCTGGCACTGTGCCAGAGAGATTATGTTGATTGCACGACTGCTGTGGCCTATCTTATAGGAGTAACCCATGGCTCACAGGAATCTGGCAGACTGCTGGATTAGCCAATCAGATGATAATGTGTCCTGTCTGACAAAATCAATCTCCCATTATTATAGCTGCAATTCTTGTTCCCATAATGAGACCAAACAGACTTGTTTAACCATCTGGACCTTAGGGGTCTGTTTGTGCATTTACTTTTGTGCAGTTTTAACCAATTTAGGAACTAAGAATTTGCATTCCTCCACTGAATTATGAATGTATGAAGCAAACACACACCCACTGCCTGCAGTGAGGCCTGCTTGTGCCTGAGAGGATTTTGATCGCCCTAAAAGTTGATTTTCCTTCTATGGGCATGGTGATTCTCCCTGGCTGGTCCAGCCATCTCTGTGCTGACAAACTCAGCATGACTGGCAGTAGGCTTTGCAATCATTCCGTCAGCAGCAGATTAGTGGGAATCTGTTGTGAAATTTCCAATGTTTTCCACACTTAAACATCTCAGCATTTGCTTCCGACATGTTTAAGATTCTTCCTTTTCACCTGCTTACTGTTATGAGGTGCTAGGGCCAGTTGTGCTGGTGTGTTAATCCTGCGTTCGATTATCTGTCTCCGAGTTGGAACTCGGATGAAAACGTCACGAAAAACGTCACTTCCCGTTGGAAACACGCCTCTTATGACGTTTCCCCTGTGACGTCATTTCAGCATGGCGGCTTACACACTCAACAGTAATTCCATTTTATAAATAATAATCCCCCGAGTGTGCTGACCCTAAATGTGTGTGAAATGTGTGGTGTGAAACTGTTACCTGCAGTTCTAGCAGGACCAAGACAGAGAGTTGGAAGTTATTTAATAGGGAAAATCCGCAGATTTTCTTTATTTTCTGAAATTACCCTTTGAAATATGCAGTTGTCAGTGAAAGAGACCATTGAATGCCAGCTCTGTAAGCACAAACTCATCTATTATAGACTCCCTGGCTGACTGTATTCCCAGCTGTTGTTACGGGTATTTTTGTCTAGCTTTAAAGCTCTTGCTTTTGTAAACTAGTGGTAAGCAGAGCCATCAAGCTGAAAACACCATATAGATGTTTCCCTACCCTGCGTCAAAACATGCATTCTCATGGTTTATCAAAAGTTCAATCATTCATTTTGTTTGGCTTATGTGGCATTATGCAGAAACCAATTAACTTGTAATTATTCCTCCTTTTTTGCCTTGATGCTCTTTGGAACATGATTTCGTGGTCAGTTAGCTGGGTGAGTCTGGGAATCCTTTTAATGAAATTTTATTGGTTCAGACTACAAAATAATAAAGTTCTCTACTGATTGTTCTGGTTTCCAGAGATCATGTTGGCTGTGGTGTGGTGGGGGTTATGCAGTGGTATTGGGATCCCCTTGTCAACACTTTTCTGTGCAACTGTGCTGGGTTGCTCTGGCCTTTCTGGGAAAGTGAGAATTCTGATGTTAAGGCTCACAATATTCGGCTGTCATGGCTGCATGACTGCGTTCCATTGAGCAGTTGTCTCTTGCGTACGTGCCTCTAACGATGTGATGGGACGCCAGGTTCCTCTCAACTCTTACACGGTTTGAAAGGAACAAAACAATGGAACAGTTAGGTGTCCGGCTCATTAGCTAACTTCTTGTGTGTTGCATTGTGTAGAGAGTGGCTCCTGAAACCTTCAAAAGTGATATTTGAATTTAACAGTGGTGAGACTCCAATTTCACTTAACCTACTGATACAGGAAAAATTTGGGTATTTACTACTGCCCGCTGTAACATGAATGTCTGCATTGTGTGGTAACTTGCTTTTATCTCATGCCTTTGAGCTTGTTAAATATGATTAGTAATGGAATGCCAATCAGTTACACTTAGCCCTGTTTTTCTGCTTAGGTCATGTGGTAATTGGTAGATCCTTGCATAGCTGTACTCATGCATGTGAAACCATTCCGGTCTGCACCACTGTTTCTTTGAACTTCAAAAGTACGATTCCCCCCCCCCAAGGTAATGGATCTACATTGTTGAAACTCCACATCTTGGTGGTGTGAAACTCAGTGGGTTAGGGTTCTGTGCCCTTGTCCAGAAGTTCACAGGTTCAGATTTCACTGCTGGGGCCTTTGAGCAAGTTGAAGCCTTGAACTTCAACTGCTGCGGTGGTTCTGGCTGACCCTGTACTCTGACCCCAAGTTTTCCTCAGTGGTACTTCGGCTAAATAAAAATGTAAATGTAAAAGGGGAGCTGGAAACAGATGCCCGTGCCAGCAAGCCGTCTGGCTCGCGGCACTCCAGAAAGGCCCGTAATTGCAGGGGCTGAACGGATGGTATGGGGAGCCCTCCCCAAGAGCGGAAGTGCATGAAGGACAGATGGTGGTGGGGGTGGGAACAGGAGCGAGTGGGATTAGCAATCGTTGCTTTGCCCAGGTCTGCAGTTATGCCGCTGAGTGGATTACGCATCTTGCCGGGATTGGCATCTACACTACTTGGGAGACTTGCGTCTCTTAAGAAATCAGGTGTAAATAGAGTATCGTTGGCAATTTCACTGTAGTCCTAATATCAGGTCTGGAATAGCGTGGTTTAAATAATTGACAATTAAAGCTGACCTAGGCCATGTCTCGGCGCCAGCTCTCCTGAATACCGTGCCGACTGCTTAGCTGCTTTAGTACAGCCAACATCTGCCTACTTAGACTCACTGTTCTGCGACTTCCTAGACTCACGGCGGTTATTTAAGCTCTTGTTTTGTCCTTCAAGCCTGTTGCTAGGATACTCCTAATCGCTTTTCCTGGCTTGAACTCCTGTTTCTAGTCTACCTTCGAAGCCGGCTGGTTTTGAAGTTTTCTACTTCCGCGATAGTGGTGCTGTATGTCATGGAAAAGGAGGATGGCTGCTGTGGATTTTGGGTGTCACCCATCTGTACTTGAGGCCAATGTAGTGCTGGAGCAGAGACTGCCCTGTGCTCCAAGTGACGTCCACGAAACCGGACCCACCTGAGTGACACTCCCAGCATCCATATAACTGCTGTGGGGCTTTTGCAGCCCGGGTTCCTGCTCATCCTGCCAGGTACATTATGGGCTAAGCTTTGGATAATATGTTTAAAAGGCTGTCATTTCTTTAGAGGCCTGCAGAATTCCCATATGCAAGTCAATTTACAGTATTTGTAAAATTTTGATTGCTGTCTGTTCTGTGACGCACATGAACGTGTCTGTAGGCAGCAACTGTATAATATATGAAGCTTTTTTTGGCGGGGGGTATACACATTGAACCCCTGCTTCACCTTCAGGCTTTTGCCATCAAAAACCTAAGTCAAGTAACTGTTAATGTTAAACTAAAATCAAATTCCTAATGGAGGTACGATTTGACTATCATGCTTAATGCTAAGGGGTTCCTGTAAGTTATTGGACAGGTGTGTGGGGCCTTACAGGCGAAAGGCCTTGAGGGGATGGTTTGTGAGCTGTAGATAACATGCAGTACACAAAAAGGGTACAAAGGTTTGCTTTCTTTTATCCTGTTCAATGTGTGTGCCCTTGTTTTCTGTGAAATATTTGCTTGGTCTGGTTCTTTTCCGATTTTTTTTTTTTTTTGCCACTTATGTTGTCAGTCTTGTTTCTTGCCCCTATGCTTTAGGGTGTGTATCATGAATTTAACATCTGTAGTTACAAGCGTACTTTTAAGTTTGCTTTTTGTATCTGTGTGGAGTGGATGTGGGTTTGGATAGTCCTGGAGGTGGAGTTAGCTGTGTTGTCGGGTCGTTTGTTGCACCTTGGCCCTATGACTGGCCTGACCTCAGTGGCAGGAGGGACTTCGACAGCAGCACAGACATGTCAGCCTGGTGTTCTGCTCTTAGGCACCTTAGATTTGCAGTGATGAGCAGTCTTTTGAAAACAGCCGTTGTTGTGATGGGCTGATTTTAAATGATCCCTCTTTCATAATATTTGGAATTGCTTGCTACTCTTCGGTTCAAATCCCGAGGATCCAGGCTCTGTGTTTAGGCTGCTTCAGTCTAAGTCGCTTCATTTGGTGGTGTCTTCAGTTGACCATCTGAAGGTTATCCTTATGACTTGGTGCAAGCAGATATCCGTGTGAGTGCCCGTCTGCCGCTGGGTTTCATGGCTGCTATAAATGAATATTAATTTGTGTCACATCAGTGTGTGCTTGGGTTCTTTCCTGCTGGGCCATGTGCTTGCATGGTCAGGCAGCTAGATGGGCTTTTAAAATAACATTTTATGCGCATACCACTAGTTCGGTTGAGGGGTCAAAGCAGTGATGAGGAGCTGCATAGATATGTGACCATTAAATATCTGATCTGTCTGGGTGTAGTGTACATTGTCGTACATTTCTTTTTCTTTTAGGAGAAAAGTTTGAACTCTGCTCTGGGCATGAAAAGACATGTGCAATTTAAGAGATGAACAGGGGAGTGCCAGGTCTTCACAAAATGTGTGCTTGGTCTGTTGCACAATGCCTCTTCCGTCACTATGGATGTTTTACACTTTGGAAATATCTTTAGCAGTGGCCTGGTTTGTCTGTATGCTGATCACTGAGCTTTTCTGAAGAGGATTACCAGGGATCCAGTAGTAAATGTGAGCAGGTTAAATTACAAACCAAGTATCAGTGTAACTTCTGTGGAAGAGTCAGACTACAATCCTGTGTGTTTTTGAGCCAAAGGTTCACGTACTATTTTGAGGACTTTTCTTTCTTTTCTGTAAGGAAATATTTGCCTTACTGTCTTTCCAGCCTGTGTAGCCAGGATTGTGTTTTTTAAATTCTTGCTGAGAGCAATTGGGGAAATGTAAACATTTTTGGGATAAAACACAAAGCAGTCTTGAGACTGAGATGACAAGGGAACTGAAACAAATGTGTATCTGTCTTATTAGCGGACCTAGTTTTCTCCCAGTGTACATCCAGCACTGTAACACGGGCTGCTGTAAGTAGTACACCTCTCCAGCTCTGCAGGAAATGTAACACCAAGTTTGTATCATGTTGTGATGATGCCTAAGCAGGTCTCGTTCTCTGGGCCCCATGCTAAAAATGGCGAATAAGGACATGCATTTCTCCTGCTCTTACTTCATTGCATGTCATGTTCACTTTTGGGACAAACTGCTGCTGTTTGCTTTGTCTGGCTGCTGTAATCTGCTGGAGAGTTGTTCATATATGTTTAGTGATGAGTAGTTGGTTAGACCAAGCCTGCAGCTACGGATTGATATAAAACTTTGTAGAGAAGTTACCTTGGGTGGCTCTAGCAGGTGGAACTGTCAGAATCACATCCTCTGTCATCTCCCAGTCTCAGCATGTTAAAGTTTTTGGACTTGATGTTGTGCTGGTCTGTTGTGTGCTGTTTCGTACCTGAAATCCCTACTTAAATTTACCATGCTGCTGTTTGTCCACCCTGCAGCTCATAAGAGCCAGATCTTGTAATTCACAGGCTTACGTTGAACCCAAGCTTGTTAGCGCTGGGAGTGAAATATATAACTGTCAGAATCACTTTCTTTGGAGGGTCACTGATTCTTTGCCTTAATGTGAGCTGAGCATCTTTTCCCACATTTTACGTAACGCCGGATGACAAATTCATAAGTTGTATATTGGCCTTACAGTGCTGGATCCACATGTGATGTGAATACTCACTCATTGATACGCTGTGACTTGTGACAGTCATTGACATTTACTGCAGTGTGCTGAGTGATTCTTCATGTTGCACGAACACTCCAGGACTATTTTGTCAGTTTGAGCACCTGAGTTGTGTTGTTGTTAAACAGGCAATGAATTAGGGAGGCATGCCGCTAACATTTATATTTATTTAGCCGACAGGTGGGGATCAGACGACAGGGTCAGCTAGTGCCCCTGGAGTTAGTAGAGGTTAAGGGCCTTACTCAAAGGCCTAACAGTAATGTGGTTACTCTGGCAGCCATGGGATTTGAACCTGTGACCTTCTAGACATGGGCACAGATCAGTAACCCATTGAGGTAGGGTAGTGGCTGTAGTGACTGAGTCTTCACTGTCATTAGCGGGTGAAAAGCTGCTGTAGTTTAGCTGGGGAGCTGCCATGCCTTTGCAGGAATGTGCAGTCGCGCAGAGTGAATGTGGAAATAATTACAGCAGATGTTTCTGAAGTTAATATTGTGCTGGGCGCTGAGCGTATGTTTTACTAGACATCGAGGTGAGTCATGAGCCATACTGCCCTGCTTTTAGTCAGCATGTTTTTTTTTAAATATTTTATTTACCATCATCATAGACCAGGAGTAATTACATCTTGTTTGCAAAAATCAATGGCGTTGGAACGCTGTGTATTTCACAAGCTGCAATATTTTCATGGGTCAAGAAATTCAGGGCGACTGTGTATCGCCTGGATTATGGCGAGCAGCTTACAGAGGTTTTTCCTTGCCGTTCCGTGTCCAGGTATTTGAGGTAGGTGGGATTGGCCTGGATGTTGTAATCCCCATGACCCCTAGGAGCTGAGGCTGTGATGGGCGGAGCCAAACAGCAGAGGGTGCTTTGATGCCGCTGTTATGTTTCTTACCACTGGTGGCCTTTGAGAGAAACTGTAAACGGTGCTTTATTGCTGCGTGTCTCTACCTCTCCAGTCATTTGCTCCTACCCATCCTACCGCGTTAAGGATGGTCATATTTATGGGAGCGTCTTTTTGGGAAAAAAAATTGTGTGGCTCATTCTTAATTCTAAAATACAGTGCAGTTATTGCAGAATCGTGAACTTCATTATTCATTAATTACATGTCGCGTTGGTTAACCAGTTTGGCGGGTGTAAGGCAGGTAGGCGTGCAGTCAGGTGATGCATGTTGTGGTGGTGTAGCTCCTAATGGTAAAAGGACAACTGTTCTTTTTCAAAGATTCCTGCCCAGTCTGCACACTGGTTTTGTGCTGATCTGCCCGTTTCTCTTGGCAGGTTCGCTTAAGTTCCCTTGGCTTGCTTAGTGGTTGCTTTTGGACAGCAGAATTCATCTCTCTTCTCAGACTGGCTGTTAGTTTGAATGTAGACAGGGCCTTTTGAATGTAAAAATAAGATGTTTGAATTCATCTCTGCAGCCTTTAGCTTTTAATAGGGTAGTAGCTGTAGTGACTGAGTCTAGGCTTCATTGGTTGCATAGAAGTGTTTAATTCAGCCGTAACAAACCTTTGGGCTTTGTTACTGTAAAGTGGGAGCAGCATCAACGTTGCAGCATCTGCAGTGCATCTATACATTCATCTTGGTTCGCCCTTTTCTGCTCTGTTGGCTAGCCGGGGGTTTGCATGTAGTGTATGTTACAGGGCACGGCGATCGCCGCCCCTGCCTCCCCAAAGACATCGACCTTCTGGCGTGTTTGAGATTCCCTCTGTGTGCAGGGAAAGCTGACACCGGCAGGAGTCGCACCTACACCTTTGTTAACGGCTTGCTTTAAGATGAAAGCCTTGAGGCGCTGCGATTAGCCAGGCTGCCTCCCTGTTCCACCACTGTCGGTTTCCTCCCGAACTGTAATGTGGTCTGTGCGGGCACTGTGTTGTGGGCGAAGCCTGACACCACCCCACGATCACGCAACTCTGCATGGTGACTCTTCAAACTCCGCCGCCAGGTGCTGTGCTGCAGATAGCAGCCCTCGAAAAAAGGTCCTGTCAGCTGGTACAGAGGAGGATTGATATGGTGCCCCCCGCTGGCTCCTGCCTGCAAAGACGGACTTATCTAATTTTCAGGTTATCAGTCCAGCTGTGTTGATTTGCAATGTAGAGGAAGTATGCAAGGGGCACATGTGAAAATGAATATGAAATGGTTAAATGACTGCATTTTATACCCTCCTTTATCACAGCTGCCAGGACGGCTGAGTTTCCTGGTAATGCTTTTCATTTTAATTCGTGATTCCTCTGCTAATTCTATTGGCCAGTTTGGTGGCTTTTAGGCTTCAAATTCTGGTTCTTGATGCTATTAAGTGTGAAATCCTGTTATTAGTCAAGTCTTTTTGTAATGCGGAGGGTCAAATTTAAAGGCTAACGGCAAAGCAGCGAGCTTCTTTGAGCTGAATAATGGTAACTTTGAGTTGCAGCTCTCAAGAATAGCAGCACACTATATACCTTCCCAAGAAAAGCTCTGGTCTGTTTGCTGGGAGTTTTGAATGTTGTCTTGATGACCGCAGTAGACACGAAATTACCAGAGAGCTAACGACATGGCTGTCGTGGACAGTGTGCACATGTATTGCATTGGGCTGTGGTTAAAGCGGACAGCCTGTGGAGGCTATAGTGAGTCACTGCTCACTGGTGGCACGTAATATGGTCTACCAGGCCCCCCTGCTGTGTATGGGACCCTTCCAGCATGGGTGTTATCACTGGATAGGTGACATCCAGTTCTCCCTTTATTACCAGCAGCTGTCTTCGGATGTGTTACGTATTGTTAAGGGGCATTGGAACTAGTTTAGATACCTGCATCCCAGAAATAAGAACTTTACAAACTAGAGGAGGCTGTTTGATCCATCAGGCTTGTTTGGAGAGAATTCAGTTCATAGGTTAAAGTTGTTAAAATCTATATCTGTCTCTGATTTAAAGGCACCCAAGGTTTTAGGAAGACTTGCATTCGCTAACTACACTTTGTGTAAAGAAGTGCTTCTAGTTTAAAATGTTCTCTTGCTAATTTCCACCTAGGGCCACGAGTTTTTATATTTGAATATTGAAGTAACTATTTGGTTGAACAGCTTCCTGACCTGTTATAATGTTATACACCTGGATCATGTTCCCCTCCGTAATCTCCTTTGCTGGAGGCTGAACAGATTGAGCTCTGCTAACCTCTCCTCATATGGTATTCCTCTAAATCCAGGAATCATTTCTGCAGTCTACGTTGAACAAATGTCATTGTAAAGACTTGTTGTACTTTGGGTAGTTGGGTCATTAACCTGGCTTATTTTAGATGGTAAAGAACTGGTTGTGCAACTAAATGTGCCAATATCTGATACACTCCATGTGCTTGCAGTTTTACCTCCAGGACACCAAGAGTAGCAATGGCACCTTCATCAACAGCCAGCGCCTGAGCCGCGGGTCTGAGGAGAGCCCCCCCTGCGAACTGCTCTCGGGTGACATCATCCAGTTCGGGGTGGATGTGACTGAGAACACCCGCAAAGGTATGGGGTGTGCCACCGTGCTGTCCTTCAGAGCCTCAAGGGATCTTGGTAACAAGAAATTTTCCTCTGTTGCCTTCAATGTCAAACAGTGACTTAATGCTAGTTTTTATTTTTTATTTTTTAACTAGAATGAGAACATTGTTAGTGCTACTAGCTGTAACATAAGTGCCTTATAACAACACCTTCGCTGCTGCTTATTTTCACGGGGAAGTCATCTTTTCTGTCTGGCACAGCCCTGGAAATGTCGTAATATGCGCAGGTTAAATTAATTTTGACATAACTGAAGATTACTGCAAAAGCGAGTTTCCTCATTTGTACGTCGCTTTGTGGGGAGCACAAGCCAGAGCAGTGGTGAGCAGCCGTTCTGGTGGTGGCGTTGTGAAAGAGCTACCTGCTTCAGGAAGGGTCTCCCGGAACGGTCTCCTGTTACAGATGATGTTTGATAGTCATATGCTGTCAGGATTAAAGGCGCCTTCATTACTCATACCTTCGCAGTCATAATCTTTTCCTCTGTCATTTGTTTGAAGAGTAAGATTTAGCAGAATCTTTTGGTGACACAGCAAACATTTGGAGGAAGCTGTGTCTTGTGAACTAGATAAGTTGGAGGTGAAGAAATGTTAGAGGTCACGTGAATGTGCAAAGCGTAGGTGACCGGGTGCGGAAGTGTCTCCTTTGCATAGTGTCGTAGATGTGGCTTGTTGGGCTGCTTTGCCTGATCCCTGTCTCTCCTTTCTTTCCAGTCACCCATGGATGTATCGTGTCCACTGTTAAGCTCTTCCTGCCTGACGGAGTAGAGGCGCGGAGGCGATCAGAGTAAGACCCCTCCTCTGAACTTCCTGAACACGGTGTATCGGGGTTAGACCCGTTGATGAGGAAGCACAACCTTGCTGGGGGACGGGCCTCTAAATGCTGTTGGGGCGCCCTTATGAGGGGGCTGCCTGCCTCTCCGAGGATGTGCTGTGGGGGATGTAGGTGAGCTGTAACGTAGGCTGAAGGATGTGTGTGTGTCTGTGTGTGTTCCTGTGTTTCTAATTATTACATTGTGGGAACCAGAGTTCCCTACAATGTGGTGATGACCCATAACTTTTTACCTCGTGGGGACGTTCATTTGATCCCCACAAAGGAAAGTCAATTTTATAAAAATCTGTGAATGCAGTCAAAAAACTGAAAATGTTCCAAGTCTTATTTTGTTTGGTTACTTATGGTTAATGTTAGGGCTGGGTAGGGGTTAACTTATTTTTGGGATTTGGATTATGGCCATAGAAATGAACAGGCAGTCCTCATAAAGATATGAATACATGAACTGTGTTTGTGTCCCTCGCCCCAGTCAGTCGTGGGTGTTCTGTAGCACAGGAAAGAGCAGATGAAGGTTGTATGAATGCTTGGCAGGCTGATCTAATGCCCTGTCCAAGCTGAGTGTTTGTGAGAGGAGCCGGAAGCTGGAATTTCCCGCTGAGTGAGTGCAGGTGTAACGGCTTCAGGTAGATGCAAACCTCCTGATCGTCATGAGTGAGGGCACTTTTAGCTGCCTGTATACATCAGTGGCAGATGGTGCTTATGGCTACATCTCTATATTTTCGGATGGAGATCAGATTTTTTTTCCCGGATTGCTCTTGATCAGTGTAGGTTGTTGCCCCACCTGAATGCTTGCATTACAGTGATATGTAATGCAGTAACAAGATCAGGATTCAATTTTGCTGGTTGTGGCATTGTGGAATGCTTTGAAAATATGTCTTGCCATACTGGATGTTCTCCAGTGTGAATTTTGTTGTAAGGTAGCTTAGTGATTGACATATGTTTTAGCAGAGGCATATTCATGTTAGAATTTCCAGAGTGAGATCCTGATACCTCTGTTTACCAGCCCGTGTTCTTAGCTTGTATGCTAGCATTTGGCCTTAATTTAAGACCATTGACGGATGTCTCTATTGGAGTGGAGGGTGAGCCTCAAATAGGCTCTCAGGTCAAAATGAGCATTATGTCATTGTCCTTGGAAAGCACTTCTGTTCTAACTGCTAGACTCGTGAAGACCATGGTCAGCGAAGTGACGCAATGCGTATGGGCCTGATCGCCAGAGCACGGGTCAGACCTTCTTCTCTTCGCTCTTCTTAGATTGCAGGGGTTTATAGATTTTCTGCTGGAAATAATTTGTTATTGCCTGCAACCAATAGTCTCTTAGAAATTAAATGCCTGTCAGCCCCTATGCATGTAATTAATATGTGCAAGGGGGGTATCTGTCAATAGCTGCCCCTAATCAATACCCTTTCGGACAGCTATTGAGTATATTGAGGTGAATTCGTTTCCTAGTTTGAAAATGTCTGTATGTCGCTAACTAGCCCTGCAAATTTTGGCTGGTGCTTCGCCAAATACACAACTGCAGTCAATCTAACACAAGCCAAGTGCTTCTCGTCCCTGAGACCTTTGGCACCGTGCAAGTTTAGCATCCCCTTTGTGTCAGTGGTGTTTCTTTTTCTAACCCAGAGACGTCTTCCAGGACTTATTTAGCTTATGTAAATGATGCTTGTACCTTATGAAGCAACTTGTTTTTGATTTATGAGCAGTGACTCAATCGATTTTAACAAAATATTGAGTATGCCTTATTCTCTAAAGTAATTTGAGTGTGGTAATAATAAAGCCCCTAATAAACATTACTGTATTGAACCATAATGCATGATGAATGAATTATGATGAATAAATTATTTGTGGCTCTTTAGCCATTTGCTATCCCTGAGGGTTTAGTTTTATTATGATACTTATACTCTCTCGAACGTAATGGTGATTCTCGGTTGTATGATGTCATTGGAGAATTTGGTCGCATTCAGATACCCTTGTGGAGCCCGTTTTGTGCCGGGTGCCTGGGACACTCAACCTCCGGGTTTAGTGAAATCTGCTATGAAGTAGAAGACAGGCGTCCTTAAGCGAACACTTAAATTACTGCTGTTTATATTGCATTTACACATGGGCAGAGATATAGATATTAACCATTATATCATGCATCTGTCTCGCGGCCCAAAATATGGGATAAATTGAGTCTCGTATTGGATCGTAATAGGACACAGCATTTTATCATACAAGGCAGGACAATCCTTAAATACAGAATGGATGGAATATATATATATTATGAGATTCCTTAGACATAACCCCTCTCTTCTCTTGCATGTCACTCATTTATAGTTTGTGTGCAAATGCCACCTTCTGGCTTCTGGTTAATTTCTTTCAGTATTTTAAACCATGTAGGCAGGTGGTCTGGCAGGGGGCAATGGCCCAAGTGCTGCCGTTCCATGTGTGATCAGTGAATTGGGTGCCTCTGCTTTCCAGTGGGGCTTCTGCTCCGCGCCGCCTACCGTATCTGCCGGGGGGCTAGCTTGTGGCACCCACAGCGCTGCCTCCCGTTAGGTGGCCCAGACAGCTGGCTTCCCCTGTGCTCCTTGTTCTCTGTCGTGAGCCGTCCTGCCACGCCGCCGCAGGGACCAGCTCAGAAATTGAGCGTGTCGTTCCGCTCGCTGCATCCCACAGTTGTGAAGCTGCAGGGAGTGTGCGGCGGTTGGCATTCAGCTTCGTGCCGGTGTGGGCTGCTCTTCACCCTCAACCGGCTGGCATCAACTGCCGCGCTAATAATAGATGCAGGAAAACCCGCTTTCTGTTCAGATTAGTGATTTAGTATGCCTCTGCATAAGTGTCAGTGTATGTTCATTTGTTTGCCACTTATTAGCTTTGCTACAGCTTACAGGAACGGACACTGAAATTGTCCCTAGTACTTTTTTTGGTGGGGGTTTACAATGTTGACAGATATTTGTGTAGTGATCAATGATTGTATGGGGAAAACTGCGCCACTTGACAGTGTTTAGGTTCTCCAGCTTAAGAGCATTTCAGCTGGCTTGTTGTGGCACTTGGCCTACTGTCCCAAGGCATTTCTGATGGAGAGCTGTGTGATACTGATTTACTGGTCAGTGACTTGAGGCTCCTAATCTTTGTCCTTTAAAATACTGCAGTGCTGATCTAGATGTTTCGACTTGACAGTCTGTAAAACTCTCCATAGATGAAATGCATGATGAAAAGGGTGTTTTCTCTCAGAAGGTCGCTTGTTCAAGAAATATATATATGCACGATCTTCCTCTTCATTCCTGCTGTCTTTTGCCTTGTCATCCACGATTCTTTGCATACATTGTAAAACCTTTTCCATGAAAGAGAATCTTCTGCTGGATCCCCAAGTGAAGGTCTGGAAGTGGCAGTTTTCACCCAGGGTTCCTTGACTGCTGGACCTGATGGCTGTTAAGCTGAAGGTAGTGAGAGGAGGTCTTGGCAGCTTGCTGCACACTGCCTTATCTGGCAAATTTTGCACTGGCTTCCAGGCTTTATTGAGGTTTTGTTCTAGGTCAAAACTGGTTGGTTGGGTTTTTGTTATAAACTGGAAAATTATTAAAATGACTTTTTTGCTCTTGTCATTACTTTTTGTTTAGGCTGATCTGGTTCTCAATCCCGCTGTAATGGCAGGTAAATCTACCTGGGTAAGAATCACTTAGACTGCAAGTCCTAATGAAGCCCCTCTATAAATGATTACTTTGTTCCCCCCCCCCTCCCCTCCAGTATCTCTGGGGGCCTGAGATTGGGAGCCCTCAGTGGGCCTTTTTGACCCAAAAGGGCAACAAGGGTAAATTATAAATGATGGAATATCAATAAAATGTTAATAAGCATGGGGTTCCAACAATAAAACTTACTGATCAGGTTGGGGGTGGGAGCACTGTCCATAGAATTCAGCGATTGGGGGGAGGAGGGCATCACAGCGGTGGGTCCATTTGTCCAAATTTAAAAAGTTTGCCGGTTCCCTCTTCTGCCGTGCCTCTAGGCTGTAGCCTAGGATAGCCTATGCCTTACTCTGCTCCTGTGACTGAGAGTAGTGCTGAATTTTTGCATACATTCATTTAATTGTCTTCTCTCCACAACTTTTCACAGTTTGTCACTCTAGCAGGATAATATCATGACATGAGATGTAATGTTAATCCTGTATCTTCTTGTACCTTCACTGTTTTTTTCTGTTAGGCTACTTTGTCGGTTCGCTTGGCAGTGAAGTAACTGGTGGCCTACCACTAAACTCCAGTGTGAAACCAAAGCTGTGTGGTGTGAAGTCTCAAAGCACGAATAGTCCCGTACAACTGGGACAGCAGCAACATTATCTATCATGAAAACTGTTGCTAAAAATGCAAATAACAGACATTTTGCTCTAATTTAAATAATTTATATCCATATATTTAGCTTCTGGAAATTCTGTCTTCCTGGGCCCCTTGTCTTATCCTAAGTCCACCTCTGCTTAAAGCCACTGACTAATTGTGAGGATTGAAATTCTTGTTGCTCTTTGAGTGAGGCATATTGTCAGTAATTTCCCCTGTCCCACCACTGGGGGTATCCTCCTTTTCACAAAATGTACTCCAACATCTGGAATTGCAAGAGACCTGAATTGCTTCCCTACCCCAGTGACTTCATTCCCTTCCGTGACTCCTGAAGGCGTTTCTGCAATTCTGTATGTGCTGATTCTACAGCTGAGAGCCAGGGTTTCCTAATGATCAGCTAAAGCTTCCGAAAACATCTGCGTTCTCTATTATGAATGAAAAAAAAAAAAAGCTGTGTCAAACGATGGTCTCCACGCAGGCGAGTGCATGACTCATCTAGAGGCTTATATAAACTTACCCATGAGCACTGCTTCCAGTCTGAGGGCTGGGTGGCCCAAATAGAAGTGCCATAGGGCCATGATGATTGACATGATTGAGGGGGTGTGGTGCTGAGCTGAGGTGTGGGCTGAACTGTCTATGTTGTGCCTTTTTTAAAAAGGCAGGAGGCCTCTCATGATGTTATATTGGATTTAGGAGTGATTTCCCATCCATGCAGAAATGCATGTGTACAGGTGTGTGTGAGACAGGAGGCCAGTTCTACAGCAGAGGTAATTCATTTACCAATATGCCATGCATTTGGTGAAGGGTGCAGCCCCTTATGCAGTATAATTTGATATTCAGGATACACTAGCAGAGAACTGATGGTATTTCACACAAAGCAAATCAATTATTTTCAAATTGTAGCCAGATTTTCTTCTCATTGTAATTCTGTTACTGTAGAACTAGGCAGGAGCTGGAGGGCACTGTTCTGATTCTTCTGGGCTTAAACCAAGATCCAAGACTGTTGGTGGGCTTTGTCACGATATGGGCCTGCATGGGGTCACAGGACCTGTGACATTGTGTTGCTCTTTTCGGCAAAAAGTAAACTTTTGGGAAAGACATGGACGGAGTCCAGGTTCCACATCAGCTTGTAGAAGGTGGACTTGGAGCTTCTGCAGCAGGTCACAGTGACCTTTGCAGGGCGTTGATCTGCTTGTTGAAAGAGTTTGAAGGGCAGTCTGGGAAGGGAAAGAGCCGTGCGTGGGACGTGACGGTCTATGGGGATGGGCACTACCCCTACTCTTCTTAATGAGGTTTTCATCGGGAATGCTCAGCAGGGAGAAGTGAGTATGCTTGCAGGGAAATTGTGGAATGACTCAGGATCTGGAGCCCAAATGTGAATTAACACTTGATGGGGGGGGGGGGGGGGGGAACCTGACACCTGTATTAAATTTTGGTGACACTCCCTTTCACAAATGGTCGGCTCTGCACCAGTTCGCTCATATAGTGTCTTGTGCTAAGAACGTGTAATTGGAGGATCACAGCAGTCATGTGACCTAGGGGAGGCCAAGCCAGCCTGATGAGTGGTGCGTGACTGCAGATGTTCCTCAGGGGCCGGCGTAATTAGCACCTCCGTTTGTCTCTGCGAGCCGCCTGTGGGGGAGCCTGTCAGACGGGCTTGAGTGCGACGTCGTGTTGCAAGCCTCCGCCGACCTGCCCAGCCTGTCCCCTGCATGACGTCCTCCATGCTGTGGAGAAAGCAGGTCACGTGCTTGGTGCTGAGAACCATCCTGGTGCCTCTGTGGCTGCCGAGTCTGATGCCCGTGAGACAGTGGATACTCACCGGGGCCTTAACTATGAGATCGGATGATAGAACTGCTGTCGGGGTGTGTGTCTCGTAGTGCTGGAGATCACCGGGGTTCTCTGCTGTGCCTGGGGGAGTGAGCAGTGTCTTGCTTTGGAGAGGTCTGATTGGAGCTCCTTTGTGGTCTCACTGTCTCCCAATGTGAAGCTTGTGTTATACGGTGTTGTATATGTGGGTTTAGTGTGGGGCTCAGTGGATGCTGTCCCTGTGATTGGAAGGTAGTTCACTAGTTCAAATTCTGCATTTGGCAGAGTGATATCACTGTTGCTAAATAAAATGTGAATATCTTAGCTTTATAGCTTGTGTAAAGGGTTAAGTTCCTTAAATCATGCCTGTGTGGGTGTCTGTTGTTTTATGCTGGTTGAAATTTAATGCTATTCACTCGAACCCGGGTAAGGAGGTGGTGGGATGTGAGTGCATGAACGTGGGAAAGTGGAAGCATGAACAAGAGTACCGCAGTCTCCTTATGGTGTCTCAGTACCTGCCTCCATCAGCGAGCCATCACTGCGCCCAACCCATAAGGCAGGAGCGGGAAACGTGACCAGCAATGTCAGCCATCATGCATCTCTCCCAGTCTGTCCCCCCCAGCTTCCCTTTCTTATTTACTGACATGTTTTTGCTTTTTCCTCTAGTGTCATTCAAGCGCCATTACCACTTCCTGTTGATAAGGTAGGTGGGGGGGTGCTGGGGTTGGGTTTGGGGGGGGGGGGGGGGGGGGGGGTGGATGTTTACCTCATATGGAGATCCTCTTGGAATTGTTCTGTGAATTAAGGAATTTCCTTTGCTTAAGTGATTCTTGTCTACAGTGCATCTGAGATTTCAAATATCTAATAACCCTAAGTGTTATATTGGTCCCTCGTCGATGGGGGTCGCTGTGGAAGGAGTTTGGAGAGTGAAGTACATTCACTTGGTGTCTCATTCCTGTGGTTTCCTCGGACGCCATCAGTGTGATAGCTTGGTCCTATCACGTCGTGTCACATGTATTGTCCTGGATTCTGATTTGCCGGGAATCCCTCCAGCAGGTCCTGTGTGTAGGAACCATGTTACTGTCTAACCGAGAATAACCCTTCTTGGCCATGGTCCTAAAGACGTTAGATAATACTGCCTTTGCTCACTTCATTGTTTTTCTCTTCTGATGCCTGGGAGAGGAGCCTGGCGCCCTGCCACTGCCCAGAGAGGAGGCTTTGTACTGTGGGGTTGATGCCCTAGAGTGCACAGAGGGGTCTTTCTCAGGGCCGGGGAAAAGGGGGGTGTCTCCCAGCCCCCTCCCCTGAGTGCTCGCTCACATAAGAAGACCAGCGAAAGCCTGGGGTCGCCCTCCCTGGCTTCCTGGTGTGCATGTGTATACACGTGTCTGCTCGCGGTCCTCTGTGTGCAAGCTAATTATTATTTAAAAATGGGTCGGTTAAACTGTGGGGATTCATTGAAACGAATGTGTGCAGCTGACTGCTGTCTGCCCAAATGTAAACAGGGATGGGGGCTGCTCTTGGCCTGAGCTGTTCAAGGGCATGGGAACCGCAGGTGTTTAGGTGGGGGTAGCTCAGTGGGTTAGGACACTGCCTGTGATTGGAAGGTCGCTGGTTCAGATCCCAGAGTCAGCAGTGGAATTTCACCATTGAGTTCTTGAGCGAGGCCCTAAACCCCAGTCACTCTAGGGATTATTTGAGCCTAACATGTACACTTAGTAGCCACTTTATTATGTACACCTTGCTAGTACTGGACCCAGTTTTGCCTTCAGAACTGCCTTAATTTTTCATGCAATAGATTCATGCTTCAAACATTCCTCAGAGACTCTGGTCCATGTTGACATGCTATCATCACACAGTTGCTGCAGATTTATCTGCTGCACCTTCAAGACGTGAATCTCCCGTTCCACCACATCCCATGGGTCTCTATTGGATTGAGATCTGGTGACTGGAGGCCATTTGAGTACAGTGAGCTCATTCTCATGCTGAAAAAGCCGGTCTGAGATGAGCTTTGTGACATGGGGGGGTATCCTGCTGGAAGTAGCCATTAGAAGCTGTGTACACTGTGGTCATAAAGGGATGGACATGGTCAGCAGCAGCACTCAGGTAGGCTGTGGCATTTAACCCTCTGGGGTCGAGTGCGTCGTTGGCGACGCAGCCAACTTTTTGTGTCTATTTCACTTTATCTCTCTGAAATTTTATTGTAGAATCATGAAAAAACGCTGACTAAATTCGTAATCTGTCTTATTTTCAAAACGTCAATTGTCGAAAGTATTAAAGTTTTTAAAATTAGGTTAAATTGGCAAAAAAGTAAACCATGTCACCTTTCTTTGTTTTACCTGAATGGGGGGTGTGTAGTACTGCCCTCACCTGAAGATCGCTATTCGCATTATAAATAGCTGCATTACCGCGTATTCTAATCACATTCGCATGGTAATTTGATGAACAACACAACGGTGGAATGCGATCCAGATACATCCCCATCAGCACTATGAAGGCGGGGGGGGGGGGGGGGGGAGGGAGGATGTAGCCAGGTGTGAATGGCTCATGTATACACATGGAAGTTACTATATATTCAATGAAAGGAGCCCAGAAATAGTGACATGTGTTTGGGTTTTCTTATTTATCCAACTGAATGTTGCATTTAATCATCTTCATGTAGCCAAGACTAGATAGTCTTGGTCAAATATTTGGGATCAAAACAAACTGCTTCCATTGTTTACTATGTACTTTTTATGTTTTATAATGTTTCTAATCCTAACATCACATAAATCTGACATATTTACAAAGTACACTAAGATGAGTTTAATGCCAAATCAAATATATAAGAAATAATTTATTTGCCATGAATTAAGTTTATGATATTGAATGAAATATGTGACCACGCCCCAGTCAGTGAAAGTGTGTTCTCTACCCTTAGACCCCAGACCCCATTTTAAACGATGCTCAAAATCCACCGCTCACTGGATGCTTTTGGCTCATTTTCTATAAACCCCTAGTGATGACTGTGCAAATCCCAGTAGATCAGCAGTTTCTGAAATACTCATACCTGCCACCAACATCCATTCCACATTCAAAGCATTTAAATCTCCCTTCTCCATTCTGGTGTTTGATATGGGCATTAATTCCTGACCTGTATCTGCATGATTAGATATTTGCTTCAATGAGCAGTTGAACAGGTGTACCTAATAAAGTGGCTAGTGAGTGTATGTAGCTTCGTATAAAAGTCTGCTAAATTTAAAAATGATCAGTGCAGTGACAATTATCAGCGAGCTGGCGTAAGGGGCATTAGCGGATGCCGTGGTTTGGGCAGGTAAAAATCACACTGTGGTGAATTCTGCCAGTTGTAAGATGTCCTTTTTGTTAAGCAACATGATAAACATTTTGATAAAGCATGGGACAGCCAGTGTCTGTCACATCAGCATCTGGTGCCCCCTACAGGACAGTCCTGGTCTGGCCAAGCAGGCTGCTGTCATGTCTGCCGCCGGCCGCACCCCTGTAGGCATTGCGCCCTGGTGCATTGATAGTAATGAGTTTGTGTGATGTGCGATTTGCAGTGAGTGTTGTGACTTGGTGGTCTGTCAGCATCATGGTACTTCGACATGCTGCCTGCCTGACTGCACTGTGCTCTCTTCCTGCAGGTCGCCGCTAATGCACCCAGTATGTACTCTCAGGAACTCTTTCAGCTGTCCCAGTATTTGCAGGTATGAGCGAATGGCGGCCCCTGCTGTCTGACTGGTGTAAATGTTTAGGTTACTTTGCACTACATTATCCTTGTATGAATTTTTACTTTGAGTTTGGTGGCTTTGTCTGCTTTGCTTGTGATTGATGCTGTGAATGTTAGTTTAAAATTGTGTAATCTGCAGTACTCCACCTTAAAATCTGCTTACTGTCTGATGTTCCAGATGCACAGCTTGCATGTAGCATTCAGGCTTAAGGGGGCAGGTTGGGGTGGTAGTCAGTCCGTCGTCAGTCCTTTTGGCCTTTGCACCCCTTCTGGTTAAACACAGCATCCATGAACTTCTGTTAAAACATCAGCGGTATGATCTTTAGCTTATTGTCGTGGAAGTGGGCGGAATCTCCCTTGATGCACTGATGGCCGCCTCCTCCCTTCCCAGGAAGCCTTGCACCGGGAGCAGATGCTGGAGCAGAAACTGGCTACGTTGCAGAGGCTGCTGAGCAGCACGCAGGAGGCGTCAATGAGCAGCTGGCAGGTGGGTGTGGCTCCCGTCCGTCCGTCCCGCAGGATCACGTGGGCCCCTATCTCTTATTTTCTATATATGTTTCCTATGTGTGTCTGGTGTTAGCTTCATAGTTGTGGCTATTAGCTTACCAGAATACCTACTCTTCTCACCAGGCATTTCCTGCTGTGTAAATGGCTGATACCTTTGGCTTGGGTAACCATTCTTGCCTTTCGTGCCAACAGGCTCTAATAGACGAAGATCGACTGCTCTCCAGGCTGGAGGTGATGGGGAACCAGTTGCAGGCCTATTCAAAGGTAATTCACCTTTTTGGTGCTGGGCCTCCCTGCCCCATGTTACATGTAGTGGTCTGAGCAATGAATGTCATTGAATGAGCATTCGCCGCCCTGCCTTCCAAGACCCAGACTGAAGATGGCATCCGCAAGGAGCTCGTCGCCTTACAGGAAGATAAACACAACTATGAGACCACTGCCAAAGAATCCCTGAGGCGGGTCCTCCAGGAGAAGATCGAGGTCGTCCGGAAGCTCTCGGAAGTAGAGGTGAGCCGCTGGGCCCTGGGGAGCTGACTTTCGTGTCCTGTGCCACAGGGCTAACCCAAAGCATAAGTGACCCGATTGGCCACATTTGGGCTGAATCTCAATATGCATACTTGACTGTACTTGTGTTCTCTTGTACTCAAATATCAAGGATACATCGATTTGCATCCTCACTGAACAAGACCAATCCCATGATTCAGTGTGCCCTACATTTGTTTTTGGAAGGCAGGTTCACAAGACCGGTCTTGCCAAGACCACAAGTATGGTCTTTGTGTTCTTGTGGTGCGTTCGTTTTTGTCTCGGGACAGTGACATTACATCCGACAATCTGCCATTTGAGCTGCCACTTCTTGGAACAAACATGGCTGCCTACATGAACACGATGCTGTGTGTTGTTGCTTTAAATTTTAGCAGTTTTGAAGTAAGAATTTTTTCCGAGAGACAAGCAAACAAGAAACACAAACTAGTCAAACCACATTAAAAGCTTTAAAAAATATTTTAGTACATTCATAGCAATGCTCTTTTTTTCGAGAGGCAAACAAACTACAAACCAAAGACACTAACAAGTCTGGTCAGTATCTGATATCGCATGCTAGGATACAGTTTACGGTCATGATATGGTATTGTCTTAATCGAACACATGCAATTACATTTATAATTAATACATTTAAGAAAATAAACATTTTTAAAGATATTTATAAAATAAAATTACTGTTGAGTGTGTAGGCCGCCATGTTGAAATTGCGTCACCGGGGCAACTAGAGGCAAGAAAATTCTGTCCGACATTAACGTCATAAGAGGCGCGTGTCCGACGGGAAGTGCTGTTTTTTGTGACATTTTCATCCAAGTTCCGACTCGGAGAGAATTAATCAAACGCACCGTTGGAATTGAGATTCACCCCAGAGCAATCCTTCAGAATGGGAAGGAAGATGACAGATGACCATATTGGTTAATCAGATCTTGCTTAGGGTCCCAAAAAGGGCTCTGTGGCCCTGCTGTGGCGTGTCCTTAAGGCCGGTGTCTCTCTTGCTCTCGCCGTGTTGTAGAGGAGCCTTAGCAACACGGAGGACGAGTGCACACACCTGAAGGAAATGAACGAGCGCACGCAGGAAGAGCTGCGCGAGCTGGCCAACAAGTACAACGGCGCCGTCAACGAGATCAAGGACCTGACGGACAAGATTAAGGCATGTCCCCCCCTCCCAACGCTCAACCACCCCCCCATCCCCCAAGCGGAAAGGTTCCACTGGCTGTGACCGCAGCACCCTCTCTGGTGTTCCTGCAGCTGGCGGAGGGCCGGCAGGAGGAGCTGCTGCTGAAGGGCCAGACGGAGAAGAAGGAGCTGCAACTGCGCATCAGTGAGATGGAGGAGAAGGAGCAGGCGCTGCAGGCACGCGTCGAGGCCCTGCAGGCTGACAATGACTTCAGCAACGAGCGGCTCACTGCACTGCAAGGTGGGCGGTGTCGGAGCGGGATTGGCGGAGGGGCTGCCTGCGTGGGGAGGGCGCGGTGCCTGCCAACTGCTGATGGACTGGCAGAGACTCGGTGTTGAAAATCCAAAATTATTCATCTAGTCCATGACAGAGTTAATCATCGAGAGGAATCGATAGTGAGTGACGTGGCCGGCTAGCCGGTCGATTAGAAGTGCAGATGGGCAGCGTCGACAAAACCAGCCTGGAAGTCTTTGACAGCTGGGGCCCTGCCGCCGGGGGGGTGGGCTCTGATCACAGTCATAGTGCAGACGAGAGCTGGGGGATTGTAATGAGGAGGTCATCAGTCACACGGATGTCACTTTGTGCCTGTAAATAGCAAGCCATGTCTTAGCTTTGCAAGAATGTTCAAATGCATGATTTCTCAATCGGCATCTCGCTGATGCTTACTGATGGCTAAGTCTGATAAAAGTTTCATACCTGCACATTTAGTTCTTGTCTTTTAATCGCCTCGGCGTGGCTGCGGTAACACCAGGGCTTCCGGAGAGTCCCTTGGCCTCCATGTAGCTTTAGGTACCTCCTCTAAGCATGTTTAAACCTGCAGAGCGCCCTTGTACGGAGCGTCAAGTGCGGCGGGGCTGTGTGGTGCCCTGGGCCCACCCTGCTGACCCGCAAATGAGGGCGTGTCCGAGTGCGACCGGGGGTGCGGGTGCGCGTGCACAGCGGTGATTGCGTGCCTCGCTCACGCTTAGCATCTCCAACTCCTCTTGTTGTCCTCTGCAGTCCGATTAGAGCAACTTCAGGAGAAAAGCATAAAGGAAAACAACAGTTTGGGTGAGTCTGGGTTCTCTACGTCCACAGCTGTGACCCCACAGGCCGCTGCTTTCCTTCTAGTAATCTGGCATGGGCCCTTGCTCTGTGTTGCCTGTTCTTCTTCACATTGCCTGAATCTCCATCCATCCTGCATTCCTTCCTTCTGGGGCGGGGCCACAGGCCAGCTTGGCCAGTGAGCTCAGTGCCAGTGGGTCCACCGTCGTGCTTTTAGGGCGGGACGTGTCCACACCAGGTGTGTCTGCTGCCACCCTGTTGGTCACGTCAGTGTCTGGATCCTTTCCATCAAGGGCTGTGGTGATCAGTGTAGAACAGCACAGGGTCACTCACCCTTTGTTACTCTGAATAACAGTCTCTTCAAAGTCTGAGACACTCGTATCCCATCTAGGTATCAACTCTAACTGCCTGGTCGGCTTCTCCTTCCATATTACCACACAACACCGAAAGCCAGAGACCCTAAATTTGTTCAGCGGAGTTTCTGTGCGGGAGGCTGTGGTGTCTACATTTTGAGGATTAAATGCAGATGCATGAAATATTTAAATTTCTGGCTGCATTAGTCACTTGAAATGAAATATGAAATTTACACTCACTAGGCTAAACCCTAATTTATAGGGAGCTTGGTTTTTTTTGGCCTTTTTTTGTAAAACCAATATTTGAAATGTTACTAGAAAGGACAAAAAAATGGAACTAAGGTTGTGGCATTTGGTGCAGCTGAAATTCCTCTTTGGAGCACATAGGCCTTGTGGTTCATGTGACTGTCAGTGTGGTCTTGCGGCTGTTTGTATCACTCTCCACCAGATGGGGCTCCTGGGCCTTTGTGCTGTGCTTTTTACACATACATGCAGGAGATGTGTGCAGAACTGGACTTGTCAAGCAGTACACATGTGACTGGTCAGATTTAAAAATATGCCCCAGACACTTTTTAATTGGTATACAGGTGTCATGTGATCTCATCTTTGTTTGATGTGATGGAAATACTGCTCTTTCTCATCTGTCTTTTCATTTTAAAGTGAACATTTAATTCTGCAGTCAGAAAAGTCATTTATGACCCTAAGCTACATGATCAAGTAAATTAAATCCACAGATGTGGAATTAATTTCCATTCCTGTAGCTCGCTCAAGCCTTCTGGATGATTCACCGTTAAGCTGTAACCGTATCGCCCGTCATCTGTCTTGTATTCATTTTTATTGCTTGAGGCGCGCAGCTTTTAGGCGGCCTGTCGCTGGCTGTGAGGAGCAGGGTGTGGAGGTGACAGCAGCAGGGTTGGGCTGCCATGTGAGGTCTCCTGTTCGTCCCCATCCCGTCTCTGCATCTGTCTGGTGCCCTTGAGTGTCATGACCTGCAGGGAGCCCCGTGCCAGTGCTCTAACGCCCACTGTGATGTTTCATGGAAAGCTGTTTCTCTTTCCTTTCTTTGTTAGACCGCTTTCTTTTAAAGAGTGGAGGAGGCTGCGCTTTTATCCAGCAGTTTGTTGACGGCCAGCGTGAGTACACACCCTTTATTCCACTGATTTCTGGAGTAGGCGGGACACTTAGAATCAGGCTCCCTGCCCAGGCGGCGCATTGCTACCTGAATCCCCGCTGTGAGGTTTGAGGTGGCGCGGGGGTGGGGGGGGGTTCTTTGTTTGGGTCGAGAAATGGAGTGAGAGGGAATAGTTGCTTGAGGGAAGTTAGAATTAAAATTTGGCAGGTTTTATAAATCATGTTTCTGGTCCCTGGTTGGAGCAGTGTGGTTGTGCGATTCTGTGGGTTTGGCCTCTGTGCCTGTGATTGTGAGGTTGCAGGATGAGATCCCAGGGGAGGCAGTGTGATATCCCTGTTAGGCCCCTAAGCCCCATTCGTTTCCTCCATACGAAGTGGCCACTTATGTCGTTTTGGTTAAAAACCTCTGCAAAATAAATAAATGCAATTTTAGTCCCGCCACACAGTGAATGGGAAGCCCTGGCTGTCCCCCACCTGCAGAGCAGCAGCTCCCAGCCTTAAAGCGGCAGATTAGCGTTGGTGCCGTTATTCCACGTTTAGCAGGTGTGGCGTTTCTTGTCGGTACATGTGCTGCGCCGCTCCCCATCCTCAACAAGGCAACACGATACGCTTGTGAAAGCAACACACTGCAGGCCTGGCGTGTAAAACGATCCCTGTCATTTTAGTTTGTGTGTGTTTATCGAGGTCTCCGACTTTCCTGACTGTTTTCCTGGGAGTTTGCTCCTGGGCCCTGGCAGAGCGGCGTGGGGGAGACAGGCAGCCTGTTTATGTCTGTGAGGGGGGATGTTAATGCAGCTTCGTGCGTCAGCCTCCTCTCCCTCCCTCAGCCAGCCGGATAGGATGGGGACTGTGTCTGTCATCACATTGCTGCAGGTCGTCTGTCACTGAAGCCTTGCAGCTCAGTCTGTTCCCATCAGCAGAAAGCGCTTCAAGGTGCAAGGCCAGGCGTGTCGTGTAAAATGTAATAAAGATGATTAGGATTTAACTGTCTGACGCCACATTCTGCCTTAGCTGAACGTCAGATTCTAGTTTTGTCACAGGTTCTTTACATATGAAGTGCGACTGATGTTGGATTCTTAATTCCTCTGAAGTATTTTAACCTAATTATTTCTTGCTGTCCGGGAGCAACTGGGTCCACATAATTTCCGCAGGGATCAGTAAAGTATTCTGAATCTGAATATGACACGCACCTGTGAACTGAGTGACTGCATTGTGCTGTATGCGAGTTACAGAATCAGTCACATGTGTAGTAACAGCCTGGAGGGTTTAAATGGGGCAGTGTGTGGCTTAGTGGACGCTGTCTGTAATCAGGAGGTCGGCAGTTCAAATCCCAGGGTCGGCAGAGTGATTTCCACATTGAGCAAGGGCCTTAACCCTGACTGCTCCAAGGGCAGTTTGACCCTGTTTTCTCAACTGAATGCTGTGTTGCATTAAAGGGTTTGGTAGGTAAATAAAATGTTATTAATGAGTGGACATTCCACATCTTGAGTACACACAGAATGAATTGATATTAACTAAACAAGCTCAATGCATACGTTTTCCTGAAGGAATTTTTTCCACAAATTGCCATCTATGACCGTTTATTGCCAAAACTGAATTTTTTTTCTCACGATTATTTTTGTATTGACTTTGATATTAAACATCACCCCTTCCATTTAAAACCCTTTTAAATAGATAAGCCTTAGTGTTTTATAGTTATTGAATTATGCTTGAACTAGAAACCCCCCCATGTGTGATTGTATGGTTGACCTTTAACCAAGGAGCAGCAGCAGCCCCTGAAAGTTTGCCCCTGGAGAACCAGGCTCATCTCCTGCTTGTGCTTGAGGGAGGCGAGTAATGCAGCTTCTTACACAAGCGTGTGGGTGTGGGAGCTGCCCCCGCGCCGCAATCGACCGCTTGCCCTTGCCTGCTCAGTCTGCTTCTGTGCTGAAACTCGCCAGCAAAGCTACAGCCACCTGCTCTGAGTTCACACCGGGACACCGAGGGGTAGTTTTCCTGCCCTAGTTGCCCCAGCTCAGGCGCAAGCCCTTCCTTTCTGCACGCCACCTTTCACTCTTTCACTCCTCGTCTTGATGTGACTCTTATTTACTCATCCTTCCATATTTATTGGGAAATCCAGTCATAATGCTCTCGGCTGCCTCCTCCTTATTGGGAGTTATTGATGGCAGTTGGCAGTCACTTTTACATCATGCTTATTTCTAGAACAGTGGTTTTTGGAATCGGCATGCATTTGGCGTTCTGTTCTCAAATTATTTCCCCCAACAGCAGTGAAGCAGGCGAAAGGGGCCGTGCCCTCCCCGCTGAAAAAGATCTCCGACTTTGACGGTAAGAGCAGCCTTGTCAGCAGAGGGGCGCTGGCGGGATATTCAGAATCGGCACGCTTGAAGTGTGAATGTAGAGCGAGAGAAACCTCACTGCTTGTGACGTTGAGACATTCAGCTAGAAGAGAACGGGCGCCAGGATGACGGGGTCACAGTGCACCTAAAAGCGGCATTTGAAATTTTTTCCCTTCGTAGTGTAGGGGTGGTGTGTCTCTCTGGGTTAGGGTGCAGAGCCTGTGACTTCATGCACCGTTCTTGGGCCCCTGTGCAAGGCCCTGGTAGACCCCGCTTTCTTAGTTGTATGTTGCTTTGGATAAGTGTCTGCTAAATAAAATAAACAGGCTTTCTCTGTATCCCCTTCGTTACTCTGTCTGATAGCACAGGTCGCCTTTAAGTTCAGTGAGTGGATAAGGGGTCGTTTTGTCACCTGTGATTAACAGGAGTGACGTTTGTCCTTTCAGAGGTCATCGATGCTCATCTCCAAAACAACCAGCTGACCCAGGAGATCAGCTTGGAGAGCCCGGCCATTCTTAGAGGTCAGTCTGCTTCCCCAAAAGCGCTGGCACATCAGCGGCTGCCCCGGGGGGAGCCCAGAAACACAAGTGGGCCGGTTCAGGGCGTGAATGCCGGTTCCACTGGCCAGCGCCTAATGTGGCCAGGTTGGTTAGGGAACTCGTTCGGCGTAGGATTTCATTCATATTTATCAAACTAGTTCACACCCACCGCTGTACTTAATCTGTACTAATCCTGGCTTTCCAGCCTTAGACAGTTATTTTCTGTAATTGAAAATGGTGGGTGTGGAATTGAAAGCAGCAGCGAAGCCGGAGTAGCGGCTCTGTGGCCGGGATTTGGCCTGTAAGCGCCGCTGCTCACTGCATGTTGGTGCCCCGCTTCCTCCAGGATGAAGAACTGCTCAGAGTTCAGTGGCTCTTGGGCATCGCGCCACTCAGGAGGCATCGTCTTGTACATTTCCAGATACCATGTTGGTCAGACAGTTATTTTGTGTAAAGTAATGCCCCCCCCAACCCCTCAGACTGGCTATTTTTTGATAAATGCTCAGTTTCTCTTAGTCTAAGTGGCCAGCGGACAGTAGAGGTTCATGAACAGGCGCTCCGCTCATTCTGACCTGCGTCTGTTTTCTCATCCTCACTCATGCCCATGTGTGGTGAGCTCTAACCCGACACCCCCCCCCCGTACAGACTTGCCTCTGGCTTTGTCCCCCCCAGAGTGTTTCAGTTCCATTTTTGCCCCCCTCCCTTCATGTCCTGCCCCTCAGCTTCATGCTCCTCCCTCCCCCCACCTCTCTTAGGGCCTAAGTTTGGTTTACTGGCTCGACACAGTTCAGCTCCATTCTGTTGCCCCGCCTCCCCATGCTAACCGTCTCTCCCACCTCCCCTCAGAAAACCAGATAGATGCGAAGGAGCTGGACATGTCCGACACGCTCAGTCCCAGCAAGGACCGGAGCAGCGATGACACGTCAGGTACGGCTCGTCTGCGGTCTAACGCTCACCTCGGTTTGTAATGCCACTGTGTGTTTACAGGCAGTATTAACTTCTGAAAGTGTTTGTGCATGCAGAAGTGTGTTTGCGTGTGTGTGTGCATGCGTTCGTGGATGTTTTACTCTTAAAGATTTAAACCACCTGACAGCAGTGGTGGTGCTTCCATGCGTGTCGCCGTGAACGTCAGTTTGCCCTTTGCAGTTATGGCTTGGGTTGACTGCATGGTGAAGGGTGCTATATAAAAATCCATTGGATTGAATTTAGTTTGTAACTGTCCCTAAAAGTGTAGGAAGCCCCAGTTATCCAGCGTGTCGACATTCTGACTGTCTTCACCCCCCCCACCCCTGAGTCTTGCTCTTTTCTGCCCCCAGATGGCCAGATGGACGAGCAGGAGCTGAACGAGCCCCTGAAGGCACCGTCGCCGAGAGGTAATGTGCCCCCTGGGGGACCTGCTGTGGGTGTCTGTGCACAGTGTCGGTCGTGTAAATCTCACAGGCTGCTTGTTGGGCCTTTACGGTGGCTGCCTGCACGGTTGAGCGGGATGCGCGCTGGCCATATATGGTATGGTGCTCGAGCAGACTGAGGTGCTGGGCACGCTGAGGGTGATGCTGATGTTTGGCCGCACTGCCCCAGAGCATGCTGAGCAGAGAGTTAAGGGCCAATCCAGCGGTAATGATCGGACGCGTCGCGTGAAGCACTTGCATTATAGCAGTTTTAATCATTGTTTTATCCTATATTAAGTTGGGTAGTTCTCCCTGTGAACGGCTAAAAAAAAAGTGTTTAATCAAGTTCACAAAGTTTAGTCTAGTGTAGCATTGAAGAGTCAAGGAAGACAGCTTATGAAAGAATGTCCCGAATCTAGAGTTTAAGGTAAATGGGTGTTTTGAGGGATGAATTCGCTTAAGAATGGGATGCTAATGTAAAGCTTCCCGCTGCATCATTGAGGACCCAAGCCTGCTGCCTCCGGCTCCTGTTCGGTAACCCGGCTCCATACCCACCTGTCAGAGCAGGACAGGGTGTCCTACAAGATGGTACCGGTAGTCGGGCCACAGCGCAGCACTTCCCTGTACACCAGCCTCTCGGGCTAATGCCGGGTTTGCAGGAGTCGGTGAGAATAACTCCCCCGGGATGATGACATTGGGGGGGCTTCATCCTGCCAGATTTTTGGGAATGTAGTTCCTTAATAGGTCATGGCAGCCATTGCCTGCGTTCCTGCAGCGCGTCACTGGTATCAGCTCGCTGCTGCCGCCGCTTTTCTTTGAAATGCCCACTTTGGGCCGCCAGACTGGTTTGCCATGAGCTCATGTCTTTTCCCGGTGGCCGAGTGCAAGGCTGTTAATTCCTGTTTGTTCAGGCCCGCGGGCTGACGGGACACTGGGCCCGAGTCCAGGTAAACTGTTGGGAGCTGTGCTAGGCAGGACAAGGGCAGGACACCACACACCTCACCCCCCCCCCCCCCGCCACTGTATGCTTGCTGTTTTGCACATGGGGGAACTCCCTCTGGGTCCCTCCACTTGTTTGTTGGTTGCCTACTATAAACATGAGTTATTTGTGCGCCTTGGTTGCCTGGGAGACGAGGCTATATATATATTTTTTTATAGATGTGATTGCCGGCTTGGCCCTTGGACTTGGGACTCTCGCTGTCTCGCTGTAGGGTTAATGGGACTCTTTAGGGTTGAGCACTACTCAGTACCGGCTGGCCTCTAACGTGTGCAGAGCAGCAGTGGTATGTCGCTGTTCTGCATAGTTTCAGTGCTGCTATTTTTCCCTTAACAGGGGCCTTCTCCCCGTAAGTCACTCTTGGATAGTGGGAAGTTCTCGACAGACCTGCAACATGGGCCCATTTTCAAAAATAGATCGTTTATCACTTTTATGTCTCAGTGACTTTTTTTTTGCTGCTGTTGAAGGCTCAGTTTTCATGTCGTGAGAGTACTTGGGGATTTGAACCAAAAAGCTGCTGGTAGCACATCCTGCTTCCTTATCCGCTCCCGTACCCGGCGGCCCTCAGCAGCCACAGGCTCTCGTCACACTGCTCATGCCCTTATGGCTGGCAGAGCAGTTTGCTCGCAGCCTCCTGCTTGGCCAGATGCGTGAACCCGGGCCAATGGTCTCCACGGTCTGACGAGTCAGTCAAGCGAGTTAGCAGCTGAAGGTGGTTGCTATGGTGACATCACACAATGTCATTTATATGGTTCACTGATATTTTTTTGTGGAGGAAAGCTTATGTGCTCTGGATAGTTAGGGTACCACTCCGGCCTGGCAACCTCCTTAAACTCTGTGCCTTGCTCCCATTTACTCCCCAGGGGTTGGTTCACCACCACTGGCTGCTGCTGAGCCCGGCTGCTTCCTTATGCTTGATTTTCTGCAGGTGCTCATTAGATCTTCCCCAAGTCCAGGTGCTCTGTTCCTTGGCCACCTCTGTTTTGTGTAGCGTTTACTTTTTCTCACTAGAGGGAGCTGTTGGTCTGAATTAACTAAACCGGACGGTTATCATTCAGTATTTTTAATAATAGGAATTTTTCCCCCTTCCTACCTTTACAACAACCTGAGCTGCTTCGGCCGTCTGTGCCGGTGGATCTAGGTGAGCTGGTGACCTGAATCATCTTCTCTGTCTGCTGATTTATTTGTTCCGCCCAGGATATCATCTGGAGAAACTCAAACTGAGTTTGAGGCCATGTTGGCTTAATAGTATTTCCAGGACGTTTTCTGTGTGCATGTGTTGGTTTCCCGAGATCAGAAGGCACTTTTAATGAGTCTCTTGGGAGGTCAGTGCGTTTCCGTGTGTCTTTCCGTGCCAGTCCCCTGGGAGCGGCTGGGATTAATGCCGGAGCCCGACGGTGCAGATCGCCAGTCTTTTAATTATCAGAAAATGTGAGGAGCTGGATGTGGTTCAGACAATCGCAGGCTGCTCCCCACTGGGTACGTCTAGCCTTTTTTGGTGAAAGCTCGCTGTCCCGCCAGAGAGGGAGTGAGATCAGTGATTAGTGTGTGAGATGATCTCTTTACTAAGCTGAGGGATTTGGCACTGCAGTCCAGGTACGTGCAACGGTGGCCAGAAAAGAGAATAAAATAACTTCTTTCAGATTTCTCCAGATGTGCCTCTCGTAATGTTCCACTGAGTTCTGTATGCCGCTTAAACATTTCAGTAAAAGCACTTGGTGTGAAATGGCCTTTCCTGTCTGCCAGGGGGGTCGGCTTCCGTGAGTCACCTTGCCTGCCTGCAGGCCCGTGCTCTTCTTTGATATGAGGCTGGGCTTTCAGTCTGTATCCCACTCTACCTGTCTGTGGTGTGCCCCGTACCCCCCCGCCACTGAGGATTTAAAACTCTGTCTAACCTATTTGGTATTAAGCTTCTGATATTTCCCTGGAAGGGAAGCATTCATGTGCCGATCATGCCCCCCCCCCCCCCCCCCCAGTCTCTGCAGTCTTCGTTGTCGGATGTGTCAGTGACTTGACACCAGCTCAGTCACGCCTGTTTGACCTTAAGTTGAATGCGAAGCTACAGTGGACCTTGCTGGGATCATTTTGAGTCACAGGGACCAACAGGCTCGAATTTTGGGGATCTATTGAAAGCTACCGATTTTTCGGTCTGTCTGCCTGTGACTAGTGAAAATGCCAGCTATAGACATTTACTCAGCCGGCTTTGTTACAGACCTGCCCTGATCGGCTATCGTGAATGTCGGAGCTCTGCCTGGCTTTTAATCTCTAAATGCAGTCCCTGTTGCCGTGCTTAAATCGCAGCCCTGTTTGCTCCCTCCCCCTCCAGATGAGCTGCCCTTCACCGAGCTGGAGCCTGGCAACACAGAGCAGGTGATGGAGCACTTGCAGAGGGAGCTGCTGGATGCCCGCGAGGTGGCTAACAGCAGCCGGCAGCGGTGCCAGGAGCTCCAAGGTAGCCAGTCACCGTCACATGGCCCGCGGGCAGCGTTGGACTCGAACCTGAGGCCTAACGGTATGTTCTGTGTGACAGCTCTACTGGACGAGGAGAGGAGGGCCAACAGGAGGCAGGCGGAGGGCTCTGCCAAGCAGATCCAGCTCTTGCAAGGTGGGTCGCCAGTCTGTCAGCGTTCGCCGTCGTCTGCTTCAATCCCAGGTCGCCGTCGTGTGACCCCACGTTCCTCTCGACCCTGGTGTGTCCTGCAGCCCAGATGCAGAAGCTGCAGGCGGACATGGAGTTGCTGCGGGAGCAGCGGGAGGGTGCCATCGCCGGTGCGCGTGAGGAGCTGCAGGCTGCCCAAGAAGAGGTGCTGGCCTTGCACCGCGTGGTGGAGACAGCGGCCGCCGAGCGGGAGCGCGACATCGCAGGCCTGCAGAGCGACCTGCGCACCGTCACAGCTGAGCTGGAGAAATGGAGGCAGGCGGCCGCCAGATACGAGGCGGAGATTGCCGTCCTGCAGGCCAGTTTCCAGCAGCAGAGCCAGCAGGAGGAGCGTGTTGCCCAGCTGCAAGGTAGCCCCACCCGCCACATAATTGCTAGGAGGGAAAAACCCACAGTGAGATCGCCACAGGGAACAGTGTTTGCTGACCCCTTTCATTTGCCTGCACACGCCTTTCTGGTTGTGGTTTTGTAACCGATTTAAAGGGCTGTGTGGTGGCCTGTGAGCTTCCCATATCCCTGGCTGCCTGCTTTTCAGCAGCAGGTAGTCTCACTACTGCCCTCTAGCTGCTGGCGTGTGTTGGGGCATCCCTACAAAATGGCAGCATGAGCAACCCCCAGTCGCCATGGATGTGGCTTCCAGGGAAGCACCCCGCTTCCTTCCCCAGCTCAGCAGAGCTGTGCTCAGGGCCACAGCACTTAGCAGCCTCCTGTGGATTTGTTTTCATACTGTACCATGCGTGATATTCTGTTTTAAGAGCTAAGTGGTGTCTGTCTGTGTGTGTGCGTGTGTGTCTCCCTACCCACAGGCGAGCTGGACAGGCTGCGGCTGGAGTGCAGCGCCCTGCAGAAGGAGAGCAGCGCCCTGCGGGCCGAGAAGGTGGCCCTCCTGGAAAGGCTGCAGCAGCTGGAGTTGGAGCTGGATAAGTACGTTTCCTGGGCCTGACACCTGGGCCTCACCCTGCTTTCCCAGAAATGTGCTTTGCGCTGTCGATTAAAGCATCTGCTAAATAAATAACATGTACACGTATGTAACAAAGGAGCTCGGCACATGGCGTGTTCAACCCACGCAGAGCCCTCTGGTGGCCGGTAGCGAGCCAATCCCATTAGCTGGCTGCGCGGGTGCCAAGGGTGGCGATCGTCTTTGTTGCTCTGTTTACGGGCACGGCCCTGCCACATGCCGTACCTGCTTATGGGTTGGTGCCTTTCGGCCTTGCTGACCAGCGTGGGGTATGATTTGCTCCGCCCACACTGCCCCTGCGTGATGAAGCCGGCCTAGCAGCACATCTCACCTGCCCCTCTAATGCCACCCACCCATTCAACGACAGGCAGCGCTTCCTGACCTGCAGGCCTGTTTGGGGTCTGCAGTGGGGGGGCATCAGGGGTCTCGCTGGACCTCGCAACCGTTTCTCAAGACACCTAGTGATGCTCATGTACCATTCTGACTGTGCCTCCATCCCCCCCAGCTCCCGGCAGCAGAGCTGCACCCTGAGCAGCAGCCTCAGTGCTCTGGAGCGGTCCCAGGGTGAGCTGGAGCAGCAGTTAGGCTCCCTGCAGGAACAGCACCGGCAGGACGCTGGACGGCTGCGCGGCCAACTGACCCAGGCAGACGGCCGCACCCGGAGCCTGCAGAAGGAGGTATGTCTCTGCCCCCACCCTCCGCTGGTGTTATCGTGGTATGGTTTAGGCGACTCCCCACACTGACTCATCCCCCCCCCCGTTTGCAGTACGACGACACGCAGACACAGCTGTCAGACTTGCGGGAGCAATACGAGCGCACGGAGAGGGAGAAGCGCAGCATCCATGAGGAACTGGAGCAGTGCCGTGTGAGCCTGAAGCAGCTGCAGGACAAGGAGGGCAGCGTAAGTGCCCCTGGGGGTGTGTGCCTTAGTGTCCTGGCGGGGTGACCCTCTGCGTGCCCCTGGGGGTGTGTGCCTTAGTGTCCTGGCGGGGTGACCCTCTGCGTGCCCCTGGGGGTGTGCGCCTTGGTGTCCTGGCGGGGCGACCCTCTGCGTGCCCCTGGGGGTGTGCGCCTTAGTGTCCTGGGGGGGCGACCCTCTGCGTGCCCCTGGGGGTGTGCGCCTTAGTGTCCTGGGGGGGCGACCCTCTGCGTGCCCCTGGGGGTGTGCGCCTTAGTGTCCTGGCGGGGCGACCCTCTGCGTGCCCCTGGGGGTGTGCGCCTTGGTGTCCTGGCGGGGAGACCCTCTGCGTGCCCCTGGGGGTGTGCGCCTTAGTGTCCTGGCGGGGCGACCCTCTGCGTGCCCCTGGGGGTGTGCGCCTTAGTGTCCTGGCGGGGCGACCCTCTGCGTGCCCCTGGGGGTGTGCGCCTTAGTGTCCTGGCGGGGCAACTCCGGCTTAGCCTTTTCGGGAGCAGAGGCGTCCAAATGTGACCATGTGGGGGACGGAGGCGTCTGCTGTCTCTTCCATTATCCCCCAGAAGCACCACATCTTAGCTCACTCGTTTCTGTAAGAATCTGAATGACAGTGGCTCAATAACCTGAGCTGTTATCCCGCTGTCAGCACCCCCCCGAAACTCCGTCAGCATCTCCAGGCTTGCTTCGCACAGGGAAATCTGCAGGTCTCTTCCTCCTGATGCGCGTTTTACTCAAAACCAGGCCGGATTCTCACTGAGACGGTGATCCTGCCGGACAGAACCTCCTCCCTCAGCATCTGCCCCTGGTCAAACCCCCCCCTCGCCCCCTCAGTGTCGTCTCCAGATAATGCGGACAATGGATGTAACTTACCTTCCCTCAGATCCCTCCGTTCTGATACCCAGCCTCCAAATGAGGCGTCTCAAGCTGAGAACCTGGAGGCCAGTTCCCAGAGGGGCCTCCTGAGCCATATTTTTATGAGCCAAAAGAGAAATGAGAAATTAAAAAAAAAAACAATTGTGATGTCTGTATTCTATGGAAACCCCAAAGGGTAAAACAAACCGGCAAATGAGAACACCACAACATTAGCGGCATTGAAAACAGAAAAAGTATTTATCTTCTGATCATCACGTGCTTGATACTGATTGGGCAGAGAGCCTGTCGGACTCTTGTAACTTGTGGGGTTCCATGTGTGCCAAAAATGTCAATATGCCTGCTATCCATGTCGACTAAGCAGTTGTCTCCCTTCAACTTTGAACTGAACTGCAGACATGACAGTACTGTTTTGTTAAGATTCTGTAGATTTGCACACCTGACAAAACAGTTAAACTTTAAACTGTGCTTCTGTTTTCTTGTATGAATGCAGTTTGTAAAATGTTACACCTTCAGACACATGACTTGTCACCCTTGTCATTTGCGTCGTCGTGTGTCCGGATGCCGTCTGACCGTTATGTCATCTTGTTTTGTTTGATGCAGCAGCACTGCAAGACATTCTCTCTGTTTGTGTTGTTCTGCATATCTTACCATAAAATGCTTAAATACACCTTTTCATTCTCCAATACGCTTTCATTAAAGTTAGCCTCATATTCAGTTTGTGTGTTGGAGAATGTTATAGGACGATATGCAGAACAACGCAAACAGCTGGGAGAATGATACAGCAGGACTACAAGAGAAACAAAACAAGATGACATAACGGTCAGACGGCATCCGGACACACGACGACGCAAATGACAGACGACGGTCAGACGACATAATGATGCAGTCAAATGACAAGGAGGACGACCCGTCGTCTGAAGTTGAACTGACAAATGTTTCGTCAGTTGTGCAGTCAACATAGTCTCATTGTCCAAATAGTGTTGCGGCTGATGTTCAGATCAGAGTTGAAAAGAGAATAATGTTCTGTTACATGTTCAGTTGACGTTTTTGACACAAATGGCACAAAACCCTTTAAGTAAGGACTGTTGGTCGATTAACAGACTCCCAGTCAGTAACGATCGTGCGGTGACCGGTAGGTACAAACCCTTTCCATGGTCAGTGCTGCTAATGCTGCAGTGTTTTTATATTTGCTGCCACGTTTTACCGTTTGCAGGCGTGCTTTGCCCTTTAGGGCTTCCTTAGTATTCTGCTAATCTACAAGAAGACTAAGTCTATGATGATCACTTTCAAATTTACAAAGTGGAAATCAAAAGATCAACTTGCTGGCCAGATTTAATAATGAATCAAAAAAACAGGTAATGGGCTGTTTAAGCCCATCTCTGCAGCCGGATCTGGCCCAAGGGCCTGTGGTTTGAGATCTCTGCTCCAAATGTTTAAAAGTATATATAAAGTCCAGCTGTGTGTGTGTATGTGTGTGTATATCTATATTTAATATATATCTGTGCCCCCTCCCTCGTCGAGGACCCCATTGCCTGTGTGAGACCCAGGCCTGACCCCCACAGCTCCTGTTTTTGCATTTAGTTCCGTTTTGTTCATTTTACGGCGCTTCCATTTGATTGATTTGTACTGTGCCTTCCCTCCTTCAGCCACCCACATTGCAGCCTCTCCAGGCCATAGTCTTCGCCCTTATCCTGGCTTTCCTGTATTGGTGCTACAGGCAGTTGTGATGGAAAGGTACCCAGTGCTCCTGTTGTGTCCTTCGTGTCCGTCTTCATGTCTGTGTCCCGTGTGTCTTCCTCATTGGTGCATGGCAGATAACACACAAAGTGGCCTCTCCCTCTCTCTCTCTCTCTCTCTCTCTCTCTCTCTGTCTCACTTTTTTTGAATTGATGAACTTCCTGACATAGAATCCCCCCCCCTGTCAGTAATGGAGAGTCTGTCTCGCCTGGGTCACTAATGCTTCCGGGGTCTCACTCACCTTGGCGATTTCTGTTCCCTCTTGCTGACGTTCAGATTGGTCTCTTAATAGCGCCGAAATGCCTTTCTCATTTCTCGAAAGGAGCCATTGTTTCACCTCTCGTCTTCCTACTCCCGCTCTGGCGCTTGGCTCTGCCCGTGTGAGTGTGCAGTGCCCTGGCCGACCAGCGGGATGGTGCCCCCCCTCAGACTCCTGTCCTCCCTTTCAGAGTGCCTGGCTGCCCTGGATGCCGGTGGTGGCAGTGATGGTGGCGATGACCGTGGTCGTCCTCTACCCCGGCCTGTCCCGGAGTGCCGCCTGAGCCAGGCCCCGCACCCCAGCCCACGAGTTTGCCCATTGGACTCCGTTACTCCTGAGCGGAGAGCGCAAGCTGGCTCTCTGCTTTTACTTGTACAAAGTCTACCTGTGTGCGTGTGTGTGTACATATATAAATAAATATAAATATATAGAGAATAAAAGTTAACTTCTGCTATAGATAAAGTACTTTATCGGAGGTTAATTCTTTTTTTCTTAATCAGTTTGATGGGAATCTTTAAAGTGGCCTAAACTAGGCTTTTTTTTTTTTTTTTTTTTTTTTTGGTTTTTATTTTCCATGGATACCAAACCTTCTCTGGGCAAATTGAGTCTGTGGTTTGCCACGTTGGACATAAATGTAGTATTCCAGATTTCGGGGTAACAGCGCATCATCTGAAGGTGCGTTGTGGCTCGTGGTGGGAGGGGCCACCCGTGTCCCTCAGTGAAGCGAGACCCGTGTGGTATCAGCTTGGGAGGCTCTGGAGGCTTCGCTCTGCTCTCTAACGTGTATTACGAACGGCTATTCATAATACAGGCAACACTACAGTCCCTAAAGGTGACTAGCATGTCAGTACAAACGGGATTACGAAGCACTAACGTGGGCCCATTTCAGACCGGAATGTCCATGCAGTCCTGCTTGAACGGCGCCTGAAAGTCCAGAGAGCCATCCTCCCTGTCGTCTGGCCTACACTACATAGACCGGGGGGATTTAGAACCCCCCCCGACCCCCCCCCGTGCGATCTGCATTCACCGAACGGGTTCTCTATGATGAGTTTGCGGCCTTATTTTCCTTAACTAACCTTTTGTATTGTAACCCCCCCCCCCCCATTTAGAAAAGGGGGTTGGGAATCAGGTGGGTGTTCATCTGGAGTGAATGACCTGTGCAGTTAGTTCAGTGACTATCGTAGGGACAGGTGTGGCTGGAATGTGAGCCCAGTACTTCCCCTGATAGGCGAACACAAGCCCAATGTCCTAATCTTTTGCTGCTTGACGATTATGAGTAACATCTGAGCGGAGTCCGTCCCCAGACGCCATTATATTTCCACCCCCCTTTTCCTATTATTTGGCTGGGAGTGGGGTGGTTAGTGTTTCAGAGGGTAAGAGAAACATGCGTATGCACTGTCTGCTGTATTTTTAGGGTTTTCTGGAATGTTCTGGATGTTACTCATGGTTTGGCCTATCACTGGATTCATTATACTCTAAAAGTTCAATGCTCCAAGGATGCATTGCAGAATCTTGAAAGATCCTAGATCTTGAGAATCAGTTTGAAGGTGTAACATTTTACAAACTGCGATCGCACAAATCTTATGCCAGCTAAATGGTGGGGGGGTGGGATTTCTTATGCTAGTTTTTTTTTATTATTTTGTTTTGTACCACCTCAACTTTCCATTGTTAAATGTCTTTAATGGGGTGAATCGGTGAGAAACTTTAGAATTGGGGGTTTCTTTGTGGGAAGAGGGGGGGCAGCATTTGTATCTATGAAATATCTGGTGTTTAAAAATTCTTGCGAAAATGTCCTGCACATTGTCTGTTAAATGAACTTTCTTCTCTGTCAAAAATTCATGTACAATCCAAGCTGCCCGGTCACTTCACCCCAAGCTATTGGTGCACTCTGTACCCTTCTGTATATAGTTTTGTTTGCAAATATTGTTCCGGGATGCTCAGCTTCAAAATTACATTTTTTTTTTAAGTAAATGATTGTTTAAAATCTATTTTGTAAAGAAATGGAAAGTCTCATTAGTTTCCTGAGTACAGATCTAAAGTATTTGCACTAACACATGTGATGTGCATGATTTTAATAAAAAGAGCTTTACTCTGCTGCAGCGTCTTTCCTTTTTTGCATATAGTTCGAGATGTTCTGGCCGTTTTTAACCATTCCACTCCTTTCTGATTGGGTGACTGCCAGCCCACTCATCCTCAGGTTCCCCAAGGGCCTAATTCCGTCAGTAACACAAAGCCAACGTGCACCGCATCCAAAAAGGAACACAGGAAGATCAACATTTTTACGGGGGGCATGTAACCCATGTTCAAGATTAGAGCGGTTGTTGAGGTTGAGGGGACTCATTGTTGGCTTTAATGCAAACTTTGTCACTAGAAACTTTCTTGTGGTTGTATTAGGAAAGTTGCACATCCACTTGGAGTGTTTCTTTACTGTAGCATTGTCCTTTGAGGATGTTCTATAGACCAAATAAATCCTTTAAAGTACTTTTTATAAAAAATCCTTGCACTAGGTAGTACCCCTTAATTTGTACAGTAACTTCTCCGGCTGTCTTACTCCACTTCTCATCCATATAAAAGGAGTAAAGTTTGCATATTTGTGTTCTGTTGAATCGTCAGGGTTTTTGCTGACCTTGTACTCAGCTAGTAGTTTGGATAAAAAGACGTCAAGCTTAATGCATAGTCAGTTGTTTACACTTAGAAAATATCACCTGCCTATTCTAAGAGGGCTTTTATTGAATTGTCTAACTTCTTTGAGTAATCAGTTGTACTCCAGACCACCTGACTCCTACGTCAAGATACACAAGACATTCACCAGGACACACCCAGGATTGCTCAAATGTGCTTATACCCAGAATAGTTTAAATCACAGCCATACCTGAACTACAAGCAAAGGGCAATTTTGCAAATAACATCAATGTCATTCAGCTCACACAAGTGGTGGTCAGAATATTGGGACAATGAGTTTCTTCAAAGCTGATTTCTTGTCACTTAACCTCATAAATAGGTAATCCAGAGGTGCTGGATAAATGGGTAACCATGCTGACCCTAAACTTTGCTCTCACCTGCGTACATGCATCTGCTGGGAGGGGACTGTTCAAATCACAAGGTGATTTCACCATGGGCCCATACCCCCCAATTGCTGACCCTACGTTGACAAAAAAATGTTTGTCGCTATAGATATAAGCATCTGCTAAAACGAAATTATAAATGTGAACATGAAAGAATTTCTATTTACCTACACGAAGTATCACCATTGTTTTAAGCATATGATGTGTTCTAATTGCTGTTGATTTGCATATTCATACTGTTTAGCCACCAACATCCAGCTCAGGGCAGGAGTGCCGAGGTGCAAACGCCCTGCTCTGTGGAACTCGAAACACATCTATTGGAACTTTCTAAGATCAGGGTTGCGTCTTTTCTCAGACTCTGTGCAAAGTGACTCGGCCGGTGTGACTCAAGGCCAGAGTTTTGCGGTAAATGCGATATCTGTTGCAAGTCTGCCAGGAACACCTGGTGCTTTGTTCTGGTGCTGTTACCAAAGACCCGTGAATGCACAAGTGCCTTTATGTCGCAACCAGACCTTCCAAAGATGGTTTATTGCAATGAGATGGCCTTTGGGATCAACACAGGCTGACTGAGACCCTGGAACTCCTGGAGAAGGATGACAGATGGCGTAAATCACTGGTGCCCCAGTGACATGGGACAATGGGTGGGCCCCCGTGACTGAATCATTTTGGCTTATTTTGTCTACAGCTTCTTGGTGCCAATCATGTTATCGCAAGCATCTGGGGAATATAATAATAGTGATACTCCCAGAAAGTTTGGATGAGTTAATAGAACAAATTATGAATTACACAAACATTCTGGCAGTTTGCATCCATTAAGAGGTTTTGATTGCTTAAGCAGGATTTTTCAGAAATTAAATATAGCATATTGCAGCACTGTTCTATAAACTAAACGTTCAGAATGCTTTTTGTTGTTGTTTGTTTTTGCTTCTATGAAAGTTTACTATAAAATCCATGGGAGAAAAGTATGGTATATCGGTGTCTGTCCTCTCTGTCGACGTTAATTACCGTCTGGGACGAGCCTGCGGATGAACTAATCTTCAGTGTCTGCAAGCATGGTGTGGGCCGTGCCCCCCTCCCGCCCCCAGTGCAAAGCCCTGATGAAAAGAAAAATGAGGTATTTGTAATGATAGGGTCTGTCTGATCTGGAGTAAACATAAAGATTGATGTCAACAGAAGCAGGGCAGGGCAGGGCAGGGGCGGGGCCAACAGATGAGGTAAGTGCAGGAACTGCGCCAGAGCGCGCGAGGTGTGGAGAGCCGAGTCTTGCAGTCAGGGAGCCCGATCATGGAACTCCGACGGATTAATGAAAAGTTACGCTCAACAGAACCCCCCCCCCCCCAAGAGTAGCAAAGTAGTTGTCATCACTCAGTATAGCACTTGTAAAGCATAAAACGAAGTTAATGTGTAGAGAATTACGCCGTTGACACGAAATATCCGAATACTTTTGCGCACCAGCGTTTATATAGCGCCAGCGGGCACTTAACACTGATGTGTTATTTCCAAGTGTCTGATTACCCCCTCCCGATGTGTCATTAGGGTTCAGTATTCACACTAGAGGCATTCGTAGATGACTGTTACACGTACAAGTAATACTGTATGGGTATATATACATATGACCGATATAATGCTACCTATACAGTCAGGCACCGGGTATTATATTTTTGTTATATGTTACTGTATGCATTTCTTTACAGTGACTACAAAACTTCATGAGTAACCTAAACCATAGTGAAAAGAAATACTGATGAATATATAATAATGAAGTAGAAAACTCGCAAGCTGTGTGTATAGCTATTCAATTTCTGTATTCGTTAAAAATGACTGTGCTTTTCAGAAACCTGAAGCAAAGCCTTACTCCCGAAACCCGCATCTGGAGCTGTCCCCTGGCTATGCGCTCAGTGAAGGCGGCGTCACGGCGCTTTATAGCCCAATGCGCATGCGTTTAATCTTCATTCACCCTGTAGAGAAAGACTGGCTGCGGGACGAGAAGTTGCATCAAACCCCCCATCTCTGCAACAGCAGCGCACGCAAACGAGCTCCGATCGGCGACCAAAAGTAGTCGGGCTACAGCAAGATGCCGGTGACAGAGAAGGACCTGGCGGACGATGCGCCGTGGAAGAAGATCCAGCAGAACACCTTTACCCGGTGGTGCAACGAGCACCTGAAGTGCGTGAACAAGCGGATCGCCGATCTGCAGTTCGACCTGAGCGACGGCTTGAGGCTCATCGCCCTGCTGGAGATCCTCAGCCAGAAGAAGATGTACAGAAAGTACCACTCGAGACCCACCTTCAGGCAAATGAAGTTAGAGAACGTCTCGGTAGCCCTCGAGTTTTTGGACCGGGAAAACATCCGTCTCGTCTCCATAGGTAAAGTCATGCATGCAAATTTCCCCAATAAATCCGTCATACGCCTCTGACAGCTTAATAAGCGATATGGTGCATTTATAATCGAGCACGGTTTACTGTGATATTTGTTAAATGGATAGATCGGCCCGAGAGGACGCCGCCGTCCTGTCCAACTTCCACGGGCTAAGGGATCGGCGCCCGCTGGGACGCGCACCGGAGCACACCGCACCTGTCCCCTTTTCCACGACCAGATGTCTTCTAGCTAGAAAAGCTTTCAAAATCAGCGAAGAATGCAAACTTTTACTTATTGGATAATATTGCAGCTATGCAGTTTTATGTTTGCTCTAAGCAATGCGCTAAGTAATGCATAATTTATTTGTGACATTAAGCTTAGAGTTTTTTTCCGTTCGCACACAATAAATGTAGAATAATAGGCCATTGAAGCCTGTTATTTGTTGTTCCCCCCTCGTAACCTCGTGATATTGCTTTTGTTGCATTTAATATTGCACCATCTGGGATGTAATTTTATATAGGGCATGTTTAGCGAACCTGTAAGGAAATGTAACTTAATAAACCGTTGGTGCCATAATCTTATTTGTTAGCTGTCGCCGTAATGAGGAAAAATTAGGACTTGAAATGTAGCTGCGTCGCGTTTTTGTTGGACTTCCTTCCAACACCATCGGAGTGACATCGGAGTGCTGTGGGAATCTCTATTCGTCTAGGTGGGGCAAAGCTTTCCAGGTGTCTGGTAACTCCCCTTTTGGGAGTGTGTGTGTGTGGGGGGGTGAGAGAGGGAGAGCTCGTCCTGTTTAAATAGTGGTGTTTTAGCAGTGTACAAACGTAATTCAACCATATGTGATGTTTTTCACGGGCACTACATCTGTTTTCCCGGTCTTTCTGTAATGTTTATCCACCCTATTTTGCGCGTGCTTCCTCCAGGTACTCCGACTCCCTCTCATAGTCGACTGACATGCATTTCCTGCATATTAATAACTAAATTACCCCTGGGTCTCTGGAACATTGGCACATTGCTATGGTTTTGCACCTCATACAGGGTGTGCATTACTCTTAGGAATAATACTGAATGTTTAAGCATGTAACTTTGTAATTCTTAGAAATACCAAAGCTGAGCGAGATGGTGGCACCTTCTGGGGAATAAGGGCCTCGTCGATAAAGTGACGTATCTCACCTAAGGAGGGTGCAGTCACTATGTCTACACCGTGCCTGCAGTTAGTCATGCCAGAATTAGGTTTTTTTTTTTTAAACTAAAAGTAGATAACAGGATGCACTGTCCATTGTCATGGATACGCTGAGACATTACAATTGGTTTGCACGTTGTGGTAGAGTGACATTGGCCCTTACTATGTAAAGAATGAGTCATGCCTTAGAGTCAGAGCTGGACAGGGAGGGTCTGGTGACCCCCCCCCCCCCCAAACACACACAGCTGCACTGTCCTGATTTAAAATGCTTATGGATTCTGAATGAATGTTTTTGGGAAGCTGCTGTGAAGAGCAGGAGAATTAAAGTGCTGAATTCCGCTTGAGCGCCGTAGTACTGACAGTCGTCGTTGTTGGTATCTAGCTTTCAGAGATTAGCTTCCGACACCCCTGACATGTTTCCACCTTTGTGATGATGCTGAGAGGGAGACGCTGAGCAGTTTCTCTTTTTAAATGCATTTTGGTTGCTTTCTGGCTCTCTAGAGAACATTCTCATTGTAAAATCTGCACTGGAGATGTCCTCTTGTTGTGATGCAAAACCCCCCCCCCCCCCCCCCGTATGCACTGGTGACTGTCTCTCCCATCCTACAACAAGAGTGATGTTACTGCTCTTTGGAGGAGAGGGATGAGGAGGCTGGTCACAGGCTGCTTATCTTGCCTTTTAAAACACTCTCTTGCCGGTTAATACCGTCGCTTACAGGCAAGATGTTTCCTGTGCCGTTAGTAACACGTCATGCTTCATTGTTTTCCGGGCTTCTACGATATCTGACTCGCCCCCTTCCCCAATTCCAGCACTGGGCTCAGTGGGATACTCTTACAACACGTTGATCTCGTTGGGATATGTGGGTTCTACCAGTCTGTGGCGTCTGGATCTCTTTAAATGGTTTGCGGGCTTCTTGAAGTGAGTCCGGGCCTCGCCTTGCCAGCCCACCCCGTCCATGAGTCAGTCTTTAACCGTGGGCTTGAGGATGACATCAGTTGGTTTCATTTCCCAGTGTTGAGCTTTGCCGCCGTGGCGATACTGCTGGCGTTGTACTGATGACCGCTGTCCCAGCAGGTCGACGTTCACCGAAAGCACAACGGAGTACGGAGCAGAGTGTTATGTCCTGTGCGCAAACTTGCATCATCCTTACTCCTGCTTTTCTGCCTTGCCCCGTTCTTCCCCATTCATGAAGTTTGTCTTCCGTATTGAGCACTTAAAGTGCTCACCGGCACAATGCTGGCCTTACCACCACTGTGGCAACACCGGGAAGTGTTGGAGATAATAATAATAATAATAATAATAATAGAAACTATTATTATTCTGCAAAGGGTCCACGGAGACAAGATTGCAGCAAGCTTGATACTGGCTTGTTCCTGCTCTTTCTTGTTCATGTGTAATTCCCCCCATTCCGCGTTTTTCACTTTTGCATAGCTACGGACTTTGATTCTTTGTCCACCCTTTTCTGATACTGCTATTTTGGGTTCAACTTTATTGTCGTCGTCGTCGTCATAGTATTGGTGTAATTTTATAAAGCGATAACCAGTGGCTCTCTAACCTTATCAGATATCCTCAGTGTATTTTCCAGCCTCTTCCTTTCACTGTTCCCTCCCCTCACCTCGTTTCCATTGCTGTTCCAGCCTTACATCCCTACAAGGGTAGTAACAGAAGGTGAGAGTCGAAGTCGAAGTAGCGGCCGAGACAGAGAATCGCATGTCATACCTGGCTTGTGTAACTCACTGCTGAGGAATGTTCTGCATGTCTAATCAGCTCAGTGTTGTGCCTTCTGATGTGGAACATATGGTTCGTCATTGTTGTGGAAGTCTGATCCAGTAAAACCTCCAGTCCGCTAATTGATGCCTAATAAATCCCAGCAACAGCTTCATACCGTTTTCCTTTATTTAACTTCTGGCTTGCATTGTCGTGTTCACCACAGAGTTGGCTCTTGGAGAGATGATGTAAAAGAAGCTTCTCCATGCCAAGGCCTTTATAAAATGATCGTTTTGGTCAACACTAGTATGGCTGTTGAGATACAGTTCCTTCACACCAGGGTAAACAGCGGCGTTTAGGATTTCTGTGTGTTCGTTCAGGGCCGGACCCTTCACATGGTGCTCTCCAACCACTTTCTGATGTTGGCTTTCCAGTTTGGCATTCCTTTTTGCTGACCAGTCAGAATAAATTAGTATTTCATTGCTGAAACTGCTCATATGTCCATTATTTTGCTTGTGGCAGACCTGCGTTTCATTACCTGTTTTGGTTTTCAGTTTGGGCGTCCAGTTGAATGCAGGTAGGGAACATGCTGATTTAGTCCTCAACCATTTCCCTTCTTTAGTCGTACATTTGCCTGTATGTTACATACGTAAACCCGCACAGGTATGGCAGAACAATTACCTACTGCGTTTTAGTGAGTTTTGGGCCTCTTTCTCCCCCACCAGGCACTTCAGTTTGCCAACATCTGAATGAATACCATCCGCATGGCCATTTTAAGCCCAAAGACCTATTTTTAAACGTGTTCTACATTTCTAGAAAAACAAATTAGGTTCGGTAACTTAAGTGTGCAGTAGCAGGTCCTCTCTTAGGATGTGAACCAACAGCACCTTTTTGGCTACAGCTTTGACCACTGCATGGTGTATGTACTTTGGGGTGCTGGCTTGACTAGTCCTATCCGTGGCTCCAGTGACTTGCACGGTTGCTCCTGGCGCAGTGCGAGGCTCCACTCCGTGAAGATGGCAGCTGGCCGTCCCTGCGCTGTGACTCGCGTGGATTCTTGTCGAATGCAGCGTAGTAGTTTGTAAACCGGGCGTCTTACAGCCCGTTGTCCTGGTCCCTGGCCAAAGCCAGACGTTTTTAATAAATGTAGTTGTCTCTCTCAGTCCCACCCACTGCATCCTCTTTTGTTTTGGCATCATCAAATGCAGCTAGATCATATCTGGCTGTTCTAAACGTGAGATTACGAAAAGCTTCACTGGTCAGCAGCTGTGATATTAATGGCTCTCGATTCAGGGCTAATTTTGTTTTTCCCAATGCTCACGCTCAATTAGGAACTGCGAGTGCTGCAGATTTGGGGTGATGATGAGGTGCATGCAGTAACTGATAATCACCGTCACGTCATTTGGTTTTACTCCCCTTTTTTTCTGTATTCTTCCGATTAATTATACTAGTCTCTGATGCATCAGGTATCATGGGGATGTGTTCATTTGGCCCAAAGCTCCTGTTAGCCATGGAGTAGATATGCCGACGTTATTTAAGGCTGGACAATAAACCTGCTAGTAATCATTTTCCTCCGCCTGGGTTTTTAGTGTCCCCCCCCCCCCATGTTTCTGTAAAATCAGCAATGGCATGGGTAATATTGATGAATCTCCATGTCCTTGCCTTATGGGCTGGTTAACTAGGTGCAATGTCTTTTTGATTTTAGGATCTTCTCCAGTTCCTGTGCCCCACCATTTTTTTTGTAGCCTAGATCTGACTGCTTGGTATGGGGGTTGTCTGGTGTTCCATGGAAGCCCTCACCCTGAGCCTGAACATCACAATTTGCTTTGTGGCCTGTTTGCTACCTGATTTGACCTTGTTCTGTACCTTGGGATGAATGTAGAGACTGCTGAGGTCTCGCTTGAGGGGCTTTTCAGGTGTGGTGCTGCTGAAGGAACACGTCTCCCCCCCCGTCCATGGTTCTGTGGAATGTCTGCTTGCTCTCTCTGCTCCAGCTCCTGTACCTGACTGGCCAGTTTAATGTTTAACCCTTTCCCTGAACAGCACGTGCTTTCTTACTTCACTGGAAGCTTTAGATATGTGCCTTATTTGTTCTGAGATGGAAGAGCCTCGTGCGACCAAGATCAATCCACTAACGCAGGGGTGGCCAGTCTTATCCAGAAAGGGCTGTTGTGCGTGTGCAGGTTTTCACTGCAGCTCAGAGTTGGATTACTAATTAGAGGACTGATTGACTGAGCCCTCACACCCGACTCTGAACAGCTGACTTAAAGGTTATCCCAAAAACCAGCGCACCCACTGGCCCTTTGCAGATAAGATTGCCCACCCCTGCACCAAGGAATTGCTTAAACGCATCTCTAGTACGGCATCTGATAAACATGTAGCTTATCAGCTTCTTCACCGCAAATTTTGCGTAACGCCTCAAACCAGCTTCAAGGGAGGAAAGAAAGAAACCCTGGGTCTAGTTTTCTTTAAACTAAACTCGTACGTTTCGCAGAACAGGACAGGGTGTGATGTGATGGATCAGTGACCGGTGATGCTTCGGGTAATTTCCAGCTCTGTAAACTGACCTGCATTCCAGACCTTCACATCTCTGCATATTTTGAGAGCAGGTGTGCGGTCACCATGATGGAATCTTTCCATAGTCACATTGGTATCGGAAGAATCAGTATCGGTATTGACTATGATATCACAGTATGGCCAGACCAAGCTACCGAAGGTCCCTCACCTGGGATCGGTTGTGTGCGTCAGAATGGGTAGTAGAAGGTCTGTAGGTACAAAAAAATGCTTAAAAAAAAGAACTTGAAGCTTTGTGTTGTTGTGCTTTTGGGGGTGTCATGTTCACGGTTCTTTTTAATCTTTGAAACAATTACCCAGAATTTTTAGCATTCAGTTACATGGCATTGTAGTGCGAGTACAGATGTCTGTCCCGCTATGAGTGTGACCCCATCCTCTGGCTTATATTGTAACCTGCTTGAGTCTTCTGGAATGATCTGGGCTCCCCCATTGAGAGACATAAATCTGAGTAACTAAGTACTTCCTTTCATATATCTGCAAGGCAGTCACAGTCCATGAAAGCCCCCTTCAAAGTGCACATCTAGCTTCTTTCAAAGATGAACCTGCATCTTCCCCAATTCTTCCCCTGTTGGCCAGTCTTGATGATGATCTCCCATAAGCTGCTGTCTGCAGCTAATGTCTGATGAGATCAGATAGGTCTGACGTTTCTATTAGGACAAAGTCAAGGGATGAAACGTCGAATGACACGTTGGGTTCACAAGCTGTGATTTGCTTCTGTTGGCCTGATGGATTGTGTTCCCATGTTGGCTGTGTATTGAGATTTACCTCTCTTGGGGGTTGGGGGGAGGGGGCACTTTTTAACCAGTCTTGTTTGAGCAGTAGCCTCCTTAACTGACACACTCTAGTTCTTCCGGCGCCTCGATCGTGTTTCATCTGATTTATAGAAATGCAGAACGATTTGATTGAGGTTTGGTGGAATAACTCTAAAGCCAATCTGTTGTGAAAATTTGCTAAGAATCTGGTCTTTAGTTTCATATTAGTAGCTATTATCCAATCATTGTTGCAGGTATTTACATCCTGTCCAACAAAGAGAGAGAGAGAGACACACACACACACACACAAATGGCCAAAAGCAAGGAGTTACTCCTGGTGGTACTTTCTGCAAAAGCCTTTTTAAAGAGCTTGGAAATTCAGGGGGCCGGTAGCCCATTCTTCTTCCTGTCTGAGACGGGGAGCATCCACTTATCTGTTGTCATGACGTTTGCTCAGTGTTCATGTAGAAAGTCAGCTGAACTGTGCCACATTGATACCTTCTCGTCCGTTTTTCTCAGAATTTGTCTTGTAGTTAAGTGACCAAGAACTTTCTAGGTACTGAGACCTGTCTGACTCGTTCCACGGGTAGTGAAGGCGGACTGCCACACCGGCAGCAGGATGAAGCCCGTAGAAGCAGGGTTTTCCCCCTGGACACAATCCGCAGGCGCCTGCTTGGAAACCTGAATACACCAAGGATGGGGTTTTTCTAGCTGGAGATTGCAGCTCGATGGTCACTAATAAGGCCTGCATCAGTAATACACCTCGTGATTTGGTTACTTTTTTGCATGTCTGTCACTTTTCCATCGCTACAGTGACACTGTAATCCTTTCTGCTTTCTAAACAACTTGCGATCAAATATTAATTTGTTTATTGCAAAATGTTACCTACACTGCAAATTGGTGTAGGAAATGGGAAGTCTGTATAGGCAAACAGGAAATTTGTATTGTGTTCAAGGAAGACCTTTGGCATGGTCGCTGTCCCTGTTGCCGTTTCGGAAAACCCTGGGAAAGCTCAAGGACTTTCTGTTTTGCTTCTTAAGTGGGAATTGTCTTTTTGACTGTTGAGTGGTATCACCGGCCGCTACATCCTGTCGGATGTTGGACTTTCTTGACGCAAAGATGCATCTTTTAATTTGAAAGGCCCAATAGCTTTTCTTGCCTGCACCACGAATTTTGGATAGTGTACATGGAACTCAAATTTCAAAGCGGAGTAATAAGGAAATTTTTATAAATTTGAGTGGATGGGGCCGCACGTGCTCAGTAAGGGCTTCTGGAGTTTGGGCTCAGGGGGATCATTCCAACACCTGAACGTGGGCAGTATGAAATTCTGCGGTTAAGGTTCAGAGGGTCATGTTGGCCTATTTTACTGTTCCTGTGGTTACATTTTTTTCCCCAGTAAGATTCAGTTCACATTTCTGATTATTTCTTTGTATTAATTTCCAACATGCAGCAAGGAAATGGAAAGTTTTTGATTCCTTAACTATCCTACATTTTTAATACTTATCTAAATGTATCAACAATGGACTAGGTTTACTTTGCCCGGGGTTCGGTTGCTCCGGCAAGGTGAACCCTTACCATCCATCCATTTTCCAAACCGCTTATCCTACTGGGTCGCGGGGGGTCCGGACCCTATCCCGGAAGCAACGGACACGAGGCAGGGAACAACCCAGGATGGGGGGCCAGCCCATCGCAGGGCACATTCACACACCATACACTCACACATGCACACCTACGGGCAATTTAGCAAGTCCAATTAGCCTCAGCATGTTTTTGGACTGTGGGGGGAAACCGGAGTACCCGGAGGAAACCCCACGACGACATGGGGAGAACATGCAAACTCCGCACACATGTGACCCAGGCGGAGACTCGAACCTGGGTTCCAGAGGTGTGAGGCAACAGTACTAATCACTGCACCACCATGCCGCCCCTGAACTCTTACCAAAAGGAGAAATTCTCCACAAAACACCAGGGCACTTGCCAGGTTTGAAGTCTGCTGTTTGGGTTTTGGGGATTGTAGAAAGTTTGAACACAGTTCAGCCATTCAAACAATTCAGCTGTTGGTGTAGGCCTTTGACAGGATTGTGGAAATATTTTCGTGGATGTGAGATTTGACCCGTTTGCCTCTTGTATATGTGGTGTATGCACTCCTGTGGTTACACCATGGAAAATGTTCTCTCTAGAAAATCCTACAAAGTTTGAGTAGCAAGAATTTCTCTGACCTACTATGGACCTACTGTTGTGCGTCAGTGGATGTTGGGACGTATGTTTTTCGTATGAAGCTTATAGGAAGTTAGTCAGTTATTTCTCAGCCACCGTGTCAATGCTATTTATTTGTCTTACATCCAAAGTCCATACTATTACGTTTTTTAAGGAGTATGCTGATATAACTGATACTTAACTGGTTGATGCAAAGCTTTTGAATATGACAGAAGGTTAGCATGAATTTTGATTTGTGTTTAGAAGTTGTGATTTGATTCGTTTGCCTTTTTTAAGGCCCCCCCCCCCCCCCCCCAAGTAAATGCTAACAGACCTATTCTGAGTAAAGGACAAGTAAAGAGATGGTATTGGTCAAAAGTGGATTGTGAGGTACCTTAGGGATGCACACTCACTAAGACAAGGATGGTTTCAGATTTGAAGTGTAAACGTGGGTGGAATCCTTTCATCTTTAACAACTGTAATTTTTGTGCTGGCTGGACCCATGTTTATGTGGGGCTGAGAGTTGGTTTCCGCATTGAATAACAGCGGTAAGAGCTTTTTGATCTTGACGTTCCTGGTTGCTGTGGAGACTATGGAGTGACAGAAGTGTGCGTGTTTTTGCGCCATCATGCCTCAACCTTCCACTATAAGTGGAAAGTAACGCGCTTTTTCCATGAAGAGCCGCAAGTTTTGACAACTTGAAGCAAATCGGTTGCAGAGGATCTCACGCACTGTCTTCTGGACGTCACCGAACATCTTTCCAGATTCTTGGATTCGTGTAGGAAAAAGGCTGTCTTGCATAAGTTCGGTGTGTTTCACAGAAGAGCTAATCCACAGACTAGAGCATGCGGTCGGGAACGTAATACCGGCTTGTGGCTATTCTGTCATGTTGAGTAAATGGGCTCTTGGAGCGCCGCCTTTGCGCCTGTTGCGAGGGTCAGAGCTGATGTTTGTCATAAACCTGGGAAAATGGGGAATAGCTTCCATCCTCCGACCAAAGGGAGTTAGGTCATCGCTTTGGAACTGCCGGGTGCTTTAATGAACGGGGACTGAGATCAGACTGAAAGTGCCGGCTTCTGCCCCAGCAGAGATGAAAGGAGGACCCCGTGTGTGGTGGCGTGGGTTGCATTAAGTGACGTTTGCGTTTTTGGGGGGAGGCAGGGGGAGGGGCGGCACCCACCAACCTTTGAGCTCAGCCACAAGCCAGAGGGCTGTTTAAAGTTTCACAGGGCATTAAGCTGGCCAGACATAATGCTGCTTATGCTGTGGACCTGACCCACAAGCCTGTATTGACCCTTGGGCCTGCTTTCCACTGCTCTTTCCCACCCCAACTAAAAACGGCAATGTTTGATGAAAACATTCTGAAGTTGGTAGGAAGTGCAATAGGGCGACTGCTTTTAATCGAGGCGTTCTTTGTGGTCCGCATGGATCCTGACTCAGGGCTGGCCTGTTTCCTTTTCTGACCAGAACTGGGCCGTGTGCAACTCAGACATGGGTAATGGGGGGGGGGGGGATAATCTGCCCCAGCAATACCCGACAACCATTACTTCCCCATGGGAAGCTGGGGTCGAACTTCGGGGGGGAGGGGAAGGTTGTTTGCCAAGTGTTTCAACTCTGTCCAATATGCAAATTCTGCCCCCAAGCAGCCTTAGTGACTGATGGAGGTTAGTACCACAACCGTGAGAGTATTGTCCCTCCTCAAAACTGCATTCTGGGAACAAACTTCATTGGAAAAGGTGCTGCCTATGATGCCTGATTTTGTCCTGGCACAGGAAGTGCATGTTGTAGTGATGAAGAGCTGCCACTCAGGATTTGTACGTCTTTGTTAGTGAAGTAGTATTTTTCGGCCTCTCAGAGTAGGAGAACCTCAGCGGTGGGCCATTAAGTATGATGACGGCTTGTTTCAACACCACTTGTCTTCTGACTCATTGAATAAGCCATGACATTACCTGACTAGACTCTTAATGTGGCTGGTGGGCAGGAGGGGGCTCTTTCTTCTCTTGCCCCCCCCTCGTTGGGCCCCCAGGGGATGAGATGGTGAGCTCATGGGGCAAGCATGCACCGGGCTAGGTAACTGCTTGGGTTGGGGGTGGAGCGGCAGGGGGAACTGTATGCCCAAGGTCATCTATGATGTCATGATTCTTGTAGGGCTCTGTTTTAGAGTGTAAGGGGCGGGACTAGGACTAGGCATTCCTGGGGAATTCTGGAACCTTCCTGTTACGCCCTCTGGTACCAAGCGCATTGTGTGCTTTGTTTTCTCAGGCAAGCCAATGCGCTCGCTCTCTCTCTCTCTGCCTTTATGAGCTTTACATAACCCTGTCAGTCTTTCAGAATACATTTTTTTTTTTTTTTTTAAATGTAGGTTTTTTTGGTTCATTTATTAATGCAACTGCTAAGAGTTTCCTGGAGGCCATGTGTACAGCCGGCAAATTTCTTTTCTGCTTTTTGTTTTTATGCAAATTTATTTGTAGCCTTTATGAGAAGGGATGGTATTCACCCAAATAACGGGAAGTCAGAGTGGGAGAGACACTGGCCTCATGAAATGCGTGTATATGACAAACGTGGAAAAGCATGCCTCCCGTAGCTTAGCTAAAAGCCTTATCTGTGGCACCAGTTTTAAAGGGAGGTTTAAGTTCTAGTGACTTTATTGGATTGTTTTGCTTGTGAAATTTAAGGCATTTATTGATGGTATTTATCTGCTAGCAGACATGTGGTACCGGTGCTGCAGCTCCCAACGGCTGCTGCTTTATGACATCAGCTGTGAAGTAATGTGAAAAACCTCAGGGAGGGCGGCTGGAGCGTTGGGGGGTTGGGGGGGGACTGCGAATCTTCCAGAGTGTGCTGTTAATTTTGAAGAGTTACTCACCTGGGGTGTTTGTATGGTGCTGAAAGTGAGTTCTTCTGCTACAGAGCCAAGCTGGGGCTGGTGGGACCCCCGTTAGCAGTGGATGTGGAGGTCTCACCCTGGGGGCTTAGCAGTGGATGTGGAGGCCTCACCCTGGGGGCTTAGCAGTGGATGTGGAGGCCTCGCCCTGGGGGCTTAGCCGTGGATGTGGAGGCCTCGCCCTGGGGGCTTAGTCGTGGATGTGGAGGCCTCGCCCTGGGGGCTTAGCCGTGGATGTGGAGGCCTCGCCCTGGGGGCTTAGCCGTGGATGTGGAGGCCTCGCCCTGGGGGCTTAGCCGTGGATGTGGAGGCCTCGCCCTGGGGGCTTAGTCGTGGATGTGGAGGCCTTGCCCCTGCAGTGCAGAAGCAGTGCTAGTTATTCCCCTCACCTCCCAGGGACAGATGCTCTTTGTTTCTTCCTGAATGTTTCATCCATGAGGTTGTTTTGCTTTAGACTTGACACGTGACTGGTTTTCGTTAAAATTCTCCCTTGCTGTGGTTGCCGCCATCGCCTAGGCTAGCATGCGCCTGCTCTTCAGGTTAACCGCACCTGGCCCGGTCCCGCGTATAGTCTCCCCCTGCACTGTCAGACGATCTCGTAGGATGCCCCGCCAACCTGCCAGCCAACTTTCCGGCATTCTGCCCTGGGGATGTTTTCCCACATCCAAGTGAGAGGCTGAAACTTGGAATTCTGGAATTCTGCATACTGGTTGTGGTCATCTGTGGGCCCGGCATGTTTAACACTACTGGTCATTATTAATTTAATTTAATTTTTTAAAATTCTCCTCCATTTTTTTGTGGTGGTTGTGTATCACAGCAGGTTAGGATTTTGTTCCCATGTGTGGAAGGTCGTTGGTTCAAATCTTCCCTTAACCTAACTGCTGTGGGGCTCCAGACTCGTGTGTGTTCATGTGTCTGTGTCTCATGGAAACGAAGGCAGGGAATGTGAAAATTACCCAGTTTCCCCACATGCCTGAATAAAGTGCCTCTGTTTTGCTCTTTTGTGTTGCACTTGAGGTGTCATCCTGTTTACGTTAGCAGCTGCATCCAGGGGCACGATTCCTTCTCCATTCCGGAGATGGGATTTCCTGTTTGCGAGCACCACGGGGCAATTAAGACAACTGAGTTTCAGCTCGGCCTCGGCAACGCCAGCGCATGCAGAAATGTGCTTCAAGATCACCCCTGTATGTGCCTGTTTTTATGTGATGTGTTTTTGGGGGGGACACATCTGTGATATCTGCTATAAAACAAAGGTCACTTTTGATTCTTGATCGGCGAATCAAATTTGCCGGCGAGTCGCTCGTTTGTGGCGCCGTTCGTAACGGCGTGCCTTTGACCGCCCGTCCCACTCTGCCATGTGTCCTCAGTTCACTTGTGGTCTCTCGATCTCTGGAATGAAGGCATGGGAGCATGTGCTAATTATACTAGAATCCTGCCACAACTATATATATAACAAGAGCTTGTAAAGAATATGGGAGCGTAGTGCAGTGACTTAGCCTGGCTTCTGAAACTCCGGTTCAATGATCCGGCTCACGATTTTAGCCTCCGCTAACCTCTCCATCAGCTGGGTCGTCATTTTCATCACCCCTCTGTCACCTTGTTTTAGGTGGTTTGGTGGCTTTATGGGCGCATCATCACGCAAGGCATTAGGATTATTTTACATACGCAAAGTGAGTTTTCTCTGAGGTAAGTAATTCTACACGAGTGCTTGGTAGCCCTTGACTGGCCCTTGACTTGGGAGTTCCTGCTGACCGCGGATCTCTAAGAGGCTACGAAGCCCCACACTTTTCCAGCAAGGCCAGCTGACTGAGATCTCATGGCTGTCAGTATGCTGTCTGTCAGGTTTTCTTGTGTTCAGTTTCTAGGAGCAACCAGTTTTTTCTTTGTTGGTGTCGCTCAGTGGAGTTGAGGCGTTTTTGTTTTGCAAGACACGTAGTATTGCCTATTGTCACGATTACACACATGACCTAAACTATCAGATGAATGAGTTGAGTAACGTGTGACAGGATTGCAGAGCAGTTACCCTGTATTTTGTGTCTTCGGTCATGGTCCGTGGGTCATATTTAACTCCGTGCTTCATGATTGACTCACACCCCACGTCCAGAAGGCCTTTTGATCTTAGAGCTCGGGTGTTTGTTCCAATGAAGGACGCTATGTGAAAAATTCTTCTAGTGAGAATCTGTTTAGTATTTAGGAGACCAAAGGGGGGTCTGTTTGTGGGCAGCATCAGCTGCAAGTACGTTTGATGGGGGCACCTGTCCGCATGTGCGTTTTCAGTTCTACCACCTGTGCTAATCACATTTTAGAGACCAAAGTATCGCAGTATCGCTGACCTCAGCGCCCCGTGGCATTTTTTCTCAGCTCTGCTCTCCCTGCAGTATGATTTTTAAGGCCTATTGCAATTGTTTACTGATATTGAAACCGCTGGCAGTTGGTGGAGTCGCATGGCTCCTCCTGCAGTGATAAGAATCATTTGTCTTGGAACGGCTCCTGTTCTTGGTTTCGAGTATTGCTGGTATCTGTTTATTTCCATGGCAACTAAGTAAACAAACTCCAGAATTCACCCTCTGGTCATAGTCTTGTGTTAAATATGTAATTTATGAATGAGATCTCTGTTGTAACCATGATTAATTTAAAGGGTATGTATCCGCCTGTCATGTATCAGAGTTGATGGGAAATTGCATGTCACAGGTGGGTGGACAGATGTGTCAATAGACTGCAGATGCGTCCTTAAGATGGTAAAATTGGTTGCAATTAATTTCGTAATTGCTTCTTAATTTAACATAACATGGATTTCTCCCTACTGTTCTCAGACTCATCTTAAACTTATGATTTTATGGCATTGACTTACACCATCATTTTCCCATCCATTTGCTTGTGTGGGGAGTGTTTAAACTACTTATCCTGTACCGAGTCAGAGCCTCCGATGGAGAGCATAGTGTGTTACGAAAGGAGTTCCCAGCACGTGACTGTATTCGGAAGAGCGGATGTGTCGACATTACAGGGCTTGTACTGTTACTGTGCTCAAAAAATCGCAGTGAAATTCTCAGAAGTTAAATAAAATTTGAAGCGGTAATATTGTCATCACAGCCATGGTGTATTACCATGCTTTGAAGAACTTGCATTAAATACTGTCCTGCATCAGTCTGTGAAAACGTCAGAGTATTATTCTAACATTTATGCAAACAAAGTACGTATTATTCCTAATTTTTTTTTTTTGTGGTTTTCAATATAGTACTTGGTGACACTGTTCGTGTACCAGTACTTTTTAGACATTTTACAGCACATTTTAACAATACCGCGGTAATACCGATAACAGTGATAATTTTGGTTACTATAATCGTGATATTAAATTTCATACTGTTTCACCTGTAGTAATTCTCATAATAATACTGATGACGCCCTAAGGCACGCGACTTGTCTGCGGAGATCGCGGGGCGAGACGGCTGGGGGAGAATTCTTTCGGTTTCTCCCGTAGCTGGATCTCGGCGAAACCGCATGGCGGAAATGAGGCCGTCTGGCAGACGAGCTAAAGGCTGTAAATCTGCACAGAAATGTTTTGTCAAAAGCCACAGACGCTCCTCTCTTCCATTTCGGCGTTTGTCCCTCGTTCAGTGAGGCTGCTGGTGACACCAGACCTGTCCCTCCAGTCTCAAAAACAGCTATACCGCCATAATTATGAGCAGATTAGGAAACTGCTTACCTAAAATTCCTTTTTAATTACTCATTTCAAGTAGTTTTTCTATAATTAAGTTCTGGGAATCCTGCTTCTTCAGACAGTTCTGGTCCCGTTATTCTCGTCTTCAGTCAATTAAACACACGATTACGGATGAAGTCTAACTTAATAGCTGCATTGCACTGGCAATGGCGCTGAGTAAGCGGTTTGGTCTGATTTTTAAAAGCTGTATTCATTATTACATTATATATAAATTAATATCGCCGTGGCATCCCCTCCAGAGTACAGCCCAGCCTATTGTCATATGCGGCCCAGGATTGGCTCTGGCCCCCTGCAATATTAACCAGTATGAGTGGTTAGAAGATGGATGGAAACAGTCATGTAGGTGGGAGCTGAACCTGTGTGATTTACATTTGAGAAAGTGGGGTCAGTCAGTCCCTGGAGCTGTTGGAGGTTAAGGGCGTCGCTCAAGGGTCCAATGGTGACATCACTCTACCGACTCGAACCCGGGTCCTTCGGCATGCCACCGGCAGAGGTGTCCACTGGGGAGGTGATGGCTTCTCGCCAGGATTGTTCTCTCTGCTACTCTGACACAGCACTACCAGTTCCAGTGGAGCTCCAGCAGGGGTCCTGTGAACTCGCAGCTGTCCTGAGGGCTCGTCTTCTCGCTCTCCTGCCTTCTGGGGGGGAGGGAACATTGCCCTTCCTGGGGAGGGACTTCCCTTCACAAAGCTCTGGGACAACACAAGCCTCTCTCTGGCACGACACGACTGTCATCCACTAAATTGACACAAATGGCATCCTGTCTCCAAACAAAGAGCTTTATCTTCATTGCCAGTTTGATTTCAAGCTTCAAGAAAGATGTGCTTTTAAAGTGACTGATAATTTGCACATTTCAGACAGCGATTTGTCTCCAGTACCTGAGACTGCGACAGGACGACACATCCGGCTTCTGCTGTTGTGTACTTTGGCCACAAACAAACATAACTTCATCCAGGCGTGTATTTTAGTTTTCTCTTACTGGGTGACCTGTTACCCGAGTTAATGCTGGGTCTTTAATATTTTGAACTACTAGCTGTAACATAACTGTTGGTGTTTTCATTCCAGTGCACTAATGATGGGAATTACCTCCTGCGTGCTGGGGGCTCGAACTCACTCTCCTCTGCTCTCTGGCCCCAGCCGGTGGCCTTGAACAATGGGCTGTCATGGCAACAGCCCTGGCACAGACAATGGCCCTCAGAGGGGCCGGCAGATTTGTGAGGCAGCCTTGCGGCATAACGCGGGCCCCATTCACTTCCACTCTGGAGTGATTGTTGATGGATCTCCTAATTGGACCTGTTCTTCCCTGGGTGTTGTCCTGTTAAAATTACCGTCATGTAGTTAAGGTGCTTTGGATCTCTATGTTTATAATGTCTTATCTGGGTTTATGAAATTATTTATTTACTTAGCAGAAGCTTTTATCCAGAGTGACATGCGTTTGAGAAACCAGGGTCAGAAGATCCCTGAAGCAATTTGGGCTTAAAGGTCTCGGTCAAGAGGCCAGTGGTGACATCACTCTGCTGAGCAGGCGATTCGAACCAGCGACCTTCCGATCACATGCAGTCCTAACACACTGGGCCATGCACGCTTCCCCATTATCAATTGATGACTGCATTCCAAAGGCCCATCGGCTTAGGGAATTTCCGGAATACATTCCTCATTCATACAGTGCTTCTTGGAGATGGTTCTGGTCCTAGATGTCAGGTCCTTCCAGTAGTTGTGTGTGTGGCTTATGTTCACAGTACTTTGTGGGGATCAAATGTCCCCCACAATGTCATAAGAAACTTATTATTTTTATTTTTTTTGGATCCCCACAAAGATCTGTGATTGCAATCAAAAACGTAAAAATGACAAAAGTCTCGTATTTTGTTTGGTTACTTATGGTTAAGGGCTGGGTAGGAGTTAAGGGTGTCATGTCATGATTGGAGTTTTCCCCATAGAAATGAATGGAGAGTCCCCACAAAGGTATAATTACAAACCTGTTTTTGTGTGTGTGTGTGTGTGAGAGAGAGAGAGAGAGAGATGAGAGATTACTGCATAATAGACATATGATTCACCTATTATTATTATTATTATTATTATTTTTTATTTATTTATTTATTTATTTATTTATTGCTATTATTATTTTGATTTTATTTTTTGATTTTATCAGTGCTCTGGTATAAAAATTTACAATGTGATTTGGCCCAAATATAAAACCTCGGATGTGATTTGGGGTGACCTCGGGATGCATCATTTCTAACACCTTTGCATTGGTAAACTTCAGTTTATTAATAAATCATTCTTAGTAGAGGCCTTGTGTCTTTGCTTAGAAAAGTGACCAATAATTTTATAGCTGGATTGACGCTCCCTCTCTGATTGGTTTTTGTATCTGCACCATATTGCATTGCATCATATTCTTTCACATCCCATTGTATCATGTTGAATCAAATCATGTCAAATTGCACCCACCCTAACAGGGTTGTATCGTATCACATTAGTAGTTGCTTTAATGTTCGTTCATGCACTGAGGTGTCTGTCGCATTGGTCCTGCTGCACGGCGATGCTTTGTGGATGACTGACCCACTCCCCTTTCCGGCCTCATGTCACAGCCTGTGTTTTTTGTTCCTGCCGGTATCCTCCCGTATATTTCCTCCCGCCGGCCCTGGTCTTGCTGCCCCGCCCTGCCCCCCGCCCCGCGGGGTATGGCCACTTTTGTATTTGGGCAAAAGTTCAGCCAGGCAGGTCATTGTGCAATAATCGCTTGCAGGATGTTTGCGGAAGATGATTGATTTTCGCTGTACAAAGCGGGAGGGTGGAGCCCCAGCACACCCTGGAGTGGGATGGGAGGGTGAGGCACGGGTGTGAGAGGAAGTGGGAGGGAGGGCGGGGGAGGAATGCTGGAACGTCGCGGCGTCTGTGGAAGCTGACATTCCTGTTGTGGTTTAGCGTGAACCCCCCCCCGCTGTTTCTCTATCATAACGCGGAAATTCTGAGCACATTTGTGCTGTGCAGACACAGGTCACATGCTGGCGTTAATGGCCTGACTGCCTCGGTCCGGCTCGAAATGCCACCTGTGGGATGTCGTGCTGGGATCCACTCTGTGTTCCCAAAGTAAGGCACAGCAGGAGGCCAGGAAACACAAGGTGTGAGTTTACATAATGCGAGCCGTGTGGGACCATGACGTAAGGGACATGCTAGCAATTAATCGGACCGACCTGCGAGGCCTTTGAAGGCTTTGAAGTATCATTACTATACTTTGAGTCAATAAACTGGAGTGAAATACTCTGTTATACTCTTTCTCTTGTAATACTCAATTCAGTTCTTTATTGTTGCCATTGTACAGGCCAACACGGGTTACTCTTATGGCAGATACCGTATATCACAAACAGTTATATACATTGCATTTATGTTTATAAGCATTTAAGTTGATCATTTATGGAGGCTGCTGCTAAATTCTGTTGTGGTACCCACTTGCACAATGACAAAAAATCCTTTCTGCTTGAAGTGTATTTATCTAGAATGCTATCAAGCATTGTTCATGATTCCCCCCCAATCCTTCTCCAGACTCCAAGGCCATTGTGGACGGGAACCTGAAGCTGATCCTGGGGCTGATATGGACGCTGATCCTGCACTATTCCATCTCGATGCCCGTGTGGGAGGATGAGGACGACGAGGACGCTAAAAGGCAGACCCCCAAGCAGCGGCTCCTGGGCTGGATCCAGAACAAAGTGCCCGATCTCCCCATCACCAACTTCAGCGAGGACTGGCGCGATGGCAAGGCCCTGGGTGCTCTGGTCGACAGCTGTGCGCCAGGTGAGTTTCCCAGCCCTCTTGGATGGATCCTGAGGGTCGCTTTGCGGGCGGGGGAGGATGTCCTGTAGGTGTTTATAACTCCTGGCTTCTTGCCCGTGGATGAGCCTGCGTGTGTGTGTCTCCCGCAGGCCTGTGTCCGGACTGGGAGGTGTGGGACACGGCCAAGCCAGTGGACAACGCCAACGAGGCCATGCAGCTGGCGGACGATTGGCTGGGGATTCCCCAGGTAAGGTGCCACAGCAGTGCGACACGCACGGCCAAGAGAGGGCGCAGCCGAGCTCTACGGACCTGCACCCGATTTGCAATCATGCCCCCTCTTTGGCACTCTTGGATGTTCCGATTTCTTTTCATGTGGCAGGAATCGATTCAGAATCGTGGGGCAAAAGAATAAAGAAAAGAAAAACTGTTTATTGTCCGTCTGTTTGCTTAGTAGGAGGCTGCCGCCTGAACACAAATCTGACGCCCGGCTTTGTTTGAGCAAACAGAAAGGTGCAATGGCTTAGAAACGGCGGGGAGCAGAAGGACGGCTCAGTAGGCAGCTGGGTCTTCAGCTTGCGCTAAACGCCCCTGTGGCCTTGATCTTGGCTGTGGTGCCCCCTGTGTGCGGCCCCCTGTCCCCGAGGCCTCCTCCCTGATTTGTCTACACCCCCTGCGCTTTAGGTCATCACCCCAGAGGAGATCATCGATCCCGGCGTGGACGAGCAGTCGGTGATGACGTACCTATCCCAGTTCCCCAAGGCCAAACTGAAGCCTGGGGCCCCCCTGAAGCCCAAACTAAACCCCAAGAAAGCTCGTGCCTACGGCCCAGGTATGGCCGCCTCGGTAAAACCACGCCGCTTCGCTTCGGACGCTTACGGAACTGTTAAATTTAATGTAGGCTTGATACATTTCCTCTGAAAATTAGAAGCTTCACAGGAGAGTAATAAAAATGGTAGCATGAGGCCAGTGGCTGGCACAGGTCGTACGTACAGCACCCCCCCCCCCTCCCAGCTTCCTTAAAGGCACCGCGTCTCACTGAGCACAGCGTTTATGATTTCCTGCTTAAATGGGCCACCGAAGTGTTCGCTGTGGCCTTTGGAGCGTACCAGCTGGCCTGATTTCCTGCTGTTCAACGAGATATAGCTGCGCCCCGCGCATTTAGTTCCATCGTAACCAGGGATGTATACAGGCGTGGGGGCACAGGGTCACTGGCCCCAGCTGAAAGCTGATTGCCCCCCAGAGTGCCCCTAACCCTGTCACTCATCGAAAAATGCTGGAATCGTGCCTGATTGCAAGTTTTAGTAAGGCTGGACTTGAGGGCTTTGTTTGATCCGTGATAGACAGGGAGTCTCTCTCCTTTATTGTCCACCGAGCTTCCTGTCTTGTTAAACCGTCTGTCTTGCTGTTGCCAGGCCTTAACATTATGCTATATAAACGGATTTGGAGATTGCCTGGTGCCCCTTTCGCATGGCGCCTTCAACATCCCTCAGAGCTGCTGGATGCAAGGCTAGTGCTGTGTTTGTTTAACGCTGTCGGAGACGAGCCTGGTGCACTCTGCTTCCCAGAAGAGGACACCTGATATTTCACATTGCATTTGTTCGGCTGACACTTATTCAGTGCGAAATTGAGATAGCTAGGTCAAGCCAGTCCTTGGAACAGTCGGGGGTGAAGGTCTTTGCTCAGGGGCCTCTGTGGTTTCTCGCACAGTACATGCTTATATTCAGAATTCCTTTGGATTCAAACCAGCAACCTTCTGATCACAAGCACAGGGTGCAAATCCACTGAGCCACACACCATCCCCAGTCGGACTAGTTTGCTACTAAGCATGTCATGTCCTGTCATGGAGGGTTAGGGTTTTGAACTGTAATGCTGAGCTGGCTGGGGAGGGGTTGTGTATCCTGGGGGTGTGTTCATTGTATTCTGGAAAGTTCAGGGGGTCAGTGTTAGGAAATGCCTGCACACCAGCCACAACAATGGTGGAATCGCTGTCAGAGCGATAATCTCTGAAGCCTTGTGCGTCTTTGAACACTCCCCCCCCCCCCCCCACACCCTCCTGCGTGCTCATGTTGTGTCCACATGCAGTTTGCCGTTGCCCTCTGCCAGATTGTGCTCGTCTCTCCGAATGGAGGTCATCACAGGCAGACTAACTTATTTATCCAAAGCAGTGTACGTTTTGGGGGAGTAGGGTCAGGCAGCCATTGGGGGTTAAAGGCCTTGTGTAACAATGACATCACTCTGCCGAACACAAGGCCCCCAGAAATAGCCATGTGTCAGTCTGTTCTCCCCCGTCCCTGGGCCCTTTCCCATCTCTCACCGGTCCCCCCCCCCCAACAGGGATCGAGCCTGTAGGGAACAGGGTGCTGCGCCCAGCGACATTCACCGTGGACACCTACAGCGCCGGCCAGGGTCAGGTCACCGTGTATGTGGAGGATCCAGAGGGAACCAGAGAAGAGGTGGGCTCACTTAATCGGGGGCAGTGTGGACTCGGGTCCCTGGGGGCTGATCTGATCCCTTCACATGTGGGAGTAGAATTGGGGGTGTTATGGTGAGAATGGCGAGTTTTAGGGGATCAATCATTTGTGGGTTTTTTTTTTTTTGGGTAAATCCTTTGAACGTCTTTCATCCTCATTAGCTCACTTTACGTGGCTGATTACTCTGCGTTCTGCGGTTATTTCGGTACTAAATGACTGGGATTGTCAGGAAATGTCAATTACTTGCTGTTGAGTCGGAGGATTCACTCAAGTTGTACTGAAATTTAGTGTGATCCCTGAATGTCTCTGTGTTTCACTGCATATGTTATGTTTACTGTGGTACTGATTCAGGCAGATGATTTTTTTTTGTGGTTCTCAGGTGAAAGTAATTCCCAACGAAGGCAAGAAGACCTTCTTTGTGACCTATGTCCCTAAAGTAATGGGCCCTCACAAGGTAGCGTGGTCCCGCCACTTGGAATATACCAGTAATATGTACTAAGGAGCAGATGTTAAATAAATGAAAACATAGTATAACATTTACATACATTTATGACACGTTGCCTATTTGTGTTGCCGCTTTTTATAAACTGTCTTTCCTGGATATTTTTTCCATAAGTCTGGATACATGTGAGTTTACGTTTTTTTTACGTAAATCGAGAGCTGCAAGTATAGCTGTAGATGCATTACACTCAATTGATTGGCTGTAAAACTTGTTATTCTTTTTGTGACCTATGGCAACAACTAAAGCAATACTGCACTACTTGGGCGAAGGTGTGCGGACTCCCCTGTTAATTAAAGGGATTGTCTAATTACGCCGCATCCATTGCTGATACAGGTGTATGATCAGGCACAGAGTCACACAATCTCCTGCAACAAACGTTAGCAGCGTAATGGGTTGTACAGAAGAAGTTAGTGACCTTCCATCATTGGCCCATCATTGTCTGCCATCTTTCACCATCTAGTCCTAGACCTGGTCGACTGCTAGTGAAGTGATAATAATGCTGAGACAACTGGGAGCAAATCCAGTTGTGAAGTGTTTGGCCAGGCAGTGACCTGATCACCCAACCTCAGTACCCCACCTGAATGGCAGTAAATCCCACCAATGAGGTTCTACCATCTAATAGAAATGAGATGTTGTAAATCCACATACTTTTGGCCATATAGCGTGCTCCTTGTTTTGTGTGACGCTTTATAAGGCCAGTGTGTCACTCCTATGCGGTTCCTGACCCCTGGCTGCTGCACTTCCTGTCTTGTAGGTGACAGTGCTGTTTGCCGGACAGCAGATTCCCAAGAGTCCATTCGAGGTGAACGTGGACAAGGCCCTGGGAGATGCCAGCAAGGTTACTGCAAGGGGTCCTGGCCTGGAACCGTTGGGCAACGTTGCCAATAAGCCGACCTACTTCGACATCTACACCGCAGGTCTGCGTCCCAAAGAGGAGGCTTACGCTTTCAAAACTTACGGTCCAGCTATTTCCGAAAGCTTTGCGGTAAAGTCGACGTGCCAAGTTTCCGCTGCTATGGCTTAGTCATAGGGCAGTGCGAATAAGCGACCCCAGCATGAAGCGGTAAACATTCCTGTCCGTCTCGCGAAATTTAATGGTGTCCTTCCAATGGTTGAAACTCGCGGTTGCCAAAAACACAGATTTTATAGAAACATTCCCAGGGAGTTTGAAGATTGATTAATGCCGCTAACACCAGGTCTGTCGCTGAGATGGTGACCTTTCTCTCTCTGACAGGGGCTGGCATCGGTGATGTCACCGCCTCCGTCAAGGACCCCCAGGGCAGCATGAACACGGTGGAAACCATGCTGGAGGACAGGGGTGACAGCATGTTCCGGTGCACCTACAAACCCGTCCAGGCCGGCCCGCATGCCATATCCGTCACCTTTGGGGGCATGGCCGTTCCCAAGAGCCCTTTCACCGTCAACGTCGGTCCAGGTATCCTTTCCCCTTAGAAACTTCTAGAAACGTCCTGCTGGGAAAAGCCCAAGAGACATTATTCCTAATGCGTTTCAGAACTAAACCCTTTGGAGTGTCTAATAGTTTGAGCCGTGATAAATCTGTGCGACAGTTGTGGTTGCCGGTTGCTTGCCATGTGTGAGGAGCATAGTTTGTACCAATTAAGTCCTCTGTTGTTGCGGTGATGCAGCATAATATTGGGAAGATGCAGCAGCGTATTAATGACTCCCATGCCTGCCCTCCGGCGGTCGTCTACATCTTCCAGGATCAAGACAGATGACGCGCATCCTTACAATGGCAGCGAACGTCATCCTCTATCGACATCAGAACATCAATATCACGTGCGGTGTCTAAACGGGGGGAGGGGGTCGCGGAACGAGGGAAGGAAAAACCAAACGGGGGTGGCTTTCTGCTCGAGAGCTCTGCGGGTGTTAATCTCACCCAGATGCAGCGGGTCTCATCTGCTGTCTCTTAAACAGTTTATTCATTGGGTCGAGGGTGCAGAGAGCAGGCAGCACGGTAATGGTTTGTCCCGCATGCCAATGAACCATCACCAGCGTGGACCCTGGCTTTTAAAAACACTTTAACACCCCTCAGCTTGGCGTGTTCCTGCATCCTTGCTTTGTGTTTTTAATTAAACTCGCAGAACAAGCCTTCACTTCGCATGTTAGACAGCGGTGCGTCTGCTTGAGGTGTGAAATGTTAAGAACAGGTAATGAGTGTTGTGCACCCCACATGCCCAGTGACTTAACATCGTGGACATGCTGACTTCACAGTGGGCTCGTAAAACGCCAAATTCCTGCTCTCTGAGGCTGCTTTTCCACACCGGGCGGACGTTTAAAAAAAAAAAATAAATAAATAAATAAAAAAATCTTTCAGCGTCACCTTTTAAACCAGGTTTCCGTAAATAAAAGCTCCTGTTAAGGCAGAACCGGTCTGCAGCAGGGGTCAGTTTTATTTAATTTAAGTATTTGACACAGATGTAGCGTAGTGTGATCGCGCTTGCAGAGGTGTATTCACCTCGCAGCCTTTCTCAGGTCAATGATGAGCCAATGAGGATAGCAGAACCTTTGTGTGGCATGATTCTGGCTTTAAAAGGACCTTCCAACCTCTAACTTTACCTTTAAAGTCGAGCGTATTTTGTCCTTTGTATACAATGTCTGTATGGTACAAAATTTTTTTTATTTTTTTTTTGCCCGAACACCAGTGCCGTTATAGGTGTTATAGGATGCCAGCCAGCCGCTCCATAAACATGCCATTGACGGTGGCCAGTCTTTCCAGTGCCGTGCTTGGCAGAATATTGGTTGCTGCCCTGGAACTTCATCCCGGTTTGCCAGTAAAAATGCAGACTGCGGGAAGGTTCTGGTCCCTGTTGGTGGTGCACTGGAGACTGGTACACTTTCCTCGGCTAGACAGGCTGCAATGCAGCCCCTCCTTTCGGGTCTATAGGAAGCGTGGGCTCCTAGGCATGCGGGCGCACTGGGGCAGCTGCCTTCCGCTTTCTGGTCTTTGCCAGTGTGCAGGGCTGAGGCATGAATAATTTACTCATAGTGATTCGGACTTAGTGCCATTTATACAAACAGAGACATACTAGAAGGTGTTAGTTTCCACATATCGCATCATGCTCTTCTTAAGACGCACATATAGAGGTGAGAGTCAGGCTTTGGGGTCTGTCTGTCCAGCACCCCTGAAGCATTTTTCAGGGAGTTAAGGACCTTGCTCAGGGGGCCAATGGAGAGGTGTAACCTGCTGAGCCACACACAGCCCCCCTTGCTCGCCCCAAGCTGACACAATGGTTGTCAGTTGGCTCAGGCATCTCGCCTGGCTGGTTTTAGGACTTTTACTGTGGCAGCTTGTCTTAAGCCCCCACACCCACCCCTTTTACAGCTTCCAGCCCCAATGCCTGTCGTGCTACCGGTCGCGGGTTGCAGCCCAAGGGCGTCAGGGCGCACCAAGTGGCGGACTTCAGGGTGGACACCCGCAGCGCTGGCAGTGGCGACCTAAAGGTCGCAGTCAAAGGACCTAGTAAGTGATTCCCCGCTGCCACTCTTTTTGTGGGCTTTCTTGTTGGTGGTGGGGTTGGTTAGGTAGGCCGTACCATGAGTGGATGAGGTGGGGGCTGCAGCTTGTTGTTCTGGTTGATTTAATGACCTCTTCTGGCTGCCGTTAGGAAGGTATTTAGATAAGTGCCTGAGGGATTAGGGTGTTTTGTGTGATGTGTATTAACTTCTTCCCAAATCTGCCAGAGGACGTAGATGAGCCTGTCAAGGAGAAGGACAGTCTGGATGGGGTCCATGCCTTTGAGTATTACCCACTTGTGCCAGGCAAGTACGTGGTAGCCATCACATGGGCCAGCCAGCACATTCCCAAGAGGTGAGTCTCCACTGTTCCCTTTTCCCATAATGCACCACTCACACACCAGCTTTATTTCAGTCTTGGTGTGGGTCTACCATTTACGCCCTATAAATACCTATCATTTGTGTTTGCAGTTAGGTAGTCGCTTAGCAATTCATGCATTTGCGTGCAGGTTGTTCTTGTTTTAAAATCTATTTAGGTGATTTTAAAAGCTTATTTGTTTTTGGTGACATGTTACTTAAAGCAGTCATCATAATGCATTATAGACACCTTCATAATGCATTATAGACACCTTCATAATGCATTATAGACACCTTCATAATGCATTATAGACACCTTCATAATGCATTATGATGGTCAATACAAGCAATTATGATGTGTTATGAAGGTATTTATAGTGCATTGTAGAGGAGAGCTTCGAGTATTCATAATGCATTATAAACACAGTTGTATGCCTTTTTATAAAGTTATAGCCATATTAGTAATACCTTCATAATGCTTTATGAATATATCTATAATACATTATGATGACTTATTTAAAATGTTACTGTATATTTGCTTTCTCTCAAGTTTCAATATTTTATCGTAATGTGTTCAGAGGAACGCAGTGAAATTCTTGTGCCACAGTTACATGGAAGGGGGACATTAGGGCAAAGAGCAACATGGTACAGGACAGACAGCAGTACAGTATGGGACAGACAGCAGTACAGGACAGTATGGGACAGACAGCAGGACAGGACAGTATGGAACAGACTGCAGGATAGGACAGTACAGGACGGGACAGACTGCAGGACAGGACAGGATAGAGAACAGCGCAAGGCAAAGAGTCCGATAATTAATACATAGGATACAATAGCTTACTAGAATGTCGCTGAGAGCAAAAAGGTGATCCTAGGCCTTGTGCATGTGTGTGCCAGGATGGTAGCAGGAAGGGTGGGAGAGGAAGAGCAACCGGATGTACTGGGGGGGTGTATGCATTACATCATTTACTCGTGGGGGTGGGGGCCCCAAAGAGCTGGACCAGAGAGGGGAGTTCAGCAGACAGGCTTGGGAGTGTTGCGTGTCAGTGCCGTTGATGGGCTTGATCCATGTGCGGCAGATTTCTCAAGCTGTGTCACCACAACGCTAGTCTGAACGCGTCAGTTTTTGCTACCTGTTTGCATTGGAGAGGGCATGCGGGCGGTTGTTCTATGGTGCCAGAATCCACCTTGCAGGCGTCCTGTTCCCAGAGATGGATGCATTTTTAAAATCCCTCCTCACCTAAGTAAGGTGTTCCTTGTTTGTTGCCTCCTACCTCTGAATCCTTGCGCGCCAGGTGTGATTAACCCAGGGACGTGGTGTATTTGTGCCCGGGCGTGACTGTTGCCATGGCGCTCGCTTTGTGGCACTGCTTGGGGTCGGTGCTGACCTCATAGCTGTGCCGCTGTCACCGCTCATCATCTGCTCATTTATTCATCGCTCCAGGGAAACGTGCACAAAGAACTACTAGGGTGCTGTGAAGCGTGTTCATCTGTCAAACTATAGTTCCTGGGAGCTGCTGATGACTCGTGTCGCATTTCCCACAGAAACCGAGCCATGAGGGCCAAAGGATCTAAATCATCTCCTGTCAAGACCTCAAAAAGCAGAAAACGCAATAAAACTCCTGACCTTTTATAGTCAAGTCTGTGTCATAATGCCTTTTGTTATAACTCACACTCATTGTGATAACAATTAATTAGCTGCCATAACTTCCATAGGTACCTTTCCACATTAACTGCGCTTTTACTTGGGCTGCTTTTAAAAAAAACAAAAAAATTATGCTTGCTGCTTCGGTCCCAGAAGGATTTTGGGAGTTAAGGGCCCTACGGTGAAATCCGACTCCAGGATTAGAACCAATGACCTTCCTCTGAGGTACACACCAGCAGCATTTGTAAGGACAGAGGGAAGCTGTATGTTGACCCTGTGAAGCCTGCTAGCCTTTTGGATGTATAACAGCCGGTTAGCCTAGTCTCCCACACCCGTCTGCTTTTATCTATGCTCAGGGTACCAGCTGGCAGATTCCCTTAACTATCTCTAAACGCTCCACTTTTTGTGTTCAGTGTTAATTCTGGCTTTCGACAATACACGCAACACCCATGCGGTAATGCGCATTAAACTGCCGCCAAAGTGTTAGATCTACAAAGACTGCAGTGGATTGTTGCCAGATGGGTATGATGAACTGCTGAAGTGTACTGGTTAGGGGGTGAGTGTCATCAGTACTGGCGAAATTGTGCAAGCTGGTAGACTAAAGTGAAATAAAGAGGCAGTGTTGTGTAACTGGTGTGCTCCCCACCACAGAGATGCAGCACGATACTTTTTTATTTTTATGTATTTATTTTATTTAAATAATTTGATCTGCGACTGGGTTAGGAGTGTCTTCGGATTCAAAGCAGTTCAAGTATAGGTGGGACACATGGCCAGGATTATTGTTTCTGGGGCCTGATTCAAAAAGGCACTTTGGGGTCTTACTGTCCCACCCTCAGATGTTTTAAAAACTGAATGAATAGCTTGTGAGTTGAGTCAGAATATCATAGCTAGCAAAACGTGCTGCTTCAGCATCTCTAAAAAAAAGGAGTCTGTTTATTTAGCATTAACTGCAGATGCACGGCTTGAGAGGTGGCAAACACCAGCTTTAATGACACGTATGTCATTACATAGTATAGTATAGAATGGCAGCAGCTGGGCGTGTCTGATCCTACCCATTGATTTTCATTTTCTTGCAGCCCATTTGAAGTCCATGTGGGTCCTGAGGCCGGTCCGCAGAAGATCCGAGCCTGGGGGCCAGGTTTGGAAGGCGGCATTGTGGGCAAGTCGGCTGACTTCGTGGTGGAGTCTGTGGGCTCAGACGTTGGCGTGCTTGGTGAGTCACGGCCGCCCCCCACCCACCCACCCGTTCCGGCAGAGCTCTTTAACTGAGGGTGGAAGCGCCTCTTCAGAGGGAAGACCGAAGTGACCAGCGGAGGGCCCTTGCTCACTGTCTCTCTGTGGCCGGAATCGCAGGCTTTGCTATCGAGGGCCCGTCGCAGGCGAAGATCGAGTGCGAGGACCAGAATGACGGCTCATGCGATGTGAAGTACTGGCCCACGGAGCCGGGCGAGTACGCCGTGCACGTGATGTGTGACGACGAGGACATCGAGGACAGCCCCTTCATGGCCCTCATCGGCCCCAACAGTGACGGCTGGACCCCCCACAGGGTGAGAACTGCTGCCCTCCTCAGCCTTGTCGATCTGAGTGCAGGAGTCCGAGCCCCTAAAGCTCCACTTTAAAAATCACCTAAGTAGATCTTCCTTGGTCCTTCAAACCGTTGGCCGTTGGAATCTGCAGTGAGTCACCCTGTGGCGCAGGTGGGGGGCCTGAACCACTTAGGCACAGTCACAGCACATTCATTCGTTCACTGCAAAACACTGTTTATTTCTGAGCTGTTACCATGCAATTCTGTGCAATACTTTTTTGACGTTCTTTATTTTTATGGTCTGTTAAAAGTAAATAACTTTTTATTGTCTTAATGTCTAAATGTCTGTTTTACAGTGTAATTATGTACTTTACATGTGCAATATCCTTTGGCATTAATTAAGTCTCTGTTTGTGCTGCTGTGTTTTCTTAATGTGGTACTGGTTCTTGTGTGAGTTGCATCTTCTGCATGTTCTCCAGGTGAAAGCCTATGGTCCTGGCCTGGAGAAGACTGGCTGTATCATTAATAAAGTGGCAGAGTTCACTGTGGACACTAAAGACTGTGGGAGAGCACCGCTGAAAATCTTTGCTCAGGTGAGGCTGACTCCTCTCTTGGGTCTTGTTTTGACTTGGAGAGAAAGGTAAAGCTGTTAAAGGGGGCATGGACTTGAGTAGCAAAATGACATCATTCGACAGATGGAGAGGCAAGGGTCTTCTTCCTACCTTACTTCCCACCTTCCCTACTTCCTTTATTTCCTTCCTAACTTCCTTCCTTCCTTCCTAGAATGCCATGATCTTATTCCATGTCAGTCTTGGCCCTCGGTTTTGTAACAGGTCTCTGAAGTGTCCTACCTTTGCTGACTGCCCTCCCTCTCTACCCTGTAGGATGCTGACGGCTCCCCCATTGACGTGAAGGTGAAGAACATGGGGGATGACACTTACGCCTGTAGCTACACCCCCGTCACCGCCATGAAGCACACGGTGGCCGTGGCCTGGGGCGGAGTCTGTGTGCCCAACAGCCCCTTCAGGGTAGGTGGACTAAACGGGGAAGTCGGACGGTCCTATAGATGTGTGGCTATCCAGGGTTTCTGAACTGAAGAGTCATCAGTCAATCAGGTTTTCAGCTCTCAATGCAAACCGTGATTCTGGTGACTTGTTGGCTTCCCTCCACTTCTCGTGATCTGAGAGACGACGAAGAGCGAAAATCCCTCAGAGTGATTTAAGATTCTGACACCCGAAACGAATCGCAAGGTGAAGTAGCCAATGATTAGTTGACAGTGGAAAAAGGTCAAATCATTTGTCACGTTTTTTTTTCACATCAGTTGACGCTCGGTAGAGTGCAGCTGGGGGAAAAACTCAAAGTCCACAGCAGAGTGACAAGATCAAAGAAATATGAAACAAGTAGAACAAACAAAAAGGCGTGATAATACAAAAAAAACCTGAGTAATAATAAATATTGTGCTATTTAAAAGAGAACTAAGTACAAGTACGTCAAAGGCTGTGATTTTGCTGGCAAGGTCATGGCGACGGCTACAGAAATGACCCACGACTAAGATGACGCGTTACTGTGCTCTCGTGGCAGGTGAATATCGGGAAGGGAAGTCACCCCAACAAGGTGAAGGTGTTTGGGCCAGGAGTGGAGAGGTTGGGCCTCAAAGCCAATGAGCCCACACACTTCACCGTGGACTGCACCGAAGCTGGAGAAGGTAACCTGCGCCTCTGCCTCTGGTCTTGGGTTCTGAGGTCCTTCTCCCATCTGTCTCAGTACATTGCTGACTAGGATGGACTGAACGCCTGTTAAAGGCGGCTTACAGAAACACTGAAGACGTAACTTGCGATTTAATGGAATGTTTTTTTTTTTTTTTTTTTACCCAGGGGATGTCAGCGTAGGCATCAAATGTGATGCCAATGTTATCAGTAACAAGGAGGAAGACATTGACTTTGACATCATCCCCAACGCGAACGACACCATCACCGTGAAGTACACACCACCGGGAGCTGGACGATTCACCATCAAAGTGCTGTTTGCCGGGCAGGTGGGTCTTTCCAGTCATAATACCAGAATGAGTAGGATGGAACCCAAGTATAAGCAGAGGCCGTATACCATGTTTAATGTTGTCATGAATGCACCGGTGCTGAACTTGGCTTGCGTCTGGAATGTGTCATTCTTTAACTTCTGTATGATATGGAGAGGTAGGAAGCCAGGGACTCTCTAACCTTCTGTCGCTGCCATTCTCTCCTGTCTGAAGGAAGTCCCACTCAGTCCCTTCCGGGTGAAAGTTGAGCCGTCGCATGACGCCTCTAAGGTGAAGGTGGATGGACCGGGCCTTGCCCGTACAGGTGACATCCCTCCCTCTCTGCTGCTGCGATTTAAAATCGACTTGGTTAGATGGTCCTTAGGGACCTGCAGCTTGTCAGGATGCTAAGCCGGCAGGCTTCGTCGGGAAGTCTCTGTTTCTCGTTGTAAAGCTGCAGCGGCCAGATATTTAGAACTCCTCCCTCCCGGGACAGGTGTAGAGTGCGGGAAGCCCACGCACTTTACGGTCTACACCAAGGGGGCGGGCAAAGCCCCCCTGGATGTCCAGTTCGCCGGCGCTGCCAGAGGAAAGCCCGTCCAGGACTTCGAGGTCATCGACAACTACGATTACTCCCACACTGTCAAGTACACGCCAGTCCAGCAGGTAGGACAAGATGTAACTATGGAATCCAGGCTCTGCTTGTGCCTTGTTTTGATTAGCGTCTTGGGAAACTCAGACATCCTGTTCTCAACAAAAAAATGCAGTATTATGCGTTTCCTGTGCATGTCGTCAAACAAATGTGTAAAATGAAGAAAAGTAGCTGGAGGAGAGGCAGTTCCAGCCTGACCGAGTTGATTTGAGTTAATTGGTTGTGCTCTCGGGGCAAAAAGCCCCCCCGCCAAGGAAATTAGTCTGCCACCATGGGTAACGGGATGTTTTGGGTTTGTGTGTTTGTCTCCAGGGGGAGTTGGCCATTGCAGTTACATTTGGAGGTGACCCCATTCCCAAGAGCCCTTTCACTGTAGGGGTAGCAGCTCCACTGGACCTTGGCAAGATTCAAGTGAATGACCTGGAGAGCAGTAAGTGGTCTCCATCGCTGGGCTTGTGCCAGGCTGCCCCCTCTAGGCGCCGCACATTTCACAGTCACTTCTATCCAAAGCCACGTACATTCTTTTGAGGAAGCAAGATCAGCCAGCCCAATGAGCAATTGGGGTTAAGGGCCTTATTCAAGGGCTCAGTGGTGAAATCATTCTGCTGGCCCTGGGATTTAAATATACAACCTTCCGAGTACAGGCCCAGCGCCCGAACCCGGAGCCACACATCGTCTTCTAGACACATTTATAAACATGTGCTGTCTTCACAATCACAGTGGGTGTTTTAAAATGTTTTTTTTGCTTTATCTTTATTTATCACACAGGACAAAAATATGGAGCCATAGAATTCTATCATTTCTTTCTTTTCATCACAAATTTACCTCCATCATAAAATTGGTGTTTTTGATAAAGCTGTGAATTGTGCTTTTGTTTGTTTGTTTGTTTGTTTCTGTGTGTGTGTGTGTGTGTGTGTGTGTGTGCGCGCTTGTAATTATTACATTGTAGGGACCAGAATTCCCCGCAATTTGATAAAAACGTGTAAGTTTTTTTTTTTTATACCTTGTGGGGACATTTTTTCAGTCCCCACAAAGGGAAACTCAGTTTTCTAAAAATGTAACTGCAATAAAAGAAAACTAAAAATGGCAGAAGTGTTGTATTTTGTTGGGTGAGTTAGGGTTAGGGCTGGTAGGGGTTATAATTGTCATACTTAGGATTAGGGTGTAGAAAACTCAGATATGAGTACAAAATTCTGTGTCCATATTTGTGTGTTAGGGGTGCAGGTTGGCCAGGACCAGCAGTTTGCAGTCAACACCAAGGGGGCTGGTGGCCAGGGCAAGCTGGACGTGAAGATCAGCAGCCCATCTAACAAGGCCGTGCCCTGCATGGTGGAGCCACTGCCAGGGAAAGAGAGCAGCTTGGTGAAATACATCCCCAAGGAGGAAGGCGTCTATGCTGTGGATGTCAGCTATGACGGCAGCCCTGTGCCAGGCAGCCCCTTCCCCGTGGAGGCCTCGCTGCCCCCAGACCCCACCAAGGTAGATGAAGCTTTATCCTGGGCCGTACTATGAGTTGAAAGGAGTGCAGCCCTGGTACAGTTTTATTCCTCAATGCACAAACAACGTTAATGTAACCCCAGTGGTACAAAACTTCCTCAGAGGTCATTTCTGTACCTTAAAAGATACATTCACCTACAGCTAAGGTACAATAGCCAGATCCTTGGGGATACAGCCCCAGTGATGAGTGATTGTATCCTCAAAGGTACAGAATGGTACTTTTTTCTGGCAGTGTGGGAGCGAGGTGGTTTTGTTTGATGAGAGGGGAGGGTAACTTGGAAAACCTATAGGCCAACTTTAGCTCTTGGTTACCTGACGAACCTAAGCGAATGTTGCGTTTGGTCAGGTTCTGGATCAGAAACGAAACCTTTTCCATTTCCCTCAGGTAAAAGCCTATGGTCCAGGTCTGAAGGGTGGTCTGGTTGGAAAACCGGCCGAGTTCACGATTGACACAAAAGGCGCGGGCACCGGTGGCCTGGGACTCACCGTGGAGGGTCCCACCGAGGCCAAGATGGAGTGCTCAGACAATGGGGACGGCACCTGCTCCGTGTCCTACCTTCCCACCGAGCCCGGGGAGTACCTCGTGAACATCCTCTTTGAGGAAGTCCAGATCCCTGGCTCACCATTCCATGCAGATATACAGATGCCCTATGACCCCACTCGGGTGGTGGCCACCGGACCTGGACTGCTGCGAGGGAAGGTGGGCGAGACGAGCACCGTGAACGTGGATTGTTCGAAGGCCGGGCCTGGTGTACTCACTATGGAGGCGACGTCCGACTCTGGCTCCGTGGCTAAGACCAACGTGCTGGACAACAAAGATGGCACCTACACCGTCACATATGTGCCCCTCACTGCCGGCATGTATACCCTTCTGCTTAAATACGGAGGCAAGACTGTGCCCAACTTCCCCGCTATGGTTCAGGTGGATCCGGTTGTTGATACCAGCAAGGTGAAAGTATTTGGACCAGGGGTGGAAGGAACCGGTATGTCATTTTAAATTCTGACTTCTATTGACTTCTATTGAGTTTTTCCATTTTGTGACCTTGAAACCAATATGAATTACTTACTGTGGTAAATCTTATTTCTTATTTTTTTTTCGTTAGAGATGGGCCTAACTGATATTAAAGCTATATCTCCATAAAATCTTCTTGCAATTTTGACAGTATGTCCCATACTTCTAGGTGAATTGAGAGAGCAAGTGATTTTCTTCATTAGAGTAATGATTAATGATGTGATTTTCACATATATATATATATATATATATATATATATATATATATATATATATATATATATATATATATATATATATATATATATAATATAAAATCCAAAAAAAATGGAATTTAGAAAAAAGAACGGAATTTATAGGCGCCTCCTGATGTTTTTTCTGCTTATGACCTTGAGGGGGTAATAGAGGCTGGTTTCGTGATTTTTATTTTATTTTATTTTATTTTATTTATTTATTTATTTATTTATTTATTTATTTGCTGGATCTGTGGATGTAGCTGCGATTTGAGGGTTTAGTGCTTGTGTGTCCCCCCCGCCCCCCCCAGGAGTGTTCCGGGAAGCAACCACCAGCTTCACCGTGGACGCCCGTCCCCTGACCAAAGCTGGCGGAGACCACGTTAAGGCCCTGGTCCGGAGCCCTTCAGGTGCTCCTGCTGACTGCCTGGTGACCGACAACTCTGACGGGACGTATGGAGTGGAATACACACCGTTTGAGAATGGTATGACAGGCGAGGAGCTTTAAAGCCTGAATCGCATGATGAAAGCTCCCTGTTCCTCATGCACGCTTGACTGTGCCCCTACGTCTCACCATGACAGGCGTGCACAGCGTTGAGGTGCTCTACGATAAAACTGCCGTTCCAAAGAGCCCCTTCCGAGTGGATGTGACGGAGGGCTGTGACCCCACCCGTGTGATTGCCAAGGGCCCCGGGCTCCAGGAGGCCCTGACGGAGAAACCCAACAACTTCTCCATTATCACCAGGTGAAGTCGCCTGATGCTGCTGTTGTGTCGAACTGTGGAATGAGTTAGCTGTTGGGAAGTAGATATGATTAAGGAGGTTTTTTCACTTATAAGATTTATGTATCTTGAAGGGGGGCTGGCATTGGTGGCTTAGGCATCACTGTGGAAGGACCATCAGAATCCAAGATGTCCTGCAAGGATAACAAGGATGGAAGCTGCAATGTGGAATACACCCCTTATGTTCCCGGGCTGTATGACGTCAACATTACGTACGGAGGAAACCATATTCCAGGTAGGCTACAGACATTGGTATATTGCCAAAACCACTACACATGAGGTTAAAGAAGGTAAGTATGAATATGAGGTTGAATTTAGATGTTGTTTTGAGATGAATGACCAGCTCCTTGGTTGAGTGTTGCGGGTAAGCAGGTGTTGGGAGTCGCCTCACCCTGGTGCTGATGCTCTTGTTCTGTAGGAAGTCCCTTCAAGGTACTAGCAAAAGATGTTGTGAACCCCAGCAAGGTGAAGGTCTCTGGCCCGGGTGTGAGCTCCGCAGTCCGAGCCAAGATCCCACAGTCCTTCACTGTTGACTGCAGTAAGGCGGGCGTGGCCCCGCTCTCCGTGGCAGTGATGGCACCCAAAGGTAAGTCTGGCGACACCAGCCCACTTTTATGTTTAATGGTTCGTGGAAATGTGAACGAGTATCGTGAACTGTGCAGCTAACCGTGTTATCACTTCAGTACAATCTAACAGACATGGTCGTTAAGAATTGTGACTTAAACCGGCGTAACCTGTCCCCCCCGTGATGGCATGTCACATGTCATCCGATCCTGTGATATGGACGCCCATGAATGCGATTCACGGGGGTTGATGCTGAAGGTTTTGTGTTCTAGCGGATGATGTGGAAGCCCAGCCTTGGCGCAGTCCCCTGAAAGCCTTTACAGACCTCTTTAAGGCCGAGCCGAAGGACTCGGGGACAGGTCTGTGGCCCGGTCTACATCTGACCGCCACATGGGCGAGGGTGCTTTAGCGTGAGCTCTGTCAGAAGGGCCCGCCAGAGAAAAGGGCCTTTCGAGTTTCTGTCTCGCTTATGAAAATCTTTCTGTCGCTTCCTGTCTGCTAGCGCACAGTTGCTGATCTGATGGTGCAGAGGGCATGAGGTTGAGTAGGACAAAGGGAATCGCTCTCTCGTTCGGCATATGCAAGCCGGAACGAAGGGTTTTTCTGAGGGAAAATGCCAAGAGTACTCTGAGGTCAGGAATACGGTTTAAGGGCTATGTTGAGTCATCGCTGTGTCTTCCTAAGGGCTCTCATGCTTCAGTTGCCATGAGGGTGAAGGCCTGCTTTTCCCTCGCTGGGCTGGGTGGCTCTCCTGCATGCTCCTCCCGCTGTGACCCGGATCTGCTTGTGGTTCAAACATCCCCCGGACTCGCTGCGCCACCTTGAGTGCCCTAAATACAGTGCAGGGTACATCATCTGACCTGTGCATGTTCTCCGAGGCTGCCACAGAAGTTTTATCAACCCATGTGAACGGTAGCGTCATGATGGCGACCAAGCATAACCAACAAGTCTGATGTTCGTCGTTGGTGGACCACTTAGTAGAATGACGACTCCCATGACTGTTTATGAGGTCACTGTTGCTCTCTCTACTTGCCTTATTGTCTGAGAGGTTCCATCAGTTAGCCAGGAGGCAAGTAAATCGAGTTTCCCTGCAAATTGCCTGTTAGAAAATGGTTGGTCCATCTAGATAGAGAAGCAAGTCTGTTGCCAGGCATAGAAAGCGCCCAGATAGGAGGCAGGGAGACTGACCAGCGAAAGTACCGAGGCCAGGTTGTTTTGTGTCCTCGAGTGGCAGCTTCTGTCAAACCCCTCTGGATTTTGGATGGGTGCATTTTGTGGTCCATTTGTAATCGCAGGAAATGTCTACAATAAGGCTGCCATTGCAAGGCTTCAGGAGCGACCATTATCCTCAGTGGACTCAAGAACATAAATGCATACCTGTAAATTCTGTTCCACTGCAATTGTGTTTTTTAATATGGAGGCAATAGCCACCACACTGGCTAAACCCTCCATTAAAACACCCTGGGGATAAAGTAGCTGAATGTGCTCTTTTCAACACCAGTGTATTTTCAAATAAAAGGAAGCAAATTGCGGTTTTTATTAAAACCAGGAAAATCAATTATCAGTGCATTTTGTTTTGAGATGTTCTGGTGCCCCCCCTCCCATGCTCAAAATCAGTGGGATGAAATCTAAGAGTGCAGAGGGTAATCAAGTTGTGCAGACTGCATGCTTAGCTTGATTGAATTCTACACCAGTTGCATGTATTGGAAGTATAATCCATAGAGTGCCTTAATTGGCGTAAAATTGACTTTCACTTTGCATTACAAATCTGAATCCCTGATGCCAGGGTTTCCCAACCCAGTCCTCAGGGGACCCCCCCCAAACACATTTTTGTTCCCTCCCAGCTCCTGACCCACCCACACCATGTTTGGCTCAGGTGTGAGGGGAGCTGGGAGGGAGCAAAAATATAGACTGTCTGGGGGGGTCCCTGAGGACTGGGCTGAGAAACACTGCTATGGTGTGCATGGTGAACACAGATGGTGTGCTGGTCCACAGGGATGGCCGAGCCAGTGCAGGTGACGGACAATGGGGATGGGACGCACACTGTGGCCTACACCCCATTGGTGGAAGGACCGCACTCTGTGGTGGTCAAGTATGCTGACCAGGAAGTGCCTCACAGGTGAGTGGCCAACCAGCTTCTATCCTCTTTTCATTCAGTTTCATTTGTCCCATTTGACTCTTTCCCTCGCTTGACCCGCATTGTCACCTGTGATCCTTGCAGTCCCTTCAAGTTCCGTGTGTTGCCCACCCACGATGCCAGCAAGGTGCGTGCCAGCGGGCCCGGCCTGAGCACTGGGCTGCCCGCCAGCCTGCCAGTGGAGTTCACCATCGACGCCAAGGACGCTGGAGAAGGTCAGCTGTCTGTGCAGATCACGGTGAGCGTGAACCTCCCGGTGCTTTACTGAAGACCCTTGTGCTAATAACTCCCACAGTTAATTCCCCAAGAATATAGGTGACTGGAAACCTTGATTATCAGCTTAAGATGCTAAACTCCCTCCTATCACACAAAGTTTGCTAGCGATAATTCCTGCTGCCAGCATGTTTTCAAAACATACTTTTTCTGGAATACTTGGAAGATTTCCACCAGACATAGTATTCGACTTGGTACAGAGATCTCTGCAAGAAGACACTCTTCTCACAAATGCTGTTAATCTTCACATGCTTGCATTCGAGACACGGCGCCTGCCACTAGTGGTGTGAAAAGGGCTGTAATGAAGCGAGCAGGGTGTCCAATTGGGGGGCCAAACAGCCCCCGGGTTTCCCATGTAGTAGGCATCTGCACTGAGGTCATTTCTCTGGAGAAAAATTAACCCCAATATTTTTCGCAATTGTAGCAGTTAAAGCATTCCCAAATGTATGACCCCCCCCCCCCCCCACTGTAAATATTTGAAATCTGGACTCTCCAACCCCGCTTGGCACCTCACACAAATTCATAACTGTTCTCAGTCATCTTGTCCCTGAGGATCTTGCTGGATAGCTAAGTCTGAATGTTCTATCATGGATTTGGTTTCCCAGGACCAGGAAGGTAAACCGAAGAAGGTCAGTATCCATGACAACCAGGACGGCACGTACCGTGTGTCTTACATTCCGGACAAGGTTGGCCGGTATACCATCGTCATCAAGTACGGGGGTGACGAGATCCCAACCTCACCGTACCGCATCCGTGCCACCGCAGTCGGTGATGCCAGCAAGTGTACCGTCGCAGGTATGGAGAACATCCACCTCCGTTATGGGTCTTGCTACCAGAAGCTGAACTTTTAAGGTCTAGTGGGGTGTCGGATCTTAACTGGGTGAAGCAGTTTTCAGAGCAGGTTTTGAAAGTCTACGTCTACGTCCTCAGGTACCGGCCTTGGCCCAGTCATTGGCATCGGAGAGGAGGTGGGCTTCATGGTGAACACAAAGGGGGCTGGCAAGGGCAAGGTCTCCTGCGTCATCGTCACCCCAGACGGAGAGGAGGTGGAAGCAGAGGTCATCGAGAATGAAGACGGCACCTTTGATATCTTCTACACAGCCCCCAGGCCGGGAACGTACGTGGTCTACGTACGCTTCGGGGGAGAGAACATTCCCCGCAGTCCCTTTAAAGTCACGGTGAGAGAGAGTACCGGGTTCTGTGCATGAAGTACCTGTGGAATTCTATGTGCGATGCCAATTCTGTAGGATTTGTTTTAGCTTCGCGGTAGCTGCACCAAAACGTCGGAATGATGGGCCATTGCCTGAGGGAAGCTCCATCTCTTGTTTTTAAATCTCGCTTAAAAACCCACTTTTACTCGCTGGCTTTCGATCCAGTGTATCGTGCTGACTGAGACTCTTCTGTTTTGTTTTCGTTGTTGATTTTCTCTTTTGCTTTTATTTGCTTTTGGTTGTGTTTTTTGTTTGTATTTGTTATATGACGTTCAGTACTTTGGTCAGCCAAGTGGTTGTTTTTATAAGTGCTTTATAAATAAATTGGTATTGGTATTAGCTTATGGGTACAATTCCTGCAAACCCTTAAAGTGTCTGAAAAGTGTTTGAAAATAATCACTAACGGTCACCCCCCCCCCCCACCAGGCTATGGATGAACCTGCCCTGGTGGCTCAGCAGTCCGTCCAGCAGCAGCAGCAGGCCGCCCCGGGGGCCGCACCCCCTGGCTTCCAGTCCTGGGTACACACTCCCTCCCTTCCTCCTTTTCTCTGTAAACTGCTCTCATAATCTCATTCCTGTCCCTCTTGACTCGCCCGTCGCCGGTGGACCCTTACCATTCTCCTCAGGTTCCTGTAACTCTGTTTGTCTGTCCAGCTTACACTCTTAGGCAGGCGTCTCAAGCTTAAATAACTTTGGGAACACTTGCTAGGAGATCTTCTCCCATGGGGGCTGTTATGAGCTGAAAGAGAATTAAACGAAGGATGTAACTTCTATATTTCGCTAATCATTGTCGGGGGTGGTGCCAGTGATGAAGCTAACTGGTGGGATGATGATGATGGTGATGATGAGGAAGAACAGAGATGCTCATTAAGCACGTAGGACTTTGTCAGAAATATATAAACGTTACAGAATATAGACGTTAGACCTTTTTTATTTTCATTAGAAAACGAAAAATGCACGAGCCAGATGTAATAATGAATTAAGAACCTGTAAGGGCCTATATTGCAGCTTCTTGTCGGCCAGATCTAGCCCTGTCCTCTGCCCCAAAAGCTCTTCTCTACCCTTTGTCTCATGCACACTTCAGCATGCTGCTCTCCTCACTTTACAGACAGTGAGGCTAGAAATGACTGCAGGAAATTCCGTGTAACTGATTTTGCATGCGTTTCTGTGTAACATTACTGTGCACTGGTAGGTTACTGTACCGACGGCTTGTTTTAAAGCTCGGGTTAAAAATAAAACAGGCCTACATAATTACGGGGTAGGTTTTACTGGAAGGGTTTACCTCATACTATTGTGCCTCATGGCCCTTTTGAGAAAGAAAACAACAGAATGTGAGGCAAACATGCACAGAGAGTTTGTATGGACCTGTGAGTGGCTGTCCTCGTTACATACCTTATGAACCAAGGAGCCCTTTAGCTCAGTGTTTCTTAACCCAATCCTTAGGGGTCCTCATAAGGCCCACATTTTGTACCGCTTGGAAACCAGCTCCATGTAGGGTAACAGTACTTACCCACCCTGACCAGACTTTCTGCCCCAGGTGACCGATGGCTCCATGCCAGCCAACAACATAAACGGGACCGGCTTTAGACCGTTTGACATGGTTATCCCATTCGCCTTCAGGAAAGGGGAAATCACAGGTAAGACGGCTTCTGTGCAGTGACAACAACAATCTCTCTTCCTCTCCCTAAGCACCTGTTGGCCCTTCATCGGAAGCTCGGCCTGCCTATTCGTATGTCGCTTTGGACAAAAAAACGTAAATGCAGCAAAGTTGGGTTTCAGGTTGAATTTGTAGACGTCTGTGATTTTAGTCCATTTATTGGAAAGTGGAGCCTTGAGGTAAATAATTACAAAATTTGATCTGTCTTACTGCACTGGTGCATCAGTTGCCCTCTCTTGAGCTCCATGCAGAAGATCTACCATCAGACCTACTTTGAATTACCAGTGTAGGACCATGTTCTCTTTACCCCTCCTGCCCAGGTGAGGTCTATATGCCTTCAGGCAAGACTGCCCAGCCTGAGATCATAGACAACAAGGACGGGACGGTCACCGTGAAGTTCGCCCCCACGGAGCCGGGCCTGCATGAGATGCACATCAAGTACAACGGCAATCACATCCCAGGTCCGTCTTGTACGCCATTCCTCGTCCTGAGGCGTGAGCCGGGACCCCGGTCCGATGAATGAGCCGTGTGACTGCGACATCTCACCTTTACAATCCCCCCAGGCCTGGGATCATGTTTGTTCTATAGCACATGGGAGTGGTTGGGGGGGGGTGTGGATTCGTTGATGTTGTGCAGATGAATAATCCACCTTCAAGAGGTTTTAGACACAAACAGTAATCCATGCTGATTTTGATTTATGTGAGGTGTTGAAAGGAAACCTTTCCATGACATCAGGCTTGGGATTATGTTTGTATCGCAGGTCCCAGCTTGTTTCAAGTTGGACAAAGTGTAGGTTTGATTTTTTTTTTCTTTTTTTTTGGTTTTTATTCAGTTAGCTTTCAGTGTGATTTCATTGGTTTTTATTTTAAAGATATATTTTTATTTAGTTTTCTCAGTTTTTTTGGTTTCACTTTAAGTTTTACTACCTTTATTTCTAGGGACAGACTGAGGGTTGTGCAGTTATTTTATGTGCCTGATCTTTAGGGAATCCTACATGAATACACAGTTTACATTGTCTACACAAAAAACTGGACAAATGCTCCAGGAATATTATTAATGGTTTGTCGTTTTGTTTTTATTTTATTTCAATTAGTTGCGGAAACAATATTTATAGTATTTCCATGTCTTATTTAGTTCACAAATTCTTTTTATTATTTTAGTATATTTATTATATTTATTAATGATGACCCCGGTCACATCTCCAATGTGCTTCAAATGATCTGCACCATTCATGCCCTTCGTCTCTGCCAATCCAGTTACTCAAGATTATTCTGGAACATGACTGCTTACGTTAATTTCTCTGGCATGTAAACAGCAGGCTGCTGTTGTGATTTGCTTGCATCATCTTTCTACACTGTGTTTTGAAATGAATGTTCAACAGGGAGACTTTATTGCAACAGCCAATCCCTCCAGAAGAAGGGCCTCGCTATAATTGGAAGGATATGAAGTATAACAACATTTTGAAGCATCATTTATCAAGAGTTTCATCAGTTATTAATATTCCTTTTCATGTAAAGGGTTGTTCCCACAGGTCTGTACTTGCTTAGCTGATGTGAAGTGATTAAGAAAACATGACAAATGAGCTGCGTTCCCATTCAGTTCATTCACACGCAGACCTTCCATTGTGTCAATTGACTGCTCGAGGGCAAAGTGAGCATGCCAATTTTGCCAGAACCGGTGACAGCGGGAACGTCCCGCCTCATTTTGCGTGTTTTTCGTGAGATCACTGAGTTTCTCATGTCTCCTGCCGCCTGTCCACCTTCCTTGCCTACAGAGAGCCCCCTTCGCTTCTACGTCAACAGCGTCAACAGCCCCAACGTCACCGCCTACGGGCCGGGTTTGGTGTATGGCACCGCTAACAAGATCGCCAGCTTCACCATATTCACTGATGATGCCGGAGAAGGTGAGTCTGATTACGAGCTGTATGTGGATACAAATTTCAACGATCTGGAAAGATGCCAAAACCCCCCCCCTGTCGTATACTTTCTTGAGCAGGTGGCTTGGATCTGGCGATCGAGGGCCCCTCTAAGGCGGAAATCAGTTGCACAGATAACAAAGATGGCACCTGCACTGTGGCCTACTTGCCCACGTTGCCAGGAGACTACAACATCCTGGTGCGCTACAATGACAAGCACATCTCGGGCAGCCCCTTCACCGCCCGCATCACTGGTAAGCTCCGTGGTCCTTGAGACTCACCCAGCAGTGGTCCGTGACAGATCAGCTCCAACCACATTGGGGCTCAACATCTGCCTTTGGTCTTTCGTTATTTAAGGACGTCAGCCAAAGCTGTTGTGTCTGTGCCGTTTCTACTTGGTCATCTTGGGTAGGACATGGTCGGGTGAATCATGAATCAGAAGGCCCCAGATTAACGGCGGTGTTGATGCGCTCCTTTGCAGAGGACAACAGGAGGAGGTCGCAGGTGAAGCTGGGCTCTGCAGCCGACTTCTCGCTGGACATCACAGAGGCGGACCTGAGCCTGCTCACTGCCAACATCAAGGCGCCGTCGGGCCGAGACGAGCCATGCCTGCTCAAGAGACAGTCCAACAATCACATTGGTGAGAACGGCTTGTCCCCAGAAGTGCGCTTTGTTTGTGATGATCTATTAACGAGTACATTAAAAAGCCATGTGTGCTGCTTCAACCAGCATCTGCTAATGATAAACTCCGTGTTACAGAGCGACATCAACACACTGTGTTTTTTAGGATTGTTCTATGGGTTACAATTAGTTCGTAGGTTGTAAATGTTGCTGCTTTTGCCTATTTCCTTTTGAGAAGTGTTACTTCTGGTACAGAGATGGAATGCTTATAAAATATTGAGTGGAATTATAGGTTTTCTGCCCCCCCCCCCACTGCACATTCAGGCATTTCCTTCATCCCAAGAGAGGTGGGAGAGCATCTGGTCAGTATCAAGAAGAACGGCCATCATGTGGCCAACAGCCCCGTCACTATCATGGTGGTCCAGTCCGAGATCGGCGATGCCAGCAAGGTGAAGGTGTTCGGCAAGGGCCTGGTCGAGGGCCGTACCTTTGAGACGGCCGACTTTGTGGTGGACACGCGGGAGGCCGGTGAGTGAGCTTATGGCGGAAGGCTTGGGGGTGTCAGTGTGATTTGGTACTGCTTCACAGAATAAGTTTCAGTGCTTTCAGTGGGTTTGGGAGCGTGGTAAAATGCCCATTAACGCAATTTGTTCGTAGTGAGTTCTTAGGATCTGCGCCACATTTACATTTGTCCCACAGCGCTAACCCCCCCCCCATTTTTGCCCACAGTCTCCGGCTAGTGGTTACACACTCCCAGGCACCCGGAGTGCATGGCAGTTTTATGGTTAATTGCATTTTATGCTTTCGGTTTCAACATGGGCCGGAGTCCCACAGGACTGGGAAAAGTAAATCTAGGCTGTTTATCTCAATAGGAGTCACACATAATTAAGTGCATTTCTTTAATTACTCTGAATTCATCGCAGTTTCGGTAATTACCATGCTACCAGCGATTTTTATGTGACATTCAGGCTTGGCGTTATATAACGTCTAGCCTTTGTTTTGCCGTTTACCCATACTTCCTTCATAAGAGATTGATCTGGGTTGTCTCAGGGTACGGAGGCCTTGCGTTGGCCATCGAGGGTCCCAGCAAGGTAGACATCCAAACAGATGACCTGGATGACGGCACCTGCGGGGTGTCCTACTGTCCCACGGAGCCTGGTGCTTACTTGGTGTCCATCCGATTTGCAGAGGAGCACATACCTGGTAAGGAGCTTTGGTTGCACCTTTCTGTTCCTTCTTGGGCTAAGAGGCTAATTAGCAATTGTTGACGTCTTCCCGTTGAGCTACTTTTAACTACACAGCAGCTTTCACATCGTTTGTAATTGATTACTGTTGTTTCGTGTTTACGTTCTGTGTGAGCGATCTCTTCGCTTTGTTATTTCAGTGAAAAGCCACAACTAATGACCCTATACTTGGTAGAGCGGGGCGGCCATATTGATTTTAGCCATTAAAGTAGATGTAGTGCCCGCCCTGCTGGTCCCTGAGGGCAGATGTCGGTCAGGTGGGCACAGGGCTGTTCCGTTCCAGAGGGCTCATGGCTGTGCGTCGCTTTTTGGCAGGGAGTCCCTTCACCGTGAAGGTGGCGGGAGAGGGACGTATCCGGGAGAGCATCAGCCGCCGCCAGAGAGCCGCTTCCGTCGCCTCCGTGGGTAGTGTCTGCGACCTCAACCTCAAGATCCCAGGTGAGCTTTTCCTTCTAAAACGGAGCCCAATTTCCGTGGTGATTCCTTATTTAGTCTTCATTCCAGTTTTGATAGCAGAACACCTCCCCCTCCGAGGTACATTGCGTCTTAAACCGGACCACAGTGAGGTCTAAACATTCCCGTATTTGACTTTGCTCAGTGGTGACTGCTGTGATTTCATTGGAGCAGAGACCCACAAAGAGGCGGACCTTTGGTGGTTGGCGCCAACCTATTGGATGTCCACCAAACCATCCCTTTTAGTTGCATTAAAGTGTAAAGGCTCAGAAAATACCATTATCACCAAATAGCATGGTGTGGCCTTTGACTCCTCTACTTTCACAGCTTCTTTCCTCCTTTGCTGTTCTCATCCCAGATCTGTCTCCAGTCCTCGCTGTTCCTGCCCTCTCTCCTCAACTCTCCTTCTCTCTCCTGTTCTCTCTCTCCCCCCTCTCTGTCCGCCCCCTACCCCCTGTAGTGACATGGTTTCTCCTGGCCATCTCCCGGGAGATTCTGTCTCATGTGGTCTATCGCTCCTGTTGCTCTCTGCGTCGCCGGGGTGGGGGGGCAGGCGAATGGGGCACGCCTGGCCAGGAGCCCGTACGCGCTGAGGGGACATGGATCGGTGCCGCCCCCCTGGCACGGCCCTCTGGGCTGGAGGGTGCGTTATAAGCACTGGGCATGTGGACAATGAGGTTGGCAGAACGCGCTCCTCTTTGATTTATCTGTGTGTGTGTGTGTGTGTGTGTGTGTGTGTGTGTGTGTGTGTGTGTGTGTGTTTGTTTTTGTTTTGATTTAAAAAATGCATGGTTTTATGTGAGTGAGGCCATGCTAGTACAGTATCTGACTTTTGTATTGCTTCTTACTTTTCATTTTTATCCATATTTTGAATATGATTATAGCAGTGACTGGTGAAATTAAGAAAACTGGATTTAAATTTGAAAACAGTATTATACCGATGGGTGTTATCACATTTATGCTGTTTCGATGGCTAGGCAACCTTCGCTTGTTTGCTGAGCTGCCCCCCCGCTGGCCTTGCCCTCGCCCTGCTCAGTGCTGACAGCCCGACTCTCCATCTCTCTCCGTCTCTGCCAGAGATCGACGTCAACGACGTGTCCGCTCAGGTCACCAGCCCGTCCGGCAGCACTGAGCCGGCCGACATCGTCGCCGTGGGCAACAACACCTACTGCGTGCGCTTCGTACCGCGTGAGATGGGCGTCCACACCGTGGTCGTCAAGTACAGGGGCCAGCACGTGCCTGGCAGCCCCTTCCAGTTCACGGTCGGGCCCCTAGGCGAGGGGGGGGCCGGGAAGGTGCGGGCCGGGGGACCGGGGCTGGAGAAAGCCGAAGCCGGAGTGCCAGGTACAGCCAGACGCGTCGGGCAGAGCGGGCCGAGTCTCTACCATCCTTTCAACACTGGTGCCGAGTCGTTTATCTGAAGTCGAGAGCCGATCTGTTCCCCTGCAGCTGAGTTCAACATCTGGACGAGAGAGGCTGGAGCCGGCGGCCTGTCGATCGCAGTGGAAGGGCCCAGTCGAGCAGAGATCTCCTTCGAGGACCGCAAGGATGGGTCTTGTGGGGTTTCTTACATCGTCCAGGAGCCTGGTATGCAATAAGTCAGTCATTGAAGTCATTCAGTCAGTCAAATGTTGTAAGTCACATACTCGGTTATACTCAGTCCAATGTGCAGTGATATGTTTGCTTGCCTGAACTGTGAAGCAGGGGTCATAAATATAAAGAGACATTAAATAATCATAAATATCCATAAATAGCATGCAGTATGCAGTGATGTAACAGGTGTGCAAAGAGCCTAAAGAAGAAATAAGTCAGTATTTACGTATGTAGGCTGTAGGAACATGTCTTCTGTCATGTTACTACATTTTTAGTTATTTTTAAATAGCTTTCTTAAAGGGAAATGCCTTTGTAAAAGGTATTTGTTTTTAATCTGTTTCCGCTGAGAACTGCATGAAGGAATTCGGGTTCAGAATATCACTCCAGGGGCAACAGCAGAGCTATAGTTACCTGCAGCCTAATGTCCTCAAACACCGTTTATGCAACAGGGTTTGTTTGTCACTGCATCTCCCAGGCGACTACGAAGTGTCGGTCAAGTTCAATGACGAGCACATCCCCGAGAGCCCCTTCCTGGTGCCCGCCTCTGCCCCCCTGGACGACGCCCGCCGCCTGACTGTTACCAGCCTTCAGGTGAGGCACGAGGAAACATCTCCATGCCGGGCGTGTCTGCGGCTCGCCAGGGGCAGGGCCTCCATTGGCGGCCACCGAAGGCAATGGTGTCGAGTCTGTCACTTAAGAGCAAATCCTCAGGCGATTGACGATCGGACGCCTGCGATGGGACACTGATTCTGGCAGCGTTTTGGCCGTGCTGCCAAAAAGTGACAGTTTGTGACTTTAACTCCCCTGCCCTTTATTTGCGATTTTAAATCCTTGCAACGCAAAATTTTTCACATTTGCAAATTTCCGCCTCTGATCCTCCACTGTTCCTGCCCTGCGGGGGTCGCCACTACTGAGCCGGCCCTGTTTCACAGAGCTCACAGACACCCCCCCGGCTTGTGTGCGACTCTGGGTGTTTCCCTTGTGTTTCATTTAAAGGCCTGTAACAGGAGCGACGTTTCCAGCCCATCCCGAGCTCCGCTAACGCAGAGAGAGGCAGACACGGTCTCCAACACCCCCCAAAAGCCCCTCCTGTAGCGCACTCGCCTGTCTGGCTTTTGTAGTTCAGCCTAGCAAGTCTTGTAGTCCCCTTGCCCTACTTCCTGATCTGTAGAGTTTGGAGACCAGTGCATCTACCTCTCTCGGCTTTAGTTGGTTGAAGGTGGGCTCAGGTAAAGTTCATTTTCTTGGATCATGCTTAATGTTGCTAAAGGATCCTCCTCCTTAGGAGCTGAGTTGAAGCTTCGTAGAGTAGATCTTAAGAGGTCTACAAGGCCACAGCTTGGTTTCCTCCCTGTAACGTTCATATTTGTGTCCGGGGGGGTGGGCAGGAGGGTGGGGGGAGGAGGTGCTTAACTGTCCTCTGTCAACTCGTTCCCAGGAGTCGGGCCTCAAGGCGAACCAGCCGGTGTCGTTTGCGGTGCGCCTAAATGGGGCACAGGGCCACATCAGTGCCAGGGTGCGCAGTCCCTCGGGGACGCTGGAGGACTGCGTGGTGTCTGAGCTGGAGCAAGGTGAGGCTCCACCCATGAGGGTCTCCACACCTTCCTGCCCGTGTTTCCCAGGTCATGGGATCAGCTCTCCTATGCTGTTTTCCATAATCAAAGCCTGAACATTCCTCTATATGACTTTCCCCAGTATTGCCTGCTGTGATTTCATTGGAGCAGAAACTTGCAAAGAGGCGGGCCTTTTCCTGGCAGCCACCATCCTATTGGTTTGCGTAGTCAACAGTCCCTTGTCTACCAGGCTGTTCTTTTAACTACGTTGGAATTTAAAGGCTGGGGAAATTCTAGCATTTTAGCCACCCCTGTCATTAGTATTAAACAGAGAGGTGTGGTCATAGACTCTATTTCACAGCTTCTTTCCTCTCTCTGAGATTTATCTGATCAATCTCCATCTGCCCACTCAAACCTCTCCAGACAAATATGCCATCCGTTTCATCCCACGTGAGAATGGCGTACACCTCATCGATGTCAAGTTCAACGGCGTCCATATCCCGGGCAGCCCCTTCCAGGTGCGCGTGGGCGATCCGGGGCAGGCGGGAGATGCAGGGCTCGTCACTGCCTACGGCTCGGGCCTGGAGAAGGGCATCACAGGTAACTTTCCTGAAGGTCGGCCGACTCCAGCAGAGACTCATAGGGACAATCTGATGATCCAAGGACCGGTACTCAGGGGCCAGTATATTGTGTCTGGGGCCCATTAAAAAAAGTGACTTCAGTGACCAACGGGAGGGGGCCCAAATCTCAGGGGCCCCGTGCAAATGCTTGGTTTGAGTGGTGGTAGTGAGTGGTTCAGTGGGCTAAGCCTGTGTGCCTGTAATCAGAAGGTCACTGGTTCAAGCCCAGCCTCAGCACGTCTGTGGGTTTTTGAGCAAGGCCCTTAACCCCCAGCTCCCTGGGCGCCCCAACATGTGGCTGCTTACTCTACTGTGGACAGCTTACTCTACAAAGAGCAAGTTGGGGGAGGCGTAAAGACAAACTACTGGTTACCGCCAACGAGTGAGCAGAAGAGCTACTCACTAGTTTAGCTGTTAACATTCGCCTGTACCCTTCCCAGCCTGTCTGTGGAGTGAGATTGGGGTTGGGCCCTAGTGCTCCCTTGGCATTGGCTAGCATTAACAGGATGCTAGTATAGCATAGAGTGATGACTGCATATATTTCATTCAGGACCCCCCTGCTAACATTCATGAACGGCCGTCTGTCCGCCCCAGGTACCCAGTCTGAGTTCACCATCAACAACACCAGAGCCGGTCCCGGGTCCCTGACCGTCACCATCGAGGGTCCCTCCAAGGTCAAGATGGAGTGCCAGGAATGCTCTGAGGGCTACAGGGTGCAGTACACCCCGCTGGCACCAGGGAACTACCTGATCAGCATCAAATACGGGGGGCCCAACCACATCGCAGGAAGCCCCTTTAAAGCCAAAGTGACAGGTGCCTATTACCTTCTAATTGCAATTGCTGGGAAGGTGTGTGACTCGGCAGGGTAGGATACTGTGCCTGTGATCAGAAGGCTGCTGGTTCAAATCCCATGGTCGGATGGCCAAATGATTTCATTTGGACCCATGGGCGAGGCCCTTAATTCCCAGGGTTATCATTGGTGCACTGCTTTGGTAAAGGTCCCTCTAAGTAAATGAATTCAAATTGTTGCCCTGGGCAAACATTTAAAGAAACTACAGTACCGTGTAAAAGTTTTAGGCAGCCAAAGAAAACACCGTTACGCCTGCTGTAGTATGTCAGCTTAAGCAATTCAAAACCTCTGCTGAATTCGCCCCAGTATTTGCGGCAACCATGCAATACACCTACATATTTCTTGACTCAACCACTAGCCAATCAATATCTCATTGACTTTTTAAACTAACTTCAAGGGTCCCGCCTGGTGAACGTGACCAACGCTAGTGAGACGTCCACGCTGATGGTGGAGCCGGTGAGCAAGGCGGCTACCCCCACCAGCTACAACGTCCCGTGCCCCTTCTCTGACGCCAGCAAGGTGCTCAGCAAAGGGCCAGGCCTGAGCAAGGCCTTCGTGGGTCAGAAGAGCAGCTTCTCCGTGGACTGCAGCAAAGCTGGTGAGCTGCTTTGGACATGCAAAACATTTGGTTTACTTGCATAAAGACGGCATAGTCAAAGCACTAAAGGTATTATCACTTAAGCAGCTGGATTTTGCTAGAGTATGTTGCTGGTTCAGGGATTTCCGTAATTCTTGCCTTGACAAAAAGGCTCTTCATGCATCTGCACGACGACGTACAGCTATATAAATATACTCTTTGCAACTATATGGCGTGAGTCACCTTTGCGTAAATAATCTGCTAAGCATAGGGCAGGAACAAACCTGAGCGCATTGTGAAATGCGAGGAGACGACGCCATCCTCTGCAGACTCGAATGCACGTTGTCTAGCTGCGTGTCCCCCGTGTGAGCGGCTTTGTTCTCTCTACACGTCGCAGGCAGGAACATGCTTCTGGTGGGTGTGCACGGGCCCAGTACCCCCTGCGAGGAGGTGTCCGTCAGGCACATGGGCAACCAGCTGTACAACGTCAACTACGTGGTCAAGGAAAGGGGCAGCTACGTGCTGGCCGTCAAGTGGGGCGAGGAGCACATCCCCGGCTCACCCTTCCACATCACTGTGCC